>NC_143581.1:92225817-92535460 GCF_048544385.1 Mastigoproctus giganteus
AAATGATGACAGTATTTTGGCTATCATGGCCCTTTTTTGCAGAGAATATACAGAACAAACACGTTTTACAACTGCAGACTTCAAGAAATCAAAGGAAATAATTAAAATGTGGTGTAATTTAAATGAGTTCTTTAAATGATTTTTTTTTACATTATACTTTTTCTCTAGTTCTCTCTATAATGGTTGTCATCATATTACAAATAGATGTTTTCGCAAAAAAAGTGTGCAATTCACTGTCTGTGGTGCGGAACATTGAAGTCGCGGACAGGTGCCCGAAACAGATGAAAATTTGCATAACCTTAAACCTAAATATCGCCTCTACTTATTACCTTTCCGAAATGATAACCAGTATTGCAAATCTGCTCTCATCCTCCACTGTGTTCTTTCTTATGTAATGCTATATATCTCCAAATGCGAAAGGTATGTCCTCTTGAGTAGCACAATGGGTATAATCACCGTCCTCTCTACATCGGCTAGAAAAGACTTGGGTTCGAATCTTTTCAATGACGCGAAGAATTTTTACGGGTCTTTTTACGAGGACAGTATGATTTTTTCTCCCAGGAGCTCTGGTCTCTCAGCAAACAGCAAATCGACCACAGGACACACGTAATTTACAGACATTATATACGATGCAATACAGCTTAAGTTGCTGATGCGCCTAAAACCCTACAACAACCAAACAACAAAAGGTATTGGAACTTCTAGTACGGTGACCGATCTAACCGAGTGGTCAACGTGATGGTACAGACACTTGCTTTAGTTTCAAAAAATATACTCCTGGACGGCCATATAGAGTTAGAGGTGTCAGAGGACGATGGAATTACAGATGCCAATTCAGAAAAGAAGATTGCCCATGGAAGTATCAATAGAAAAATCATGCTGAAGAAACTAAATGTCACAGATAACGAAGGAAAGCGGTTTGCTATAGAAAAGTCATTAATTAACCTTTTGGGGCATCAACCCAGATGTGGGATTGATATTCCATGGTAGAGCGGATTTGATATTCCTACAGATCGAGTAATTTTTTAGATAAAAACAGAACGCTGAGCGAAAAAGTAAACGAACTCAGTTTTTATAATGCAAGGAAGAAATATTTGTGGCCTAAATCAGCCTAAATAAAGACTGATGCTAATAGAGTTTAGAATTCGTGATTCCTAATAAAAAGTCCGATTCAGATATTTCTTTTCTGAGGCATTCTGATTTGGGATTTACTCTTTTTAATCTTCCCTTGCTTAAAATTCTTTTATTCCTGCCAAATTAATGTGGCCTTTATCGTTTCCACAACATTTTGATTTTCTCTCTTTGAAACTTGATTTTCTTCAGTCTAACATCCTTAAGAGTGAGGTAAATTTTCTTTGTTGATTTTACTGTTCACAACTCCTTTGGGAGAAATAAGATACGGCAAATGTTTGGAAGAAATGAGCAATATATATATATATATATATATATATATATATATGGCTTATTTGAGGATAGCAATAGAACCATCAGGTTGTAATTAAAATGGTAGTATGGATAGAAGTTGCGGCGAATAGCTTTGGCAAGAGACCAGAAGGACAGACTACCATTTAGATATGAAGCAAGGTTCCTACTCTTAGCCTATTCAAAATCGAGTTGGCATTGATTAATAATTTTTTTACAACTGTTGCGAGCTTTAGCGTAAGGAGAAAATGAAGCTGGAGATTTGGATTCAAGCCAATTGTAATATGTTACGTTCTTCTCTTGAATAGGTTTAGCACATTTATCGGAAAATCAAGTTTTAAATAATGGGCGAGATTTTAGGGTGGAATGAGGAAAAAAGGATTTCATCCCTACAAGAACAATTTCACTGACACAATCTGAGCAAATATTGGGATCAGAGGATTTAAACAGTAACTCAACCAAGGAAAAGAGGAACGGAAAGCTCGCTGATAATTCATTTAGCATTCTTGTACAAAAGAACTTGAAGTGAGAATGGCCATAACAGAGGGAGGGAATCCATTGGAGAAGACACCATCAACAAATTTTGGTCTCAGTGCCTAGAAAACCATTAAAATGTGGACTGTGTAGTTTTAAAGGTTGTCTGAGAGAAAGAGATAAAGAGTATTGGGTGTGTGGTTAGGATGGTATCCCGGCAAGTAAATGAACAAATTGTATAAGGTCATCAGTAACCGCAAAAGCCTCAGCGTTTCTACCAGAATGTCCATGTAACTATAAAACCGAAGCCAACTGGAGTTATGAACAATAAAATCAACAAAGGAAATTTACCTCACTCTTAAGGATGTTAGACTGAAGAAAATCAAGGTTCAAAGAGCGAAAATCAAAATGTTATGAAAACGATAAAGGCCACGGGTAAAAGAATTTTAAGCAAGGGAAGATTAAAAAGAGTAATTTCCAAATTAGAATGCCTTAGGCAAGGAATATTGATGTCACTCAGATGGCAGTTCATGATTGCCAGTTCCTGAAAATACAGTTAATTCGTCCTGAAATTTAGGCTAATGTACAACAGATCTCTACAGAATATCCCTGATACCGAGCGTGATTACCACTTGATTCCCAGCAGTTGATGTTTCTGTAAATAATTAATAACATGGTTATATTCTCATGAATATTATTATGAACTGTGAATTTATAATCTTTTGGATTTCAATTATGATTGTATATCTAGTCGCTTGCGTGCAGCTCACCTTGACTGCCCTCCACAGCAACATAACTTTATGCGCCTAATTAATTAATAATATATAATTAATTACCCAATCAATTTGTGTCTGTTAAGCTGCCTCAATACCCACTATAAGGAGTTTGTTCCTGAAGAGAGATAGAGAGAGAAGCAACGGCTTAAATGCACTCTCTTGACATTTTGGACTGGTTGCTTTTGAAATCTGAGAAGAAGCGGTGGCTCTGAGTCTGAATCGAAAGGGCTCTGGAAAGCGCCTATTCAAAAGCCGCGTTTACGTAGTGAGATTGTAGATTAAAATCACGACAAACGTCTCGTTGACTAGCCCCTAGAACTTAGCGAAATTGGGTGGATTTTTCTATTAGCGATGTGATGGAAAACTGCTTGGGGCTTGAAGGGCTGTTTAGTCTGGCACTACGAACGAAAAAAGGTAAAAGAGCAGAAATAATTCAGCTTTTACCCCGTTGGGTGTTTTGGGACGACGAAGTGCGAGCTTGTAGTGAACCAGTAAGTCATGGCCCTCCTGAAACCGATAAACTGGCTGTTCAAGCGAGCAAAAACAGTTGTGGAAACTTTGTGTTGTTCATCTGAGTGGAAATAATTTGATTCTTTCAAGTCATCGTGCTTCAGTTGGAGTCTGTCCAAAACCAACGGCATGTCACGTCCACATGTAAATACCAAACAAAATACTCGTGCATTTCATGACTATTTTATCTGAGAATTTATTAAGTCTTATTATAGGACTATTTTTTAATATAAGTATTAAAAGTTCCTCGTCAGTTGTTGGTAGAAGTCGCTATTGCATCGTTCATGAAATATTATATATTTGCTTTTCTGGCAAGTCTCTGATATGTCATAAGTCTGATTTAGAGATCTTACCGGTTTTTCTTTAATTATTATTAATCTTTTTAACCTCCAATATCCTGCTGAGCTTAGCGACCTTACAATAAATGGAAAAATGCGGAGGAGGGCGATGAATACTTCCAAAGAATTGGGTTAGGCTACCATACCAAAAGTATTTGGACATTCCTCGAATCTAGTGAACAGTGTTAACGAGGTATATGGGATGCAAGCGATTTAAAAGTGTCCAAAGAATAATAACCAACCGAGAACCAACTCATCTACTCGTGTGTAAAATGTCCACTTGTTCTGTGGTCGATTTGCCTGTTTTGCTGGACGAAAAACCGGAGTTTCCGAGAGGTGAGGGAGGCTTGCTATTGAACTCGGGCCTTTTCCACCCGGTGTGGGGAGGACGGCGTTATAATCACTTACTACCTGGCTGGTTTTAACTTGAAATAAAGTGGTGAAAACGGGCTGAGAGGACCTTCTTGGAAATTGTTAGGTTTTAGCTCAAGTTGATCACAGCATTATCCATAAGCACATCCGTGGTTCGTAGAGAGCTGCATGTCATCAGCTGTTCAGAACAATGGGCCTAGCCATTCGTTCTTGGACCGTCCAAGAGCGGAAATAACGTCACGTTACACAATTAAATCAAATAGCCAATTGCGGATGTAATGAACCTGGGTATCATTAGTTGCTGCTGCATACTACGCCCATAATGAAATGAGATGAGGAGGATAGTCATGAAGTGTAACTGCTTCCCGTGGTTCAGACTCGGGACATTCGTTGCAGCGCTAAAATCTGTCCGTGTGGACTAATACTAGTGGTGAAACTACCATATAGCAAGGTCTGACACCGCGACGTCCTACGGCCAGTTTGGTTTAGTTGTTAAAGATTACGTGCAAAGCATTTTGAAATCTTGCCTGTAGGTTACAGAATTTATAGTTTTTCTCTGACTCATGCACTGATATCTTGGGCAAGTCCGTGTGTCACAAGTAGCAGCTATATGGGATCAAGGCCAACACGTTCTAGCACGGTTATTCTTCGTGCCATATGGCAAGCAATGTAAAAGCCTGGTTGAGGAAACCAAATTTCAACAGTTGCTTGGCCAGCTCAGAATTTACACCAGAATATCAAATCAGAGGGACAGCCATTATGTCGCTCTTTTATAGTTCCACTGGCAACTGCAGTGTAGGAAGAAAGGACAAAAATTCCTGCTACAACCAACCGGTCAAACTGGACTGGCAACTTTTGACTGGAAGATGGATCGATCCTGTCAAAAGGTACCAAAGGTGGACATACACCTTATTAATTTGTTCATTAAAAAGAGGTGTTTTTCAAAGCAATGGCATCTGAATACTTTTGGTAGGGCATTTATTTGAAGATTAGCAACATATTTTGTTTTCTTCTTTGTCATGTTAATAAAGATATGTCAACTTTCCGATCTAGAAATAAAATTACTAAAACACTTCGATACTTGGTTTATTCTGTCTAATATAAGATCTACTGAGAGAAGGCCCTCTCAGGTAACACAGTGGTTGTAATTACCATTGGCCGCCCATGCAATCGATTTGACATTCTTCCACTTGTCGATTTGTTGATTCAAACAACAAATCGACCGAAGAATACATTACACATACAATACACTGAGGTCCCTTCGCTTTAATAACTTTACCGCTTAAAATTCACCTAAGCCAAGTTTCCCTTACTGGATTATAAGTTGTCCACTATTTCGTTTCATATTTGATCAGTATTTATATAATTATTTCCAGGACATCTTGGATGGAATTAAGTTCAACCTCGCTTACTTCATTTTACACTTTTTTGACATTATCTTTTCACGCTGTGTTTTCCTTCTCATTGCTAGCTTGCAGTTTCTTATTACGATTTTAAATGTTCTGAAAAGCCATTTGAAGATTAAAGTGTTTAGATCTTTTTGTTTTCTGAACATGAAGTGGTATATCCTTCAGCTTTCAGTTTAATGAAATGCAATCGACAGAATTGTTCATATATAGCATTTCTACATTGGCCCACCATCATAATTTCGATCATAAGGCGTTGATCACTTTTCCCACCTGCTCTCCCTGCGTTAACTTAAAACTACAAATTTCAAGATGTTCTTTCGTCTCTTATAAGACTGGACAAACTTTTTCTTTCTGTCCAGCTAAAGAAATCTTGAACTTGTGTGGATGGCATCAGTCGAAGCGATTTCCCTCAATCTTCTTGATTCGTTCCAGTTGCGATCATAAAAAGGTTAAAAGCTGATTTGGTTGTATGTTAGACTTGATGACCTCCACACAACGGCAGTTCGATCTCTCTTCGCTTGATAAACTGCTTTAGTTTGCCAATGCACCATAACAAAAAGACTACTTGTGAAGATGCACTATGTGATCGCAAACACTACGATACTAACGGTATTTTAAGGTGGTGCATGACACGTATCAAAGAAATATTTCTTCCGTTCCTCACCATGGTCAAGTTAGTGGATCTCAGATGATTATTATTATTATTACCATTACTATAAATACATTTACTGAATTATATATTGTTCCATAGGTGTGCTCTCGGGTGACTTTGTGTTTCATCCAGCAATAAAGGAAAACCAATTACTGTATAGAAAGTGCACAACTGAAAGACACGATATACTGGCACTTCATGGCTTTAGAATAACCGTCTCCGTTTCCTCAGCAAAATAACTGGGCAACGGATGGTTTCCGTACACCCAATCTTATATTTTTCCAAATCGTCTCTCATTGGTTTTGTTAAGCTCAGAGTGGATCTATGCACAGATCAGTCCACCCTTTCATACTGCGCTTTGTGACGTGAGCATGTCCTCTTAAAAAACAATTGTCCGCTCACAATACTGAATCAGTAATTGAGGAATGGTTTCATGAAGTATTTCACAATGTCGCTCTTTCTCCTGGTACCATCCACAGAAATCATAGATCCAACCCCATGCTACAAAAGCGGGCGGGCTTAGAATATCAACCACAATTATCGCACTTCACAGTTCCCACGATGAAAAATCCTTTTCTCATTCTGCGAGTTAGCGAGACATGAGTCCTTTCGTCCGATGGAATCATCACACATCGAGATTTGTTGTTCCACAGATCCCGTCCTCCGAGCGTGACACCATTTGCGCAGTTGTCGATGTGTTTATTTTCATGATAAGAGGTAGTTCAGTTAGTACAGTTGTTGTTCTTGTGTTTATGGTGTATCATCATCTTAGGCCACATTGCTCTGCATGTGCTGAATTATTGGTCCAAGAAGTAGAAATAACTCTTCGGGCGAACATTACTTTCTCCCCCTGAAAACAGCTAGCTACATCCCAATAGAAGTGGCCTTTAAGAATTCTCCAGTCTCTGAAGAGATTCGAGCCGTGATGTATCCAAAAGAGTGATAACAACTATACTGTCACAAAGGACTGCTTAGACTTTGTCTAGGTCAAATTATCTCTTACTTTCCATTTTCCAATTAAAGAGATTTTATAATGAATGTTCAGTTAGTAGGATTTTAGGTCTTCCTTCTTTTCTTTTCTCTTATTCAGGTTTTCCTGACCTCTTCAGTAGTCGTGTTTAAATTCAAGCGGCGCATCGAACATCTTAGTTACTGCACCGGCCTACCCTTTCATCCATCCATTGTTTTCAGACAGCTGTCTGCAATTGAATAGCTCTCAAAGGATGCACGTGTTTACAAACAGTCACTCCTATGGTTTCTTGCCTGCAACCACCGCAGATCAATAATCACAGAGGAGATGGTTAGAGTAATGAACTGATCACAATGAGAATGATTAATACATCAACATCTCATTGCTGACCACACAAAGCAGTCTTGCATTATAGAGTACCTTAATCTGAAACAAGACTAACTCAATTACTGGACAATGCAATACCTCTGTTTCACTGTGGCTAATTTAATGGATATAAATACGCCCTTACACCTTTCGATATTAAGATTCCCCCTAATCTAATCGCATTTTCATCGACATAGTGTAAAGGAAATTCAGATCAAGGAATCGAATCCTCGTGTCAACAAACAAAGCTCGACATTGAGGTGGGAAAAACGAGTGGTTAAAATAACTTAAAAGAAATTACTTACATTTATTGCAAATTATGCAAGCTAGAACTTTAGTAGCAACACGATGGCAGTTAAAAGACTACCCAAGGCACCATCTAGACCTTATAAGAAGTTTTGGAAGACATATACCACTTTTTAGATTTGCTTTCTCATTTGCTAAGAATAATAATTCAAATGATGCTTGAGAAACAGCGAAATCTAGGGATCACCAGCAGTCACCCTCACGATGTACCACTCGTTCAAACAAAAAATCGACCTCCAGTGGAGTGGAGTCCACAATCATCTTCTTTGAGCAACTAGGCGTGTTATGTTGTTGCTACAGAATGGCTGAAAATTGCACTTAGATGCCCTCTGGCCACTAGTTATCCGCCATGGAATTCGGGCCTTAATTTTAGTGAGGGTCTTGCTAGATGGTGTAGTTTTGTACGTGCATCATCGTACTTCCTTCGGTGCTGAAGAGAGCCTATTAAATTACGAAACTATAATCTGCAGGCTGGTTATAAATAAACTTGTTGTGGCATTATCAGCTTTTTAGAAACAATTAAGTGATGTTGTTGGGATAACTTATTTCTCTTCGACGATAAATATCGGGATAACATTTATCCAAAATGTAATATGGACATAACATTTCCTTGAAAAGTAATATCGGGATAACACTTTCTTCAAAAAGCAATATTGGGAAAAGCAATCTTTCCAAAAATAAAGCCATTGGGTTATATTTTAGCGAGCATCCATCAGTAACAGCAGATGCTTGAATATGTAGACGCACGGGGGCCCCCTCGGTGTAGTGTTCGATTTGGTTGCCAACGAGCTGTTTATTTTCCTTATTTTCCTGTCTCTTTCTTCCCGTGCACCAACTGGTACTAAACAACTAACGAGTTTTCTTTTTTTCCTTAACCTAATGCACGCGCTTCCTCGAGGCTCAATTTTATCTGTGTGTCACCATAGCGTAAAGTAAGTAAAAACACATCCTTACACATTACGGCACTCATAGCAGTTGTTTATGTTCTGTAATGCCGAGATCGATTCAGTAACAGTGCACACATTAATGGAATATGGCCAGAATGCGTGCTTCCATGCTAAACTTCCACATAAATTGGAATTGCATCCAACTATACGAGCGGAATAAGATGGGCAAGTTCTATTGACAGCAGTTATAATGGATGCTGGAAACAGGGAAAGCAAAATGAGTCCATCTCGCGCATAACTATCACCAGAGGATTCTGCTGCTCACGGTCATATTTTATTAGATAATATAACGCGGTGCAGTCCATGAATTTACATTAACTCACGCTTCCTTCAGCAGAATGTCACTGGTGTAATTACAGTATTGTTGCGCGGGTCTGTTTGTGTGAATATCTACTCCAATTGCTCGCATTTATGATTGTTGAAGTTACCACAGAATTTCAACAGTAGAATTATGATTGTTGAAGTTACTGCAGAATTGCTGAGTGTTTTCTCATTGTTAAGAGTTAACCAACTATTAACAATATCAGAATTTCTGCAGACTCAGTGTACGTATTACACGCTAGAGAATTGTCTTAATATTAAAACTCTTAAACAGAGCTGCAGCCATGTATAATAGCTAAAATATTTAGATGTTTTCGATAATTAATGCCATAGAAAACTTAAATGCCACCACATGAATGAAAAACTCTTCTTTAATTCAGTTCAAATACTGCAGTGAATAGTTAACGGTCGTACATTAAAACTCACAAAGGATGCATCAAGGTCTAAACGTTTCCTCGCTAAAATGCAACGTCATGCGCGCCTAGAAGTACCAGCACTTAGGACAGCTACGCGCTCTTACCTCTCCATCCACGTCCCAGCCATCTATAGACTATTTTGAAGGTTACGTTGAAAAGAGAAAGGCCAAAAGCCAATACCGCTTTCTTCTGTGTGTAGCGAACTCTTCTTGGTGCTAAGATCAAGCAAAGCGCTTGCTCTTTATTTCCGGTACGCCATCCTAGACAGGATTCATTTCCTGTTCTTCTGTTGGCAATTTCAGTGCTGCACCGATATGGTTTCTGTTATTACTTATTGCATTTATTCGTTTGTTTAGGAAAAGACGACCAGCGAGATTCTGCCGATCTTACATTGAATTTTTCTCGAAGATTTAATTTATTTTCGCTATTTCCATCTGCAGACGACGATGTCTTACATATTTGGTGCTTCATTTCCTGTCAGCGGCGAAAAAAACAGTTGTGGATGATAAAAGTCGCATCCACTGGCTTTCAATTATGTCACGTTAGATGGAACTGTAACTGGGCATCGAGACAAGATGGCTGTCGATGTTACCAGTGCTCGTTTCACATGTGAAATATTGTCCCTGCCCCGCCTCTAACTATTGTCATTACCTCGACAAATCTGAATGATTAAACATGTGTTTTTGACATATTCGCTGAGCCCCGCGGGACGCTATCTCCTAGCACTGTTCTGAACTCTATTACTCAGCGCCCCGACGTTAATAACTTCACTACATTTCGAAGCGGGTTTAATCAGAGCTGTGACGTCATCGGGCAAAGAAGTTAGTCACGTTTGAACTTCGATGTAATGAGGCTTAATGTGGAGCAAGGCGAAAGGGAAGTGTTAAAGGTTCGCCTCTCACTGAAATTGCTCCACCAGGTGTAATCCCTAAATATGGGTAATGATTTTAATGCGCCATCTAGCAGTTTGCAGGCTGAAAGGGCGTGCAAGGAAATGTCATCGAATGTGAAAGGTTAAGGTGGTCCAGTGTAGCGTACAGAAATAGTCTCAGAGCTTCAAAAGACATTTAGGATTTCGAGGTTAAAGTCGAAGAGTTGAAAATTTTTAGAATTGATTTACCAGAATTTAGAATTGTATTGATCTGCGTCAAGCTGGTAATTGAACGAAGTTAATACGTAAAGCACTGGTCATATATTTTAGCCGTCCTTCGAGATTTTATTTTATTTCCTCATTCGCGTATTTTTAGATTCTGTGAGGGTACAGAGCTCCTCCCTTCTGTTTATGAAAGTTCAGAATAAGCGGATGGTAACTCGTTTTGTACTTCCTTTGTTCTGCTATTGGGGATACCTCTTTGAAATACAGCCAGTGACATCCTTTTCTTTAGAAGTATCAAAGTTTAAGTCGTAAAGCTTCCTACAAAATCTATTCTAATCTAACGAACGATTAATGCGTAGTTTTTTCAGGCAACATATCTGACAGAGTTCCTTATAATTATTATTGTGATATTCCGTGTTTATTCTGCAATGGTATTTTCGGTTTCTCAAGCAGATCGTAAGTTTCGAACCTTACTAAGCGAATGGACAGAAATTCGCTATTGATTGGCAGTTTATGCCAGGGGTTGAGCGTGTAAAATATCACCTGTAGATATTGTCGGACCTAGATTATATATTTTTGTCTGGATTAATACAAGATGTTGTTTTTGTAGGGTTTTTGGTGCATCAACAACTTAGGCCGTATATAATATGTGACTAAATTGCATGTGTTCTGTTGTCGATTTGCTGTTTTCTGGACGAAAAACGGGAATTTCCGGGAGAAAAACATATTACCATCACCTGAGATCGACTAACTCAGCCATGTTGTGAAAAAAGTCCATACAAATTCCTCGCCTCGTTGATGGGATTCGAACTCAGGTCTTTTCCACCCGGCGTGGGGAGGACGGTGATTAGACCAACTGTGGTACTCCCCAGAACAACTAATGCCAGTGAAAGTTTTTAAGAACACAACGTACACACTGAAAACTGTGGTGGAAAAAATTGACATTGAACACATGCTCTTTAGAAGAATCTTTATTTCCTTTGAAGAATTACATATCGAATTCCTTTCGTCAGAGTAAGAGATCGCAGATTTATATCTGCTTATGTGACGTTTGCTTTCTATAAACAGAGGCGACAGATAAGAGAACTGGAGATAAAACTGGACAAAATTTCAGAGCTAAGAAACACTGTCAACCAAGTTAACTTTGTATTAAGGAAGGATGGTCATCGAACCATCGGTTTGTAGTTTTTCTTTTAATTCTCGCATTGAATTCCTCCAATTTTATTACCATATCTCTACTCAGTCCATCTGAGACTTATAAAAAAACAAGCGTAAGGACTGTCATACCATGCGAAGTCCTACAAGAAGGGCTTCAGTGAATAAAGTCATTAAAAGTATACTCAGGGAAAGGCAGGCGTCATCAGGAACGTGGTCATAGGTGCTCGTGCATCAGGAGCATCATTACCATAGACGAGTCCACGTATATCGACGCGTCTGTGGTCTTTAGTCAGCGACTACTGAAGGATAAATCCAGCCTGCAGTCGTGGTGACTTCATCACCACAACTGCAGATTTCTGGTTTGTTCATGCACACGAAAATCAGAGGGCAACATTGCAGACAATCACTAAAGCCTACATAAGTGGATGCCAGAAACCAATTCCCCAAAAAAAGAGAAATCATCCAGAGTCTAGCATAAATTTGGAGATATTTAAGTCCATTGGAAGCAAGAAAGTTTCAGTTGTTAAATAAAAACGATTACTTTTATAAAGAGTTTACTTAATTCTTGAACAGTGTCCTTAAAAATTATTTGATTATTCTAGAAAATATATATTTTTCTAAATTTCAATTTAAATATTTTGTTTTTAAAAATTTTCTTCAAAATTAAAATTTAAAGATCGAAATTCTGAAGTAGAATAAGTTTAAATGATCAAAGTTTAAGCCTCTTGAACATAACCTTTGTTGCAGGTTTATTGAATTTTTGTTCAGTTTACGTCTCGGTGTCATGTTTTAATTCATTAGCAGTTAAAGTTAGATATTCATTTCAGATTGTTACATGAACTTCAAATGTAATCGTATTAATACTATATATTTTAAAGATTTCCTAATCTAAATAAAGATACAAAACCCTAGTTTTAAATCGAGTCAAAAATAATAAATGTGCAATTTCAGTTTGATTTTTGTTCCTTTCCTCTGGAAAGGAACAAAAAATCTCTGGAAAGGAACAAAAGGAACAAAAAAGAAAGATAATACAACTTGCATTATCTTTCTTACAGCTTCAAAGTACAACTTTGTTATTATTTTTTCTTGCTGTTCATTAGGTTAATCGACTGTTATTACACTTACTGAATAAGAAGTAAATTAGCCTTCAATTAACCTTCTTTTCTAAATCACAAGATGCAATCTTGAACTTACTAAAATGGCTTTCGTGCAATCGTACCATAAATGTAATTGTACAACCCAACAGAAGTTGGTTGACGATTTCCATCTATTGTACTTCTTATTTTCTCCAGCTCAGCTGAGTCTGAATCGTGCATGATTTATCTTTACGGGGTTTTCTAAACAGAGTGAATGACACTTTACGATAATGTTTAAGTGGTGAGTCTCTGTTTGTATGTCTCGCCGCGTGCTTTTTGGGGATTTTTAAAGTGATTTCATTCTTTTTAGATCTCCTCCATTTCTGCGATCTCTTTTTCAGCATCCTTTCCACTGCTACTGTGTTGGCCCTGCAACGTGCCCTGTGTTTTGGTAGGAGCGCAGTCCATAATACCAACGTCTAATGGCCAATGTGATGGGGAACTGCATTTCGAACTACTCTCAGAACAATGAAGTCTTCGTTTCTTCTCCAGTTTATTAGTTTCTCAAGTGACGTGAGCCTTTGAACCTCGGGTTTCCTTTTAAAATATGAAAAAGCCGATAACAACCAATTCTGTAAAAACTATGTACCGCTGCTAGACAAAATTTCGGTAATACACGCGCTACAACTACATCCCACTTTTGTGTTATGCAACGTTCATTAGATTTTAGTCTCTTACTAACGTTGCAGTGACAGCCATTTCTCTGTTTATTGTTTTTCTTCAGAATCTATGGATCCATTTTACGATTATGGCGGATTTCAATGCGTTTTCATTTGGACTAACGGCTTTCATTCGATCTGCACCCTTTGATCGTTTACATGCACGAATACAAAATGGTCCTTTTGGAAACAGAGCCCAATGATTTTTATGGATTTCATAATTATGAAATCCGTGTCTGTAATTTCAGGCTAACGGTTGTTTTATAGTCAGGGTAAGATAGTAAACGTAATTTTGCTAATGCAGTTTGGAACTTCCCTAAAAGCTACAAGGCCTGTATTATCTTCATGAAATCGATGCCAGAATTGTTCACTCTTACTAAACACTTTTTCCCTTGTTTTCGAGAGAACGGTAAAAATAAACAGCACTTGTGGAAGGTCATATTATTTGTATTTTCAAGAACCTCACTACTCTCCTCCTATACCATTATATACGTAATGATAAATGAAAGTGTCTGTTTTCTAAATGTCTATAAATTGCGTTTGCTCTGTGGTCGATTTGAATGTTTTCTGGAAAACTCGAGTTTCCGGGAGAAAAAACCTGCTGCTCTTGCCTGAATAATTCAACTACGATGTGAAAAAAGTCCATAAAAATTCCTCGTGTTCTTATCGGAAATCGAATTCGAGCCTCTTCCACCCGGTGTGGGGTGGAAGAGGTAAACAAGGTCTTCCAAAAATCCAAGGTCTTCTCTAAACAAGGTCTTCTGTAAACAGAAGCCTTCCAAGGCCTTCTTTAAACAAGGTCTTCCAAAAATCAGAGGGATTTAAAGTGTTTTTTGATGGCCATTTAATATCAAAATCAGTAAATAGATTTATTGTTGCTAAGCAAGGTACGATAGTGGACAGTACCAGAGGTAATCCCACTCAACATGACAACATGGCCAAGAGAACTACAAGTAGATAAATATGACAAATGATGTATGCATAATAAAAAAGAAATCACAGATAGAGCAATATTTACATCAATATACATTAATTTGGAAAAAAAACATAAGAGCACTGAAGTTTAATGCTGTCCAACATCAAAATATGTTATTCTACAAGAAGGATATTGATAAGAAAGTCATACAACTGATCTTTCAGTTAGTTAATTACCCCATGACTTCTAAATGCAGTTTTAAGTAACTTTATATGATTGGCATCTATTATTGAATCATCCTGGGGACACATAAAGGGGTTGAGTATGGCTGAGAACAGGATAGAAAGAACTTACCTAGTGGTACACCTATAGGGATTTGCCGGCTATAGTGGAATTTCCTGATTGTAAGGTTGGAGCTCCTGTTCTTCAATAATGGGCAGAGAAAAGCGTGAAGATCACCATTTATCCTGAAGAAGCATTGCAAGGACTGTGATATCATAGGCCGTCGACATCAGGGTACCCAATAACTGATTGAGATTTACTTTCAAAGGCTTGAGGAATGAATGTGTTGGCCTTCTCGATAAAGATTTGCTATTGTTACGTTCAGCTCTACGAAGTAGAGCTGTTTCAGTTTATCAGGCATGGAGTACTGGCTTAATACTGGGAGTAATTTTTCTAGGCGTTTGAGGAAGATGGAAGAAATTGAAATAGATCTGAAAGCTTTCAGTCAGGTTGGCATTTGAATAAAAATTCACTGGAAACACTCGCATGTCGTAGGACTTCAAGTGCATCAACGACTTACGCCATACTGAGCTACATATATTGTCTGTAATTTGCGCGTTTCCTGTGGTCGATTTTTCTGTTTGCTGGACGAAAAACCCAGGTGTCCGGGAGAAAAAAATCATCCTACCCTCGCTTGAGATCCACTAACTCAACCTTTTTGTAAAAAAAGAGCCATAAAAATTCCTCACGTCACTGACGGAATTCGAACTCAGCCGGTTTAAGGAGGATGGCGGTTCTACCAACTATGCAATCCGCAGTGGCATACTCTCGTACAGAGTTAGGAATGAAAGCAATGATTCTAGGATGCAGAAATTTATTTTGTTTTATTTATTTCGATATATTAGTTAGCCCGTTCGATTTCATTTAATCTTTATGAACAGTTTTATGAACAAAATCGTCCATGGCTGAGAATGTTAACATTTGCTCACTTGATCATTCGGAGTTATTCATCGAACAAATTTGGTTGTTATCCGGACGTAGCCTTAAACAGTTGCCTCAAGAATTTTAAGTGTCCTGTGTGGAATGCACAGTTGTTGAACAATAATCTTTTCACACTGAGTGGAAAAGGCCACAGTTCAAATCTCGTCAATGACGAGAGGAACTTTTATTGGCTCTTTTCACTGTGTAGCGTGGTTAGTTGGACTCAGCATGAACAGAATTCCCCATCTCGGAAACCAGCTCTTGAAAAAACAAGCAAATCGACCAGAGAACATTCGCAATTCGTAGACACAATACATATGGTCAAATAAGTTATCGGGTGGCCCTCATATGACAGTTTTTTTTTCAATGCACGGTATTGCTAGACACCAACAGAGCTCATATTTGCTGTTGCACCTTCTTAACCATATAAAACAATTACGACGGAACACATTTCATCGCTAAACTGCACGCTCTTTAATATTTTGAATGACCTCGAATGTCGGTCACTGCTGGGATCTTTGTTGCTGGATCTATTTTCATGTCTGGACATTAACCGTAATGTATCGAAGGTCACTCATTAAAGGACGAGAAAAATGATCCTTTCCAGGAAAGTCCAATTTCATTCTTTTCTTAACGAAACACACCCACACCACTCTAATCAATTGGTTCTGGCACAACGAATGCAGAAAAAGCGAGTTCCTAGAAATATTTGATCTCCATTGCCTTTCTATTATGGTGTTTCGGTGTCCCTGTTATGCTATTAGAGATATCTGGGCTATTGTTACCATTTTTTTGTTCAAGGATGTAACAGAACCATCTATTTGCAATTTCAGCAACAAAAATTCGAGATTATTAAAATAAATATTCGTGAAACTTGTAGCTGCATTCGACAGTGGCCATGAACTTCTCGTGATATTAAAAAAGACAGCGTATCTCGAATTGGACAATGCTATGGGTGAATCGGTTAATGAACAAAGGACCATAGAACACCTTGTCTGGTTTCATATGTGCCATGAAAGTCAATCAAGTCAGCAATAAGATTTGTTGCGATGTAAGATATTAGCTACACTAAGTTCGTCTTTAAAATGAAAGGGAAAGAATTCTTCAGATGGTTAACTATCTCTCCAGATCTGGGCGTCAGTTTTTCAAATGTTGAAGCTTGGAACAGTAAATTAGCACGGAATACTCTGCGTACTATTTAGATTATATTGAGAATCACTTCAATTACAGCGTGCTGTAGCGGTGAGAATATTAGAAGTGGCATTCTCTCATTAAGCATATCAAATAGACAAGGAGTTTTGATTGCAATGATCGTGAGTTCAATGCCATGTCTATTCTCATTCTGAATATTTCAGGCCAAAAAGAACTCGAAATCAGCGGTAATCTGAAAAGGATTTGAAAAGAATGCCAAGCAAACATTTATAGAACGAAATTTAAGAGATATGCTTCAATGTGGTTTGATGATTTATGAAGACATGCGACATATACAGCCCTTTAACAATGTTTTGAAAACTCTCTGTTGAAAACAAGTGAAGAAAAAAATTCTTCGCAAAACTAACTCGTCTAAAAATCATATTTCTCTATAAATTATCCATTTATTTTAATGCCACTTTTATTTTTCTCTTTTAATCGAACATGTTGGTGAAAAGTGCAAGCGATCCAGCGACGTGGTTTGTTGTTTGTTACCATTATCCCCTAGAAATTAAATGAAACTGAATAAACAGTTAGGCGCAATAACTGAATCACTTTTTTGTGAGCTTTATAAGATGTGCAGATGTCTAAATGTTTCTCAACTGAAACATCCGCGAGCTATGGGCAGATCTCTTTCATCAACTTGGCCTTTTAGTTGTTTTCATTTTCGTTTGTCTAGCAGAAAGAAAAACGCATTACCAACAGATTAATTAAACCTGGCTGGCATCTATACTTAATGAAGTCTGGTTAGCGTGAGTAGTAATGACCAAACCAGCAAATTGCACCGCTTGTTTTTCTTCTGATACCCGACTTTGCCTCGAACAAAGACTTCACTTCAAGTCTCCATCAGTAAATATTGAACATCCATATTTACTATTAATACCACAATGAGGGATTTTCTAGTTGATATGACAGAATCCATGTGATTAATGAGTACACACACGTTAATTAATTTAAAACATATTTTGGATAAAAACGGGACTTCTAGCTTCTTATTTGATAACGTATTAGCTGAGCGAAAAAAAAAGGATTCAACAGAGAAAACATCCTCTTCTATGGTGTCATTATTGTGCAAGGATTACTTCATCTTTGCCAGACGATGGAAATTACTCGAAAAATGACCTTAAAAACAGTGCCGTATTAAAATATCGATCTTAGGTGGCCCTAGCTGGGTTCCTGCTCTTCGAGCCATTTGGGTAGCTTCGGTATCATCACATCCGTTACTTTTCATTATTTTTCACGTGCAGCGAGCTACTTACCGAAAGCTGGATTAATAGAAGAGTCCAATGAGGACGTTATAGTTTTATCTGCGACCGACTGGCTGCCGTGGAGACGTTAATGTAATCCGGCGTGGCTCTCTCCCTTTCCCCTTTCCGTGTGGGCGGCTTATCGGTTCATCGTAGGAGCCAGAAGACCTCCTCAATAATTAGCGCTGTTAATGCTTTACATATCAGGCCCAGTCAGGTAGACGTTGCGCGCTCCAAAGGACGCCAATAATTCTTAGGCACAATGATGGCATCCGCCAATTACTGTAATTCTGATTTGTAGCTATCCCGTTGGCGTTTCTCGCGCGCACTGCCGGCATATGTAGCGTGGCTTCTTCCAGCTCTTCCTAACACACTGCTTCTGGCTATTCTATTCATCTGTGACGTCTTAGAACTCTCTGGTGTCTTCGAAAGAATTTTATCCCGCTTAGCTTCCATTAATACATTAATAGACTTTGCCTGGTGTCTACCCACTGGGAAAGAAGGAAAGGGTTGTGGGAAGTTGGTGCTACTCAAGAGATTTATTCCGTAATTTTCGCAATGTTTTGAGGCACGATTCGGATGAATCTTCCCATTAATAATTCCTGTTTGAGCTGTCTGTGTGAGCGATCGTATTTAAAGTAATTTTCTTCAAATCAAATGAGATTCCGTTTATAATCATATACGATACAAAGAGCGCTTTGTCTGTATTTGCAATTTTTTTTCCTTCTTAGCAAAGCTGGGGTTGAATCACATTGGGTCACTTGATATAAATGGGTTAACTGTTGATGACCCTGCTAACGTTTCGGACAAATTGAAAAGGTATTTTGCATCTACATTCACACATGACGAATTCTTTACGGGGGTGGGGGTGCCAGAAGTTTATCAAACTCCAAAGACGAGCTAAATGGCTTTGCTCTAACTGAAAGGAAAGTGAAAGAGAAATTGTTGGAGCTGAACATAAAAAGGCATTTGGGTTAGATGGGTTCTATTCAATCATATTAAGGGAGGCAGTAAAGGAGGTGAGCAAACCCCTATCCATAATTAGAAGAGCATCCGTGGGTTGAGGGGAGGTCCCTATGGACTGAAGAAGTGTAAATGTATCTCCAATTCATAAAGGGGGATCAATATGTGACACGAGTAATTACAGACCTGCTGGCGTAAAATCTGTTCCAAGGAAAATAATGTGGCCACTGCTTAAAGAACTAATTCATTACCATCTGGACCAGAATGCAATTATACTGCAGTTACAGCATGGATTTGTTAAGCGGCGGTCTTGTGTAACCAATATGATACGTTACTATGACTCAGTGAGCAAGGAACCGAATGCAAAAAATAATTTTGACATCATATGCTTGGATTTCAGGAAGACTTTTGATACTGTTGCACATAAAACCTTGCTGTACTAATTGGAGCGGTATGGCATTAAGGGAAAGTTACTGCTATGGATAAAGGGGTGGTTAAGTGAAAGAAGACAGAGAGTGGTTATCGATGGACACTGCTCTTCGTGGACTAATGTTATCAGTGGAGTTCCCATGATTCAGTGCTGGTCCCATTGTTGTTTTCAATATTTATTAATGATATGGATGATGGTATATCAGGCTTAATGTCGAAGTTTTCAGATGATACAAAAGTTGGCAAGGTGGTTAACGACAGCAATGAAGGTATGCTACTGCAACAAGATTTAAAAATATTAGGTCGATGGTCTGACAAACGGAATTTGAAGTTTAACATTGAGAAATACAAGGGTATACATATGGGTAAGAGTAATCCCAGAGTAACATATCAGTTGTGTAGAACTACATATTAAGGTAGTAAAAATGAAACCTGGGAGTAATTATGCAGTCAGATATAAAATTCTCTGAGCAGGACAGCTCATGAGGTTTGGTCAATGATATATATAAACTTTACTAGCAGGGTTAAGGAGGTGATTATCTTTGTATATGGCCATGGTTAAGCCGCATGTAGAATATTGTTTACAGGTCTCGAGGCCTAACTTTAGGAAGGATGTAGATCTTCTGGAACAGGCGCAGAGAAGGACAACCAGATTGGTGAAGGGAACAAAAGGGTGCTGTTATTTAGAAAGGCTTCAGTTCTGCAAATTTGAGCGTCTGGAGACTGGGCACTTACGAAGAGATCTGATTGAGATGTGTTAAGGCCTTGAATGGATTGATTAAGCGGAATGGCATTCTTCCTTTTGCTAAGACTACACACGTGAGTGGGGAATAAATTCAAGTTGAGGAAGGATGGTTGCAGGATACTTGTGCGGAAATTTGTCCTCAGCTAGCGGGTGATTGATGGTTTGAAGAGGCTTCCATTTGTTGTTGTGGAAATGGACGGTTTGAATAAATTCAAGGTGGAACTAGATAAATTTCTACATTGTAAAATAGTAGATTATTTTATGTCACAAATGGAATTTAAATGCATTGTATCGGTAACTCGAATTATGTCGATTTTCCTAATCTGTACTGGTAACGTCTTGGATAAAAAAAATACGTTCCAGCGAGTCAAAACCTTTTGTAGAAGTCTAAGACAAATATTTTCTAAATAAACCCTGAAATGTTGGTGCTCGGTGACATTCATCATTCCGCTGCAGGTGATGATGGGATTATTTTTTGCAGCTGCGTGTTTGCCATATTTGGCTTCACAACTGGACTCGATTCTATTTCTGTTGTAAAAATTCTGTGTCGGGCAAGATAATACGTTTAGCGATATCACGAACGCATTATATTTTGTTGGGATCGAGTGCGGATTCACCAACAAAGCAAAGAAGAAATCCCGAGTTCTTCGCTCGTCAAAAAATTTTCTCAAAGTGTAAATGTCCAATGCCTCAGGCGAGAATTTCTGGGTCTTGTGCAACGAGGATATCCATTACAGTTTTATTGCCATGCCTGCATCTGGCCTCTGGCGATTCGTAAAATTCAAACCACGAAAGAGAAAGACCCTCGATATGAAAACCGAAGAATATTAAAAAAACAACAACAACAAATATTATTATTACAGCGCATCTGTTTGAATATTAGTTTCCGTTTCTCCTTGTCTCTCTTCTCTCATTCCTTCGAATACATTTAGGTGAAAAATTACTTCTCCTATCTCTCGCTCCGCTTACTTTTTTTCCTTCTCCTCCTCCCCAAGGAACTATCTCGCTCAGTTCTCACTTCTGCTTTTCAACTTTCGCTTGCAGTTAACCGCTTCCATTGTTGTCAAGCGTTCCAGAAACTGCAGAAGCCCAACTTCGCTTCTACATCCAGACGTAGACAATCTATCACCTTTAGAAAGATGACGGTTCGATGGATGCAGCAAAAATGATCCTCGAGATGCCCGATTTTCCATCCATAAAGGCGAGAAAGGCCCGTTACCAGGCAAAATGACAATAACAGACAGTTTCGCTATTCGAGAGAGAGAGAGAGAGAGAGAGAGAGAGAGAGAGAGAGAGAGGGAGAGCGCGAGATGCGCTCATCCTTAAGAGTCGTCTGTAGCTGCATGCCGTAACCAAAGACCTACAAACACTATCAGCGGAGAAATACATCGGTGTAATTCCATAGCTTCCGCTAGTAATAAAATAAGAATGGCATTGTGGAATGTGCGTCATCCAGGGACATAATCCTTCTAAGTAATGATACTTGCGCTTGGTCATTACTGGAAACGGTGCTGTCCAATATTCAATGTCCAGAATGTGTAAAAATAATGACTTTAACGGCATCTTTTAACTTCATATTGGATTGAATTGAAAAGGTCAAACATTGCCAAGATTTCAGATGTGTGTATCGTAAAATGGACTGTCCTGTAGAAAGAGATTTTGGTTTGCTGCTATAAGAGTGGAGTCACAACAACAGTAGGCAGTAAATAGAGCTTCAAAGAAAATGCTTTTAAGTATACATTCTTTTAGACTACCGGGTGTGGGGGACGTTTGAATTGTTGTCCCTTTCACACAATAAGCTTCGCGATTTTTTTCTTCTGGCTGCTATGGTGAAGAAGGTCTTTTAAGAGTGTGCCCAATTTATTTATGTTGTGGTCTTGGTATGTGATGTATATAGGAGAAAGGGTATTTTTTTATGAAAATCCCAAGCACGAGAGGTACTAGAACCTATAGTACTTGGTACTGTGCCTGGGTTGGAGGTTGAGAAGACGAAAGAAGATATTTGTTAACATTGGACTTGAACTTCTGGAGTCTGTAATTTTCAGGAAATACGTATGAAGGAAGGTTGTTCCAGAAAACGGCAGTTGAATGAATAAACGAGGAAGATGAAAAGTTGGACAGTAAATGGATGTTGGCTGGTGGTGGCACGTGTTCGGACTGTTTTGAAAGAGAGAGCGGGAATTATAGAAGCCAATTCAGAAGAACAGTGCCCATGGAAGTATCTGTAGAAGAGGCATGCAGCAGAAACAGTAAGTCTATGAGACAGCGAGTGGAGAGACTCTGTTAGAGATGAATCATTAATTAACCTAACTGCCCTCTTCTGAATGGAATCAAGAAGCCTGAGAGAGGTTTTGGGGGCACCACCCCAGATGTGGGAACAATATTCCATGGCAGGGCGGATTTGCGATTTGTACAGAGTGAGCAGCTGTTTGGAAGAAAAGTAACGCCGAGAGCAAAAGAGAAAACCAAGTTTTTTAGATGCAGAGGAAGCAATATTTGTAATGTGCTTGTGCTAAGAGAGATTAGAAGTCAGGGTAATCCCCAAAAGAGATATATCATTTTACCTAGAAATCAGAATGTCACTAAAGATAAATATAGGAGCAGAAGAATCCTTTTTGCGAGGTATAAGACAAGACTGAGTTTTAGAAGGGTTGAAATCAACTAAGTTGTCTTTGTCCCATTGGAGAATTACCTTGATATCTGCATTTAAGGAATTAGTAGCAGATATTCGAGAAGTTGAAGCTGATTCAGCAGGGCAAGGTTTCTCAAAATGGAAAGTGGAATGCAATGTGCTGTCATCGGCAAAACTGTGGATAGGATTTCCAGTCAATGGAAGAAGGTCATTAATATACAAGAGGAAAAGATTGGGGGAAAGAACTGAACCTTGGGGAACACCAGCAATAGTGGAGAAGTTAGAAGACAGAGAGCCATCTACCATCACCCTCAGTGAGCGATCAGAGAGAAAACTGGATAACCAATTACTAAAAACGGTTAGCAAACCATAAGATGGGAGCTTGTTTAGAAGACCTTTATGCCAAACGATCGAAAGACTTTGAGATGTCAAGAGCAACTACTTTTGTTTCACCGAACTTTTCCATTGAATTAGTCCATAAATGGGTAACATGAGCCAGAATATCACCAGTGGATCAACACTGACGGAATCCTTATTGGCGATCGTTGATCAGACGGAAGGTTTCTAGGTAGTTTAAGAGTTGGTGGTTAATTGATTTCTCCATTAGTTTAGAAAGAATAGAAGTAATTGCAATGGGACGATAATTGGATGGGAGGGATTTGTCACCCTTTTTAGGAACTGGCTGGATATGAGCAAATTTCCAAGCAGAAGGAAAAACACCTTTGGAATAAGAAAGTGAAAAAAGGCGGCAAAGAACAGGAGTAAGTTCAGAAGCACAGGTTTTGAGAACAAGTGGAGAAATACCATCGGGAGCTGGAGTTTTCGTAGCATCAAGATTCATCAAAATCCTTCTGACATCCTTTTGACGGAAGACCACAGGAGGCATTGAATGGAGCGTGTTGGGAATGGTGGGAGGTGTTTTACCAAGATCATTAATACATGAGCTGGAAGAAAAATGGGATGCTAGCAAGTCAGCTTTATCCTTGGCTGAAGTGACAACAGAACCATCTGGTTTGGACAGAGGTGGGAGCAAAGATGGGCGTGCAAAATTTGCGGCCAATAGCTTTGGCAAGAGATTAGAATGCTCGGCTCCATTAGGGCAAGAAGCACGTTTTCTGCTCTTTGTTTGTTCAAACTCTAGTTTGGACTGATTAATAACTGCTTTACAGGCCCCGGGTGCCAAGCGTTATAGTGATCAAGCGATTCTCAGTGATTTCTAGAGCGTTTTTCTTGAAGCTGCAGTTTTTGTTCAGTTAAAAAAGTTTTCTTACGTTTTCATTAAATACTAGTAAACTTAGACTTACGATCTGTAAGTAAGTTTCAGAAAGGCAAATCACCTTTCTTTTTTTCATTTAAACTAATATACTAACTCTTATACCGCTTGGTCACTCTAGCGGCACTGCTCCTGCCTCCCCGTGGCGGGGCCGGTAACCTGGGAGAAGAAATCCACTCTCCCGGGGCTGAAAGGAGCAAAGATGGATAACAATTCGTTTCCACCTTTAGAGCCTCCGAGCTCAAAACTAGCGACTAAACACACCGATGATGACTTCTCCCAACCCAAGAGGTTGAAAACAAATCCTCAAGAGGAGATACCAGCATTTCTCATACTGCACTCTACATCAGACCAGCCTTTGAGTAAATTGTCCCCATTCCTTGTGCAAAAATGCTTAGAGGCTGTCGCAGGTTCACCAAAATCAGTAAGGCGACTCCAGTCTGGGGATCTTCTGGTAGAGACCACGAAATCCCAGCATTCTGCAAAGCTATTAAATCTGACAACTTTCGGCGGACATCCAATAAAAGTCACTCCCCATGCCACCTTAAATTCCTCCAAGGGAGTAATTGCAGAATGGGACTTATTAACCGTATCAGAGGAGGAAATAGTCAAAGAGCTACGAGAACAAAGAGTCATCCAAGCCAGGAGAATCATGACCCGTAAAGATGGTACTCTCATTCCAACAAGGAGCATAATCCTCACTTTTAGCTCTCCCATCTTACCAACATCTGTCAAAGCAGGCTATCTCCATTGCCGTGTCCGACCCTACATCCCAAACCCAATCAGGTGCTATAAGTGCCAAAAATATGGACACTCTCAGACTGCATGTAGAGGTGAGGCAATATGTCCTAACTGCGGATCGAAAGACCACAATCAATCCGATTGCAATGCTACCACTCCTAATTGCCCAAATTGTAAAGGGAATCATCCAGCCTTCTCTAAAATATGCGAACAATGGAAGCAAGGGAAAAAAATACAGAAATATAAAGTGGAAAACAAAGTCACTTATTCAGAGGCGAGAAGAGAAATAATCAAAATGGAGCCAAAGCGAACGTATGCCACAGCTGCCAAACAGGTGCAATCAGTAAGTATCCAAACGGACGTTACAGTTCCTCCTAATACATCTATCGCGAATTGGGCACGATCCATACTCACTCTTCCCAAACAGTGTCCTTCACAACAAACAACTGAACAAGCCAGCAATACTCCAATCTCCATTCCAGCCGATGCGTCAACAATGAAACCAAAAGCTACAGAAACCCCAATGGTGCATCCACGGATTTCAACGGAAATGGATATTGATCAGGAGAAAAATATTCAGATGATGGAATTTTAGAACTCCACGCAACTGATGAGATAGACACAACACGTCCTTTCTTTCCTAAGAAAGACAAAGTAAAAATAGAGAGGTATAAACAAGCTACAACCAAAAAACTGTCAGAAGCAAAAACAACTAACAAGAACGCATAATGGAAAGAATTCTTCAGTGGAATTGTAGAGGCTTTCGTAATGCAAAAGATGACTTGCATGATCTCGTAAACCGCTATGAACCAGCATGTATATCCCTACAAGAAACCTATTTAAATCCACAAGTGTGTCCTACCATTAAAAATTATACCATGTTCAGAAGAGATAGGAGTATCGACTCGCCAGCTCGTGGAGGCGTGGCAGTTCTTGTTAGAAATAATATTCCATCTAAACCTGTTGCTCTTCAGACTCCTTTTGAGGTAGTGGCAATGCGCGCAGAAATTGGCATGACTCTTACAATAGCATCTATATATATTCCCCCAAATTCCTCAATCTCCTCAGAAAATCTAGAAAATCTAATAGACCAGCTACCACCTCCTTTCTATTTACTCGGAGACTTCAATGCTCATCACTCGCTGTGGGGATCTCCAACAATCGACAAAAGAGGTAAACAAATAGAAAATCTTCTCGATGTGTGCCAACTTACCCTTTTGAATACTGGAGAGCCTACCTATATACATTTTTCAACAGGATCCATGAGTGCTATAGACCTTTCAATCTGCTCTCCCTCCATATGTACTAATACGGAGTGGTCTGTTCTTGAAAATCCACTAAATAGTGATCATCTACCAATTCTCTGCAAGCTGCAAACACGGGTAAACTCCCCTTTGCCGGGTCGCTCCAAATGGAAATTTCGTAGGGCACACTGGAATGAATATGCTTCAAATGTTCAGTTAGATGATGAAATAATTCAACTTCAACCCATAGATTATGTCACACAACATATAACTAATCAAATATTACAAGCTGCCAACTCTACAATACCAAAGTCCTTGCCTGGGAAACGCAAACACAATAATTACTGGTGGAATCCGGATTGTACATACGCTAAACAGCAAAAAAATAGGGCCTGGAATTTGTTCCGCAAATTCCCCACAACCAGTAACCTAATTAGTTTTAAAAGAATGAAAGCTAAGTTCCGCCAAATAAGAAGGAAAGCAAAAAGAGAAGCATGGATTAGCTTTTCCTCTAGTATAAACAAGGACACAGATATCAGACTCATCTGGAAGAAAATACGAACAATTGATGGCAAATATGTCCAGTCCCCATCCTCAATATTAAACTGGAAAGGAAAGGAGTTGTCCTCTCCGGCAGAAATTGCAAATGCCTTAGCCGAATCATTTGCCAGTATATCAGGTGTATCCACCTACGATCCACTCTTTCAGAAAATTAAAAAATCATCAGAGCAGCATAAGATCAATTTCTCCACCAGAGTTTCACACCCGTACAACCAGCCATTTACATTAACAGAACTTTTAGGGGCGCTCAATAAAACTTCCAGTAGTGCTGCTGGTCCAGATGGGATCTACTACATCATGATAAGCCAACTAAACAACAGAACAAAAAGGGTATTGTTAAAATATTACAATCGAATATTTCTAGAAAATATTTACCCAAACTCATGGCGTCACTCAATTATACTAGCCTTTCCAAAGCCAGGAAAGGATCGCAGCTTTCCACATAATTACAGGCCGATTTCACTGACCAGCTGCTTAGGCAAAGTCTTGGAAAAAATGGTTCACAGGCGGCTAACGTGGTTCCTGGAAACTAACAACTTGCAAAATAACAATCAGTACGGGTTTCGAAAGAACCGGTCCACGTTAGATGTAATGATAAAAGCAGAAGCAAACATCCGAAATGCCTTTATAAGGGGACAACATCTGGTCATGATCAATCTTGATATTGAGAAAGCCTTTGATAACACCTGGCGATACGGTGTACTTCAAGATCTTCATTCTTTTGGCTTGAGAGGTCATTTACCCCACTTTATACAAAACTTCCTATGCCACAGAACATTTCAGGTTAGATACATGAACAATTTATCTAAATCATTTGAACAAGAGGAGGGTGTTCCTCAGGGGTCCATTCTTAGTCCGACGTTATTTTCAATAAGAATTACAAACATGACACAGGATGTACCTAATACAGTAGAATCGTATATGTTCGCTGATGACCTCGTTGTTTCTTGTCAATCCCAATCTATGAACACCATTGAAAGACAACTCCAAATTTCCATCGCTAAAATTGAATCATGGGCATTGCGGAATGGCTATTCCCTATCAGAAAAGAAATCTAGTGCAATTCATTTTTGTAAAAAACGCAAACTTCACCCAGATCCAGAAATATTTTTAAAAAACAACCTGATTCCTGTCACTAACAGTTTCCGACTGTTGGGGTTATACTTAGATAACAAACTTAATTTTGCTTCCCATATTGCTTTCCTTCGAACTACATGTCTAAAAAAACTGAACATCCTGAGAGCAGTCTCTGCTAAGTCCTGGGGTGCTGACAGAAGCTCTCTCCTTCATCTGTATAGAGCTTTAATAAGATCACGATTAGACTATGGATCACCTGTCTATGACTCCGCTAGGAAAAGTTCACTGTTACGTCTGAACACCATACAGCATAGTGCTCTTAGGATAGCTGTGGGAGCCTTCAGAACATCTCCGGTCCACAGCCTGTATATTGAGGCAAATGAACCCCCTTTGCATCTCAGGAGAAAATCCTTATTGTGTAAGTATGCAGCAAAAATTAAAAGCATGCCATTCCACCCTAGCTGGCAGTACCTGTTTGATCCTCAATATGCTGAATTATATCACAATAAGCCTAATGAAAACCGCCCTGCAGGGATTCGACTGCAAGAACTCACGATCAGTTGGGGTCTTATATTTCACAACATATTCCAAGACCTTGCTACTCCTGAAACTCCCTGGACTGAATTCTCACCTCTCTGCGACAATTTCTTTTCAAGATGGGGAAAATCCTCTCTGGCAAATATAAACTATCAACAGCTCCATAAAACTCATTTGTTGGAAAATTCAGATAAAGTACCTATCTATACTGATGGCTCCAAAACAGATGCAGCCGTTGGTGCTGCAGCAGTTTCTTCTACCTTTTCAGATGCCGTGTCTCTTCCTACGGAATGTACTATCTATACTGCAGAATTATTTGCTATTAAACTAGCTCTAGATAGAATACACAACAGCTGTATAAAGCAATCCCTGATATACACAGACTCCTTAAGCGCAATCACTGCCATTCAAACTACCATGTCGCCCTCACATCCGATTCTTAAAGAGATACGGTCCAAGTTATTTTACTGTCAAAAAGCCAACCAGAAGGTTACCTTCTGCTGGATACCTGGTCATGCAGGCATTCCAGGTAATGAACAAGCGGACGCCGCCGCTAAACAACCTGACTCAAGCAATTCCAGGCAACACACAGTGCCCTACACCGACTACAAATCCATCATTGAAACATCATGCAGGAAGCAATGGTCTGACCTCTGGAAAGCTCAAATAAATAATAAACTGCTGCAGATAAAAAAAGAGCCAAAATTGTGGACATCTAGTATTAGGAAAAGCAGGCGACAAGAAGTAATTCTAGCAAGGCTCCGCATTGGACATTCACATCCAACTCATCTGTATTTGCTTATGGGAGAGAACCCTCCTCAGTGTTTGTTGTGCCAGTCTCAGTTGACAATATATCATATTCTCATTGAATGTCCCCAACTTTCAACTACCAGAAAATCAACCTTTACATCCCTATCCCATTTGAAGGAACCGATTACCTTATTGCAGATTCTTGGCAATGATGCAAATTTGGAGGAACTGTTTACTTATTTGAAACAGATAAATCTTTATAATAGCCTATGATCACAATAACATGAGAAATTAGTGATAAGCAAATATCGAACAGGCACAATATGGCCCAAGAGGCCCTTGTGCCAGAAAACCCAAATACAACAACAACAACAGCTTTACAATTGTTGCGAACTTTGGTGCAGGCAGAAAATGAAACTGAAGAATTATAATCAAGCCAATTACGATATGCAATGTTCTTCTCTTGAACAGCCTTAGCACATTTATTGGAAAACCAAGGTTTAGATAAAGGACGAGATTTTAAGGTGGAGTGTGGGATAAAGGATTCCATTCCTTTGGAGGTTATACCCAGGATTACTAGCAGTCCCACCATCTTGAAGGTGCATGCAGAGGATTTGGCTGTCACAGACCGTTCGGACTTCGCCAAAATTGGGTCCACTTGACTTGAATGTCATCCGAATATCAGTTCCATCAGCGTTTTAGACTCCCAGGTAGGAAGTACAGCTTGTCTGGCATATCTGAAAGAATGTCTGTGACAACCTCAAGGACCATGGTTCCTATATTAGTCCAAAATGTATAAATATTAATATAATTGGAAAAGTTGTATAAGTAGTGTATATCGGTCCAATTATTTTGTTCCTATTTGAGTTCACCAGTGGGTCTTTGTGTATTAGATATTACTAACTCCTGTTAATTTAAGTCAACTAACTTTTGCTTTGTATAAGTACACAACACGCATATGAACAAAATTCCGAGGTGGCGTATCAAAATGCAAGATCACTTAAATTGAAATTGTTGCATTTCCTGCAGTGGAAGTTTTCCATATGATTCGCTTAATGGAGTTGAGGTTTGTAATTGGGTTTTATTTTTGAATAGATTTGTCCCAATCCATTTGTCTGAAGCTTGATTGTAATAACAAAATAATGGCTCAAAAATGGCACATCACATATGGACGCAGCCGGTGTGCTGTACGAGCTGGTAGGGAAAGAATAAAGATGCCATTATCATGAGTTAGTGTGATTGCTACTGAATTTTTTGTTTGTATTGAACGGCCATCGAGGAACAAGAAGTTGCCATCGTAACTGGGTTTTACTGATGCAAAGAAATGTCCAAGCCATTTTACTAATAATTAGCTTTTGATCCATCCCCTCTCAGAGCACGCAAATTTTGCGCCAATGAGAACACCATAAATACTTACAATTATTATTGAATCATCTTGTGTTTGCCTTTTCTATCCAATATGCTCCGTGGTTTCTATACCGTGGATGGTATTTTTTATGTATTTATTAAATCTAAGTTAAAAATCTGAGTAGTGTACATAAAACTAATTTATAGCTTCAGCTTAAAGTTTTGTAAAATTATAAAACATCATATTTAAGCCACTACACGGTATGGCGGTGAGTTACTATAAAAATAAGCACAGCTGATATATCACGAATATCGAAACAGTATATTTATAAAAGAAAACAACAACCTTTCTCTTAAGAAAACTGTACAGATTCCAAGTATTTGCTCGGCCTCTTTGTGGACTTCAAAGGGGCCTTTGACACCCTTTGGTGGCAAAGTGCCCTGGCGAGGTTCCGGGAGGCCGAAGTGTCCATAAATATATATAAGCTTTTAAAGAGCTATTTTTCTGATCGTACCATTTCTGTCAAATCTGGACTGGAGGAGGTCTCTCGCAGAGTTACAAGAGGATGTCCACAGGGGTCAATACTTGGTCCCTTGTGTTGGAATCTGATTTTTGATTCCTGGTTGGTTAAGAGTTTTCCAGCTATTCATATGATCGCATACGCTGACGATCTTACAATATTAATCCAGGGTAATTCTAGGAAAAGCCTTGAAGAATCAGCAAATGCTGTGCTGTTAGAACTCTCCAACTGGTCTTCAACACATAAATTGCAGGTTTCAATTGCAAAAACGTCTCAGATGTTGCTTAAGGGAAAGCTTGACCATGGAAGACCTCCAGTTATTAAACATAGGGAACAAACCATTAAGTACCTATCGAAGACCAAATACCTAGGCATTTATATTGATGATGCTCTCAGTTTCCTACCACATGTTCAGTATGTGAAAGAAAAGGCTAAATTGTTCCTGAGCCGAATTAAACAGATAACAAGACAAGACTGGGGTCTTAGAGGTCAAACGTTACGACTTCACTATAATTGTGTGTTTTTGTCGATAATTTCTTATGGAGCTGGTGCATGGGGCTTTAGAGCTAATAAAGTTGCTGTAGTAAAGCAACTGTTACAAGCACAGAGGGCTGCCCTCCTAACCATGTCAAGAGCTTGTCGAACTACCTCCACGATGGCTCTTCAGGTTTTGCTTGGGAAACTACCTGTCCATTTTGAAGTTCAGTACCGCTACCTTAAGTATCACCTTTTGAAGAAAATACCATTGACCTATGATAACATCCAATTAGATCTAAGTGCTCCCATTAAGACTGAGAAGACAAGATTAAGGCAAATTTTTATTGCAAAATGGCAGCAGGAGTGGTCTTCATCTGATATTGGTGCAGTCACAAGGGACTTTCTGCCTGTAGCAAGGGAAATTAAAAAGGAGGAGTTAAAGTGGTTTTTGCCGGGCTTATATGGTATGTTTATATTAACTGGCCACGGAAGTATAAATACTAAACTTCACAAACTGGGACTTTCACCAACAACAACATCTTGTTTGTGTGGCCAGGAAGAAACTGTTAACCATATTCTTCATCAGTGTCATTATTATAACGATCTTCGACGTGACCTACTTAGTGTAGTTCCTAACTTGGACTCCAGCAACAATAAAATTCTGGTTGAGTCTCAGACAGCTTTTAATGCTATGAATGTGTTTGCTTCTCGTGCATTTAAAAGAAGAACCGAAATTAGGTCCTAGTTTTACTGTTCCTGCGATTTCTTGGATCCTTTATTGGATTAGGAAAGAAATATCTCTCATTTTTGATTGGATTCTATATCTGCAACTGATTAGTATCATTAAGTGCTACACTATACTTTCCTGGATTTTATAATAGACTTGTTCTTGATGTGGAACTGTTTTCAGCAGAATAGGTATTTATTGTATAAGGAATTTTGCTCTACTCATCGAGATATTATTTGGCCTTTAGCGTTTCATAGTTTTTGGAATTAATATTTCTTTGTGAGTGACATGTGACCACTGTGACTTTTCATATTACAGACTTTTCCTAGTAACTCTGTTATCAACTATCTTGGATGATTATCTTAGACTTTTTGGGCTCTCTTAGAGCTTGTATTTAGGCAAGAACTTTTTAAAACATAATTTTGAACCCTGCCTAATGTGATCTCATCTAGGATTTGGACATGTATATTACTTTTGCGTTAACCCTGAAACATTTTATTTATTGGGCCAGGTTACGGCATTACCCTGGCATTACATTGGACGAATCTGTACATAGTTCTGCTGTGTTCCTGAAGAAGAGGATATTGTACATATTGCACATAGTGTCTTTCTGTGGAGCTTTTCAGAATTCGTGGATTTGCTTTCACTGTGTTTTTTGTTAGAAGATCAATTATTTCTTCAACAACTGAAGACGTTCTGCCTACAAGGGGTTAGGCAAACTGTAAATTAAGATGTTTTGCTGATCCTAGTTCCTAGGATGGGATTTTCCATGAGATAGGTCTCCATGGTTAGAGAAGTTAGTCCACTTCTCCCTACTTTATTCTTGCTTAACTTCTTCTCACTTCTAACTATTGGAGAGTCCCTCTGTTGATTCTCCTCTATTCTATCCATTTACCTCCCCAGATCCCAAACTTCTCCCTCTGTATTCCTCTTTTTCCACTTCATTCTCTTTTTCGGGCACTCTCAGGTGTTTTGCCCTGGGCTTGCCCAGCAGGAGATAATTGATCCTGGCCGCCTCCACGTGGCGGGGATGGGGGGTGAGACGTAGTGACCAGGTGTTACTGCTTCTTACCTGCTAAGAGCCAGGTACCGGCCGATAACATAACAACAGAACACATCATAACACTTACACGTCCAACACACTACATACAATTGGCCGGTCTTGGCATAAGCTTCAACACAAGAAGTACAATAGCGGCTTATGGGGGAAACCCTGGGATCCGCCACAACAACACATGAATAATTAAGAAAACTGTAATAGCATATATCTGTAAGTGTGTATAATTCTTCAATCGGTTTGTTGTTTTCTGTTTCCTGGATGAAAACCCGAGTTTCTTCGAGAAAAATACCATGGACCCCTTGCCTGAGACCGACAGCTCAGCTGTATTAGTGACATAATGTGTTTGTTCAGAAGTTCCTGTGGTTGCTCATAAATCTGCGTTAAGTTCTCTGTGATACTGCACAACTTTGCAAAACCAGTCGGTGTGGGTAGAGTGTGTTATGTGAGTAGTGTGTTGATTGTGTTGTTTGATTGGTTCTTAGTTACCGGGAGACACAATCACCAGAAGGGGACAATCCCAGCATCCGTCTGTCGCACAAGGAGCGGAACCAGGGACAGTAGAAAAACGCCCACAGGGCTGCCTGCACTCTGGTAATAGCGAGAGTAAAGAGAACTAGCTGAAAGAAGCATTTTACAGAAGAGATGAAGGCAGGGAAGGCATGGGGAGGCAACAGAGCGGAAGGCACCCCCAAGAAGAAAACAGTGCAGGGAAAAAGCTTAGTGAAAGATGGGATGTCTCTAAAGAAGAGCACAGGGTGGGGAATGAAAAGAAAGTGAAAAAGCATGAGTAGTTCTGCGTGGTGCAAGGAATCATCCGGGAGGTTGAGGTATCAGTTGAACGTCACTACAGAAGAGTTGGTTCATGGTGCTGGAGACTTGTTTAGTAGAATGTTCAGGGTGTGCAGCATAGCAGAGGTCGACCGTAAGAAGGGCTATCATATCCCACCAGGATTATTTCCTGGTTAGCTGGAAGGAGTGAGTATGATGGTGCTTTTCAGGTCATTGCAGTCATTCCTACGAGGAAGATATCAAATTAGGTGTTCATTCAGTTCTGGTTGTGGGAGATGTTGAGGGTAGAGCAGGTAGGAAGCGAGTCATAGTGTTTTCTGGAATATCTGGTCTGGACATCGCATTTGCAGGATCAGACATGGAAATGATACCATCTTCTGAAAGACTACAGAGGTATACCCTCTAAAAGCTAGAAATGTTTCTTTTGATTCTAATGGTTTGCTTCTGGAATGAGTGTAGTTAAATTTAGATCCAGTAACAGTTGATTAGGTTGGTCCAGGTAGATGGTACACGAGTGCATTACGTGGTGCCAGAGCTCCAGTTCTCCGCAGTCATAATGGGCAACCTGAGTCGCTTTTTGAATGACCCATGTCATGTCAGAAGAAAGGTAGTATGTACATTACGGAAGAACCAGTCGAGCTGCTGTTTATTTTGGTGAGAAACGCTAGGCAGATTTAGCTTAGTTGTACTGTCTTTGGTGGAATCATCCCAACGGATTTGTCAGAGGGAGATTAGTTCCTGGCAATTACGTCAGAGTTCTTGTTATGGATCTGCATCGACAAGAGTTTTTATCCCGAGGAATTCAACTTCTTAGTTCTTTCTGATAGCATGGGGAAAGCCCAGTGAAAGCCATTTGGAGGTCAAAGGGATACAGCTTGTAAAACTTGTGTTTCCGTTGACATCGTTCTATATGTTCTAGTTGTTTGTAATAACAAAACCGTTGTATCTGCGAGAACAGATTCCTAGTGCTGATAATGGACAAAAGATGGAACCATACTCAGGCTGGGGCACGTCCCGTAAGACCCCATTCTTCGAGGGTGAAGCAAGAAAGCAAACTGATGTAATTTTTGGCCTTCTCTTTCATGGACTTTACATGTCGCATAAAAGTTTTTCGATAATCTGGGGTAACACCTAAATAGTTAAATGAACGTTGATTCATGAGTGCTTGTCCTTTGTAACGAATTACGGTTTTACTCTTATCTGTAGAGATTTTCTGCTTATTCTCTTCAGCTCAAACCTAGAGGGCATTCAGAACGGTGTCGGCTCTGGTCTCAATAGCCGCACGAGTAGGGCTCTCCACAACGATAACAATATTATTTGCATATGAGAGCTGTGTGGTATGGGAGAAGACTCGGAAGAGCCAGCCATTCAGAATTATATTCCAAACAGCTGGCCCAAAACAAAGCCCTGAGGACAGCCTTTGGTGAATTGGCGAGTGATACTATGAAATTTGGTTTTGATGGTAACTTTTTTGCTGGAGAAGTAGTATGCAAGACATTTGAAGATGTTGAAAAATCAGCCAAATACTATGGCTAGCCGAAGAATCCCTGCTCAGAAGAAGTTGTCAAAAGTTCCCTTAAATCTATAAAAAGTGCCAGCACTTAACGGGTATCAGAATTATCTGCTAGCTGAGTGGTTTTCAGTAGTGCGTGTGTAGTGGAACATTCTGGCTTAACATCAAACTGGAATAGGGAGGATTTCCTAATATATGTAATAGAGCGATTGGATGGTATGCTTTGGCTGTACAAGTAGGACAGGTTTGATCATTGAGTAGAAGCCTGAGGTTGGCGTGTTTCCAACTTGTAGGAAAGGAGCCTTCAATAAGACACGTGTTGAATAGTTGTTCTAGAACATCGGGTGCATCAGACCAAAGGTGTTAAAGGACTACCTCTGGATTATATCCAATTCTAGAGCCTTTCTATTTTTGATTTTATTTATGGTTAACTCAACCTCCGCTTTAATGGAGGATTCTTCTATGGCATAGGGCTAGTAGCCTCATTCTCGGTGATGATATTCCTATCTACTACGGTGTCAAGATCAGAACTATCTTGCTAGATTATTCTGTCCTTAATCTGAAGCATTGCCTTCTCTCTCTCAGATGAGCTGATAAAATTTATGATATCCGTGGACGTTGTGAAAAATCCCATAAAAAGGGATCCGAAATCAAGCCTTTCCCGTGCGATGTGTACTAGCAATATTATAACCATTGTACTACCCTCAAGGACTCGGGTCGGCTAGAAGGAACATTCTGAATAGGTAATTATAAGGCCGTAATGCCACTTTTTACTACAGTTTTTTGCGTTTTATTTCATGTCTTTTTTTTTCTGTCCAGACCAGGGTTCTATCCCCCATATACACGAAATAGACAATTTTAAGTACCACCACGTTGAAACTCTCCAAAAAACGAAAGCGATTTCCGCCAAAGAAAAGTACCGCTCCTCCTGTTTGGAACTAAGAAATATCAAACAGTTATTTGTTCACTTGAAATCCCCACAACTGTAGGTCAATGAATATATAGTCACTGAATCGATGGTCACCTTACTCCTGGAACCACTTTTTCACAATGCGGATCCAATGACTGTATGCGCATCCTTTCTGAAGTGGCCATCGCGTGGAAGAGAAAATGGAGTTAGGAGTCATTACGATGAAAGGCATCTGCTGAGTGACTGTGTTAAATTATATGCCCTACAACACAGTTCTGTATGTCTAGTATCTCAGGCCTCATTTTCTCTTAACAAAACATATATCATACACCACAGAACTATCCTCACACAGATGTGCAAAATGGTACGTGATTGAATCCGTCGCTTCACCTTTCTCACTGTCCTCATTCTGCTGTCTCCATGATGCAACACGGCCACTATTTCCCAAATCAGGCTATCTCTCAGTGGCGTCTTCTACTTCACTAGCCTACACCTAATAATATTTACTACATCGATGCTGTAGAATGAGTTTCTCCCGAAGTTCACAAAAATGCTGCGTCTATCATTCGCTTTGTGCAGACGGAATTTTCTTGGCTGCGTGCCTGGTACACTCACGGTGCTATGTGGGTGAAACGCAACTATATCTACTGCTACTGTGAAACTGACTACCTTCCTACTGAGCCCTCCTGCTGTCGTTCCACGTTAAAAATCGGATAAGCCACTTCGCTCGCTCATTTCACCCCGCAAATGAACCGTAACCAGCTGTGAAAGATGTTTTCTGTCAGCTTATGTGCACTGATGGAGACACGTTTGGTCACCACGTAGGAATTCGATTCCTTTGCAGGAATAACATTTCTAATAAATTGTTTACTTTTCCAGTGATTTCTGGTATTCTGCTTTCCCTAGTATTGTTAAAAATATGTGTGTAATCAGCATTTAACGATGGATTTTGTAACAAATATCTTATAATTGTCATATTATATTATATCAACTTGCGGTTTTCCGCCAGTATCTCGTTTTTTTACTTCAATTAAATCTTTTGGCCTTTTGCCATCCACGAGTATTGTTATCGTAGTACCGTTTTTAGGAGCATCAGCGACCAAGGCCACTTTGCTCTGTGTATACTGTCTGTAAATTGCATGTGTTCTGTGGTCAATTTTCTGATTGCTAAACGAAAAACCCGAGGAGTTAAAGGGAGAAAAACTATGCTACCTTCACCTGAGACTGACTAACTCGGCCATGTTGTGAAAAAGGCTCATAAAAGTTCCTCCCCTCATCGACTGGACTCGAACTCAAATCTTTTCTACCCGGTGGCGATCCACGAGTAGGGCCCCTCCACAACGATAACCAGATCATCGGCATATGAGAGCTGTGTGGTACGGGGGAAGGCCCACAAGGGCCAGCCATCCAGAATCATATTCCAAACAGCTGTTCCCACCCAGAACAGAAGCCTAGGGAAAGCTTTTGGTAGTTGGCGAGTGATACTATGAAAATTTGTTTTGATGGTAACTTTTCTGCTGGAAAAGTAGTACACATTTGAAGATGTTGAAAGAGCAGCCTGATACACTGGCTTGACATCTTTCTTTTTCAGCACTAAACACTTCCCACAGTATATAAGTCATTATGTTTACGATTAACAGATCCCAAGAAATACAACGATGATCTCATTAACATTTCATGTTACACTCAGATTTATAGTTTCCCCACAACATCTTGAGCTTCCCAACTTTCCTTTAGTCTTTTAGATTTCTTTGGATACTGTCCATTTCAGAACATTGCAATCCCCACGCGCTATTGATTCCTTCACTAACATATTCTTAGATCCTAGGCAAGAACCAGATGAAGGGCATACGAGCCCGTTGCATCTTTTCTGACATGGTAGAATAAATAGTAGTCATCCAGTTGGTTCAAAAACCTGCGACTACTTTGTCCCTGCTGATCTGTCATGTCCAGTGGATAAAAAGGGAATTAAAGTCACCCACAACAAGTCAATTGCGCTTTCATGTCCAAGCAATTTGACTAAATAGGTTTTTATCATACTTCTCGGATGTGTTTGTCCTTCTCGGATGTGACCTCCCCACCAGTGTTTGTCCTGTGATCCCCCCCCCACTACTAACATCTTTCGTTTACCGCAAATCATCTCACACGACAGAGACTAAGCCTCCACCTGGAATTCATCAGATTCTGAGAACTATTACTCCAAGGCTGACTGAATACGTCAGCCTTCGAGTAATAGTCCAACCTAAGTTAAGTTATATTTTACCTTTTATTACTTTCGATCAGCAAAAACTGCACAGCATCGTTTTATGACAAATTACCTGAAGAATCCTCTTGGGTAAGTAAATGGCTATTCAGTGGAATATCATTCTTCTGAAACAGGTTATGCAGTCCATCGACAATTCAGTTATTTATTCATTGTCTTCAGTGTCTGGGAGCTTTGCGGAATGCTTAAGAATCATTCCTCGAAAGTTATTATTATTATTATTATTATTATTATTATTATTATTATTATTATTTAGTTTATTAAATTTGCTTTCACTCCTTGCTAGAAGCTGGTTGGCTAGAAGGGTGTACATAGAATTTTAAAACATTTAGATTTATAAAAACAAATCGACATGACGGAGATAACTTAGGTTGGAACACTTATACATAGCAAAATTAAGTTTGTTTGCAATATGAATTCAGTTACACTCTATTAAAAAGACAGCCAAAGCCTTTAAGGGCAGGAGTTCCTAAATGTATGCGTCCATAGATGGCATGTGATGGACTGGTAGATGGAATGAAACGATCGTCTCAGGATTCACTGAAGGCAAAGGCTTCGATGCAAGTTTTCCAGGATATTCTTCCTGTATTTCTTGTCATCCAATAGTTTGTTGGGATCAGTTTGCAGCTGGTTGAAATGTTCAATAATATTTCCTGGGAACATGTTTCTAAGGTAGACGAAGTTGATAAGAGTCGACCTATAACGTCGATTATGTTCGCTCTCTAGGATGGATAGTTGATGCTGAAATGATTTCTTGGACATTGGGGGAATCTATCCTATTAGTCAGTAGTTTGGCAAGAGTTATGAAGTTCTTTTCCAAAATTTTGATTTTCCATGGTATCATATTCATGTTTGCATGTAGTATAGATCTAGATATGGTGAATGGGTTACCATGGATTATGTTCAACCACCTCAGAACCCAATATTCAATTGCCAGGAATTTCTTTGCAATATTTGATGAGGCCGAGCAAGCTGTGAAATTGATAATCCAACAAGCACCATTCAAAGTTCCTGAATGTTAGTCGGACGGGATTCACCTACTGGAAACTTTATCACATTTTCCAGCAGTATTACGAGTGGTAGTGTGAAATTCCAAGTTGTAAGGAAGAATAAGGAGTGGATTGGGCACCTCCTCATTATTACAGAAATGAGAAGATTTCTTGCTACTTCTTCAAACAAGGAGCATCTGACGAGGTTTTCTCTTCAAACGAACTAGCACCTCTCCATTTTCATGATGTTGTTGTAAGGTTTTAGGCGCATGGGAAACTTGGATCATATTGCGCCGTATATCTTGTCTGTAACTCGTGTATTCTGTGGTCGATTTGCCTGTTTGTTGGAAGAAACGTCAGAGTTTCTTGGGAGTCAAAAAACATGCTACCCTTGCCTGAGACGTGCTAACTCACCTAAGTCATGAAAAAATCCCATAAAAGCTCGCATCATTGAAGGGATTCAAACCCGGACCTTTTCCAAGTGTGGAAAGGAGAGTGCAACCATGCACTGTACTACCCACAAGAGCATTCGCTTTCATTTTTGTGGATATGTTAAAGGAAAAGCCTACATTTCTTCCTATTAGTTGATGGCCTTCGAGTCAGGTTGGACGTTACTCTGAATGTTGGTGGTGGTTGGTTGATGGTACCGCTTCCAAACGGACACGTGTGAAGCCAAGTTATAACAATCTTGAAATAGATTACGGACAATAGTTTCGATTCTAGTTCTATATATACATAAATACAAGATTTATTCATTGTTCCTCTATATATCTGAATTTGAGTCCTAATATTCTCCTCTTTAAACCTTCCATCTAGGATATATCCCTTTGCTAAAGAGAGCGGAATAGTTATAGTCTTCCTACACCCTGTTGAAAAGGCCCGGGTCCAAATCACGTGGGCGACGTGAGGAACTTTATGGATTATTTATTTATTTTTCAGCTTTCATATTCAGCATCTTTCAGCTTGTCAATAAGCTCTTCTTAACATCTGTTTGTTTTAAGAAATAAAGGTGTAATTTTTAATATTGTAGTTTATTTCCCTTTTATTACTTTAGGTATATAGAATCTGTGCAATTGTAGATATGTAGCAGAGTTGCACATCTTGTTGATATGTAGCGTTGGGGTCCTCCAGCACATCTAAAAGGCATCTGCTTTTAAGTACACTCTGGCTTCGTTAGAAGAACCGTGCTTGAAGTTGCATTTTTAGAGCGTAGTTGCTGACATTAACAACTTTGGTCCAAGTTGTTAATGTCAGTATTGTCTTCAGAGGGCAGTGTTTTCTGGAAATATTTCGATCTGTTCCTGTTGATCTGTGGCTCTTTTGTTCTGACTGTCTCTCAGCGTAGACTTTGAGGCTTTCATTGGGGATCAATAAGTGCCAACGGGAACAATTCCTCTTCCCCGTTGGCACAATACACGTCAGCTGAGCAGGAGCTCGCGTTACAGATATTTGTCATCGGCAGCTCTTCCATGTATGTCTTCGTTAGAGACTACGGTCTTATGTCAAACTACGAAAAAACTTGCCCGTTCATCTACAACTTCTGTAAGCTATCCTGGCTTGACAGTTCTCTCAATGTCTTGTGTCGATCGCTTGTATTTAGAAGGCAGTTCTTTGCATGACCTGGAATGAGTAGTCGATCATTCTTATGACTTGTGGAGTATGTAAATAACTCTGGCACACACACACATCTACCTTATGACACCTCTTGGGTACGGGTAATCCATATTAATAGTAGGTAGATGTAAGGGAAGCTAATGGACTAGGCGAGCAGGTAACGTATATCTTCATTACTCGTGAGCATTCCGGGGAGTTGGCATTTATTTGTGCAGACAACTCCATGATGCAGAGAACGCGATTCCCCAAACACTGAATGGAATGACGATATGTAAACATAAGTTTGTTGACGCTTTTCATCTTTCTTTCCGGGTGGTTGCTGTGGGTAGTCATGCTTACTGTCAGTAAAGTCTCACGATGCTCGAGAACTGTTGGAATTAGAGAGAAAGCTGTGATGGAGCACGAAGGCGAAGTGTATGTTTGCATAATCCATTGTTTGCAATGCAAGACACGATTTATTGCGACTCCACAATAAACGTCCCCGAAAGTTCACCCTTAAAACAAACTCGGGGACGCAAATATACTCAAAAGATCATCAATAAGTCTGCCATCATATGAGATGAATAATGCAATATGTAAGATCTTTGCATTCCTTATATATACAATCGTAATCTTAGAAAGAGAATGCTGTCCGTTCCCTCATTTGAATAGGTGACTCTTGGCCCAGCGGAAGACTCGAGGTAGAGTTGAGCGCGTGCATCGTTCGAGACTCCTGATACCACAAATAATGAGTACCAAAAAAATAATAATTTGTGTACATTCTTTATCACAGCGCAAAATCCCAATTAATATTTTCATTTTAAAAGCAAAAAATGCATTCTCTTGCTTAAAAACGAAATAAAACAGAATGTGGCTTCTACATAGCGATAAGATTTGATTATTTGGCTAATATTTTACACGCTGCAAGATAACAAATTTTGGCCTTCTAAGGTCATAATATCGGCATCCCTTCTGCGGTTCCTTAGTTCTGGCAGTAGCCAAAAAGATACCAGCAGGCACTGAAGGGCAAACCCTGTCATTGCACCCTCGCATGTGGCAATCGATCGACATTCGCGGCCAACTGAAGGAGACGCCAAGGTGAATAGTCTTTGGTAGTCGTCGATGCCACCTTTTATTGATTGGGGGGCGATAAGATGGGCGTATGGCGTGTTTATTTGTGGGTTGTTGTGGTTCCGAGTTTATTGGCTATTCAAGAACTATGCATGAATACGTCGTCCTGTTATCTTTATGTAGTGTGCGCACAAAGGACACGACGGGGACAAAGAAAGCGGCAGCAAAAGAAGCCCCAAGGAACGTCGTTGGAGATAAGGCGTCTTTCGTGATATGCGAAATAAAAGGGGAGATATTTCTGTGAACCCAAACGACAGGCCAACCCATTCTATTTACTGCATTCAACAACAAAGCGGTGGGAGCAGAGGACTGGCTCAATCTGGGCGGTGGTGTCTTTTTTTTTTTTTTTTATGAATCCCCCAAACGCGAAAAGTATTAAATCTATAGGACTCTAGTCGCGTGCTTGGGTTGATAGTTGGGTAGACAGAAAATACGTGTTGATATTAGACTTGCATTTCTATAGATTGCAATTTTCAGAAAATACATGCGAAGGGGATGGTAACAGAAAGCTGAAGCAAATTGTAAAAAGGACCACGAGAGGGTAATAAAAAAGCATTGCAGGGCTAAGTGGCTGACTCATTCTCTCCTTGTAAATAATTCCGGTGTAACCGTGTGATTTCAAAGTTTTTTGCTTACCCTTAAGTAACATGCACTTGCCAAAATAGATCATCGCTCTCTTAAAGAATAATCTCAATCTTTAATCTGGAAAATTCTGTTTTCATTTATAAACGGAATTTTAAATCCCTTTTGAAATGAAAGCTACATCACATGCACTAACTCAAACTAAACCGAGAATCACCCAATCATTTAGGTGTTAATGAACTGAGCCCAGAAGAACCACCATTCATGCAGATATTAATCCATCCACTTCAATCCAAATCGCCTCGAGTATGCCCAACGTCCATGGATTTCATATTGACACATTCTACTAAAATATTAGGATTTCCAATCCAACAAAATGCAGATCTTTACCAATTAGGAGTTCCAATTCTACAAAATCCAGATCTTTACCATATCAGTGGCAACATGCTGTTTTTCTTGCCATCGCTGGACAGAATGGTGATGCGCCCAATTGATGACTATGTACACAATCTTCGTTGTAATTAAAGATCTTCTTGTTCATACTTTGCCAGGACCACTAGGTCAGAGGAATTTACATTAATTATTTTGACAATGAATACCACCATTAACCATAGATAGCAGCGACGCGAGCTTGAACCACGGTCCACTGAAACCGTATGTTCTTCAACACCCTTGAGCCTTCTCACTCTCCGGTTTTCGGTTTACTGCCATTATCTCCTAGTTTCTCAATCACAGACAAGACAAAACACAACAGACAAGATCTGTTGTGTTTTGCTGATGTCGGCAATGTCGACGTGTTCAATCATTCGTGGTGCCGACTTGTTCTTTACAGCTAGCATAATCAGCAGCACCCTGTCCGGGCGTGCAATTTTCCTTCCTCAGTTTAGACGTATACATTTTTTTTTTAAATTAATTATTTATGTCTGTATTTGCTCCTTAGCTTTTGAGCACCAGTGTAGTTAACGTTTACTTACGAATCAGATTCGCTATGTAACGTCTTCGGAATGTGAAACAGCGTTGCTTCATAACTTAATGGACATTTGTGACACGCAACTCCAGGTGGTGGCGAAATGTCCCTATTTTCAAATCGCAAAACTTTCTGTACTTCATTGGATGGAAATATTTTATTAAAACACTCCACACGCTCCACGTGAACTGGCAGCAAAACATTCTAAGATGCGCGATATAAATGGAACGCTGCCAACGTCCTAACCCTTGCCTGCATCGATAAAACTCACTGCAGGATATGAAGTTTAAATTGCCCAAATCGCACCATTATGGGCTCGGTCAGAACACAAGCAGAACGGTTTTACTCTGCTGTAATTGAGGAAATGAAAATTTGATAGAAAATCGTGATGTTGTTGCCGTTTTGATAAATCTTTTGACGCGGTTTTCACATCATAGATCGTTGAATACAAGAGCGGAGGCAGAAATCATCTTCAAGATGAGCTGGACTGTTTCTGCAGCAGGATGATTACGATTGTCTTGTGTTACTATTTTAGCAGTCGCTGTTTCAGACTGGAGTTCGATCTATGACACGACTTACATTAAGATTTTGTATTAGAATGACTGAATGATGCAGGGAGACGGAAGTTACTTGTAGTTGTACCAGTGTCAGAAAGTGCCCAGTAAGTCTACCAAACTGATAACATGGTCAAACTCTCCACATCAGCCACCTTGTCGGGTTATTTATTCCACTGATCTACAATAAGCTACCCAGAGATGAACTTCATGCGATCCAGTCTTCTGTTATTCCCTAAGATTTTATATTTTGTGTCCTGGTTCTTGTATCTTCTACCCGCAAGAAAATAACATTCTCGCTCATTTTACTAATCTCCTTCAGAGCCTTACCTCAATCAATCCTCCTCCCATAGATTTCTGGCTGTCAACCTTCTTCATATGAACATAAATTGGTGTTCCTGGTCAGTCTGGTCGTCCTGCACACCCTCTACAACCACTATGTCTATCTTCAAGTATGACTCCCACACCTGAACGTAATTCTTTGGGTGAACTACGATTCAAACCCGCGTGTCCACTAAATACGATTATCGATTGTAGTTATGATTGATTGTAAAAATCATAGATAGGACATCATATACCTCTTAGCCACCTTTTTTACACTGCATGGTACATTCCATAACTGACCAAATTGTAATCCCTAGTCCTTTTTTGTCCTGAGCTACTTTTAGCTCCTCTCTCCTAGCTTATAAGTAATTCTCAGATTTCTTTTCTTCCCTGGGTGCTAAAGTTTACATATTAGACGCATTAAATTTCGGTTGCAGTTTGTAGATCATATCTGCAACTGATCCAAACCACTTTTAAGCACTATGGCCCGATTCTGATCAGCAACTACCCTTCTTATCTTCAAATCATCAACAAACTTTGACAAATCTCTTTGTACTGTTGTTCTGTATCGACCATTTCTATTAAAAAATAAACTTTCGCAACGCCATAATATTCGTGGCGTATGGCATAAGGATGCATCCTGTTAGAACAACTTGTTGCTTTTACAGTGGCCGGTTTACCTCTTTCTTAGATGGGAAAAATCGCTGAGAAGTTCAGAGTTAAGAAGCCTACATCTCTAAATTATACCAGTTGAGTCCTGCGTAAAAAGTGCTATTAGAATTTCTTCTGGCTTACAACAGAAGCGAAACCTTTCGAATTGGTTGGCGAGTACCATAGCCACTAACCTCCCTTCATCGGTGTGTAACTAGACGTCCTCGGTGTAACGGATGACAGCCCAGTTGTGATAAGAGCCTGATATACCATTGATTAAGCACATCTTTGTTTCGTCGAAAATAAAATTAAAAATCCAGCAGTTTATCGCCATCCCTAGCTCAGGTCACACAAGGATATTTGGCGGTTAAAGGGACCTCCACATTTGGACGTTAGCTCATACATTCTTATGAAAACTTGGACAGGACACATAGCTCGAAGACGCCATGACAGATGGACTAAGAAAATAACAGAATGGTGCCCAAGAGGAGCTAAAAGAAAACCTGAAAGACAAAATCGGAGACGGACAGATGGACAAAGAGCTGATGATCATTTATTCCATTTGGCTTTGGACATCAGAGCAAAACTTTCCAGATGACAGCAAATAAATTAAAATAAATTTAAGGACTGGCTACAACGTACTCACAGTAAAGGATTTCAAATGGATACAGCAGATTTTTAGCTTTAACTCCCCCTCCTCTAATCAGTTTATGGTTGCTATGCTTCTTGTCCTGGAGCAAGATACTTTACCATAACAGGATAACGAAAAAACACCCCTTGGTTACATATACAAAACAATACTTAAAAAAAAAGAAAGAAAGAAAAACATATTCAACAGGGCGAAAACCATTTATTAAAAGCTGCGCTATTTGTTGACCAACGGTTCTCTTTAATCTTCATAGTCAGTGTCACGCAAGCATTTCGTGAGGCGGAAAGCCGTACGGACATGACAAGAGGGTGATCGACAGTCTAATGAGTCGGCCCCCACAGTACACCCGCTTGCCACATTAACACATTTCTTCGATATACATTCCCTGCGCACGACACGCTTTAAATCCAGTTTTAAATAAACATTGGTCTAATTACTTGTCTCAATGTCACCCCGATCCATCATCGCTGTCCACCCGATCAAGGTAAGCCGCCCGAGCGCATTCAAACACGTGCGAATGGTACTTCATTATTTGAGATCCGTTGCAAAAACCGCACGCTGTAAACTTATCTGCATCCCTTGACCTTTCAGTCGGACGTAGTTGTGAGCGCGTGCCTGCCGGAGACGGGGGAGTCTCTGACAGCTGCGTTATTATGAGCCTGTATACTTTCCATATAACTGGCGTGGCACGTGAAAAGTTCCGTTGCCAGTAGTTTCCGTGTGTGTGTGTGCCCGAGTTCTCTCCAACAACTCATTAGTTCCATTGCTGGAACACAAAGTCAGAAGCAGCGTCAGCAACTCACTCGCTGCACGTTGCCACTCGCGGCCAGTTTCCCACGGCGTGAAATTAATATGATATTCGTACGAAGCACTTCTTGAACGCGGCTTACAATTAACGTATCCAGTTTTAACTAATTACGTACCGGAGTATCGATCTCAACGCGATACATTGCACAATGGTGGACAGGGATGTCATCTGACACACCACTGTGTAAACGTTGCCCTCATCTCCACGAGAGCGCCCACCGTCCTCCTTTATTCGACAACAGAAACACAACTCTTTGTTGTGGTGCGCCTAATTTTGTTTAAGCGCTGAATGTCATCCTCAGCGATTATATTTTCGACTGAATAGGGACAGTATAGTAGTGGTTTTGCCACTCGTTTGAGAGAGGTCTGTGTTCGAATCCCATTTGAGACCAGAGGAATTCTTAAAGAACTGTTCAGTCGGAGAGAGAGCGAGTAGGACTTCCTCCAACCCCCCTTGAGTTACTCCAGATTTTTCAACCGGCACAGCCATGACGATCTTTGAACACGCACGCGTGTACACATATATAGTGCTCAATGGCCTAATACGTCAATTATACCGTAAAAACAGAGAAGAAATAATTCTCATTACCTGACCAGTACGCTTCATGCATTGCCCAGCGGCCTCCAGGGTGCTAGTTTTGCACATGACAATTTCGCACGCTGCCTACAGTCTAATAATTGCTGCTAATTGTCATCCACTAATTATGCTCTCTGTGAACGGTTGCATTCGCTCACAGATAGCCAGAACACAGCCAGCCTGCGTGTTGGTAATTTTGATGAAAGGTCCGAAATGTATTTGAAGGTTTCCTTGTACTTTCATTCTCTGAACCCGAAGCTTTGCGCACTGACCATTTTTATTATCTTTCAGTATTATTGTCTTCGCTAACATTATTCCAAAAGATCTGCAAGGTTCCCACAAATGTTTTGAAGATGGGCAGACTTCACGGACTTTACAGTCTTGATGATCCCGTAAAAGCTCTATTGAGTTTAAGTCAGGCGATTGGAGTGGCAGCACCATAATTTTCAATACCTCCTCCTCCTCCTCCTGTGTTTATTTGCTAGGAAGTCCCTGCATCGCTTAAAGCTGTGCTTCGGGTTTATTTTGTGATATAAAATTTCTTCCACGAAGTCGAAGTCCAGAGGATATTGCATTATGTTCAAGCATGTATTTATGCATCTTCTTTTCTTAAAATTCCTTCAATTCTAATGATGCCACTCACTCCAGGAAAAACAGAAGCTATCCTGGATTATGATGGAACCATTACCGTGCTTGATTGTAGGCACTAAACAAATGTGGTACCACTTTTTCTTCAGTTGATGGTCTCGTCTAAACTCTATGCTTGGATCTAAAATTCTCAAATTTGGATCCAAGTTTTAAGTGATTTTTCTTTTTAGATTTCCGGTTTTAAAAAAGGGTTTCCGGACTGCTCACCACCACCATGAAATCCTACTTGCTTAAAACAAAGTTTTAAAGTGGATGTAGACACTGGAGTTTCTCTGTTCTTATTAAACTCAGCACGGATTTCAAGTGCAATAGCTCGTCGATTGTACTTAGAAATCAGTGTATGGTCTTATCTTGTGCTTCGGTTGTTAGGCGCGGTCTTCCCATTAGTGGTTTGTCCTTTAAAGTGCCGGCCAATCTCCTTGAATGGTCGAAGTAGTTTGTACTCCTTTAAGTGAAATACCTCGTTTTTTTGCCAATATTTCTCGTTGAATAACTTTCTTTATCTAGAGTTATAATAGTAAGTCTTTTTTCAACATTCACTTCGTTATTTCTTGCTTTTTTTATCACGAGACATACAAAACGTACACAAAAGACCCTTTCTGAATGAAGGGTGTTCGATTTTATAAGTTACAGTTCTTACTCCTCAGTTTATATTATTGCAAAGCACTCTAGAATCTTCTACAATACTGAAACAATACTCCCACTTTCTAGGATGCTCTAGAATCGTTTATGACTTTCTACCACATTCAAGAATCTTCTGCGATGATCTACGAAATGGATCTTTTACACCTTTTTTTGGAATATTCTCGAATATTCTAGAATTTTCTTAAATATTATTTTAGTTTTTGATTCAGATATGCAGTGCCGGTTGTCACTAATTCTTGTGGTCAGTTGTGGTTGTTGAGTCAACTGTTGGGTTGAGAGGAAGCTGTTTGTGGTCGCTGTTCCTCTAGGTCACAAACTTGCAGTTTTCCTGTTTGTCGCAGACGGTGGTCATTTTATTGAGAGCTTAGGTTTTCTTGACTTGTGGGGTGATAAGATCTTAGGGTTCCAATTCTTTCTTACCTTAGTGTGGTTGTGTCATTTTGTTGTTTGCACTTTCTCCTATGTTGGTAATTCATTTTGTTGTCATTTATTTCGCCACTTTCCTAGTTGGGGTTTGGTGGTTGTGGTAAAGTTTGTCGCTTGGCATATACGGCCTGGGCAAAGTATGAGAAGGCTCTATAAGTCTCAGCACTTTCCAGAAGGTGGTGTTCATTATTTCTCGGGATGAATTGAATCTTGGTGATTAATACTAATCTGAGGTCCTCGTGGTGTTGGCATTCGCGCACCATGTGGTCCCAGGTCTCAGGGGACCTGCAGGCACACAGTGGGTTGTCCACTACTCGGAAGGTGACCAGTTTACTTCTGATGGCGCCATGTCCTGTCATCAGATAATGTGACATGAAGACCTGAAGAAAACTAGGCCGGTAGCGTTGAGTAGACTGTATTTATCTTGGGGATGATTTTTTTTTTATATTTGTCTCTTTGTTGTTTGGGAACATTCTTTTCATTTGCACCGTTGCTTGCAGGATCTGTGGTGGACTCTTTGTATGTGGTGCTTTTGCTCCGACCAAGCTGGAAATTCATCCCAGCTCGAACCACCTCCAGGTCAAGGGGCAGGCTTCCTGTCATCACTTGTAGTGCTGTGGTGGAGACTGTGTGGCAAGCTCTTGTCATGGTGAGTAGTGCCGGTCTTTGGATGGTGAGAAGATTTCTAGAATTTACCACAGTCGTGGCTTTGTTGTACCAGATTCCAGAGGCATAAGTCACCACAGGGATGAATACAGCTTTGTACAAGAGGGCGACGGTGCGCCTCTTCAGCCCCCAGTCTTTTCTTGCCACTCTATTTATTATCGCTGCGTATGTTTTCATTTTCTTCTGTAGATTTTTTAGGTGTGGTAGGAATGTGAGGCTTCTGTCCAGGGTGATGCCCATGTATTTTAGCTCGGTCGTTAGTTTAATGGTTTCGTCCTGTATTTTGATTAGCGGCAGTCTCGTTGGGACAAGGTGCCCTTTTGGCAAGATGGGTTGAGTTTTGATCGGTGATATTTGTAGACGATGTAGCTTGGTCCAGTGTTGCAGAACAGTCAGGGCCTTGTTGGGAGCAGATTAAATCTGCGCCCTAGAGTTTCGAGCTATGAGCAAGGTGAGATCGTCCGCAAAGGCCTGCGCTCGGACATTCCCCAGATCCATGGCCAGAAATTCATCCAGCACATAGTTCCAGAGGAGAGGTCCAAGTACAGAGCCCTGCGGGAAACCCCTATGTAGTGAATTCTGGTTAGGAGAGTATGTTTTCATCTCGTTGTTTTTAATTTTCGTGGAAGCTTGACTATGGCACTCGGTATTCAGACTGATGACGCTTTTCAGCCTAGAGAATTAATAATATATATTCATGATGTCCTCCCTTCCTCTCTCCCTTCCCAACAATGAGCTCATATTTAAGTGTTCACAACATATGAGTATGATCCTGAAAATTTATGGAATGCCATAAAGGTCAAGTAGGACTCATGTAAGCGCGATCAACTTGTTTTTTTCTGTCAATGCTATTTTGTTTCCAGTTTCATCGATAATTTCTTCATTAGTGTTGAAGGAGTCGGCCATTTTGGTGTAAAAAAAAGATCAGCTATCTATTTCTGAAGTAGGGAATGCGGAAGTAACCAACAGCAAACGATGGAAACATCCTACAGGAAGTTTGTTGCCGCGAAGATCTCAACCCAGTTACTGATTGAACAACTAAAGCCCGATGAGGATACCGAAGAGAGAAATAGTGGAGCTCCCAGAAAAAAATCTTCCCGATTATTATTTTGCCAGTAGGGAAACAGATCCGATTAACTCTTCAACATCGCCTACATGTTTGGAAGCATCGTTTTAGGAAGATGTGGATCGGTTGGCCATGAGAGCTTTCATAAGTTGGCCGGAGAACAGGATCAAGAAAGATATTCACCACCCACCCATCTCATTGTCCCAGACATCGGATTTTCTGGTTTAAAGCAGATGCTGCTTCCCACGAGAAGCATTAAAAATAACGCCTACAACTCCAAGTGGTTGTTTACAACTCACTCCTGACGTCGTGACTAGATCTTAAATCGACTTGTTTGCTTCAAGTAGTATCGGTAGGCCAAGCTGTGGTTGCAAAACACTGTTGTAAGAGATCAGAAGTAGGGGAAACAAATAAATGTGTAGAAATCCAATTCGGTTACGAAAAAGTTAATAAAAGTTCATGAACCTCCCTCTCTTTTTGCTTGATGTTTAACAGCAGCGGTTGTTGTGGTAACTATGCTAGTCAAGAGAGGGAGAGGCCTAACTGGTAATTAATGGAGGTGTGTGGCCTTCCCTGTTAATACTGATTGACTATAGAGAAGATACGTGTTGAAAACAATTCTGTTAAATTGATTAAAGTACTGTGATCTGATCATTAATTTGGATCCAAATTGATTATTTGGATAGAGTTTGATATACCGCTATAAATTTGGATTTTTTGGACTTTAGACAAAAGATTTTGGATTTTCTCTTTTACTATAAAACATTCAGTGAAGGTATTAATAAAGCAAACTTCGTTATTGCGCTATTCTGGAGTGGCCCAAAAGCAATAAATGAAAATAAGTGAAAGAGGAAGAATAACCGTTATTGAGTTCGTATTTCGGTTTGCTGGCACGAAACACACCAAACCAAATCAAACTAGTCATGCTGCGCTCCTTGATGTGGTGACTATGAAAAATTAACTACAATAAGAATATTGGGAGGGGCGGAATTGATGATGACTCAACTTCACCGACTGGGAGAAACAGATAATGCCAAAGTTCACGCATGGTTTCTTAGTGCTGTTATGGTTTCCATGGAGTAAGTAGGACACAAGCTTTATTTATTTCCTGTCCTTCTGTTTACTCCTTTCAAAGCCGTGGACCAAACATTGTTTATAGTCGACGCCAGAAACGTCCTTCGGTTTTGTTATTCATTGATTGCACGTTCGCAACTGTGGGCTTTCTAAGGAATCTAATGGTCGTACGCATCTCTTGTTCACAATGGAAAGGCACCCTCGCATTGGCACATCGATTATGATGGTGGACTTTCGGCATGGGAAAGGCCCGGCTTCGAATTCAATTAAGAGGGTAAAAATTTTCATAAGCTTTTTTTCACACCATGGCCGAGTTAATCGGTCTCTGGCGGTTGAATTTTCCTGCCATCCAGAAACAGTGGTTTTTCATCCACTTAAACAAACGAACTAACCATGGAATACACTCAATTAGACTAACACCTCATTCTTTTAGAAAACTAGGAAAATATAGATAAACAATGGGAGAAAAGAGAGAGAGAGAAAGATTATTTCAGCTCTAAGACGATTTATCCTGGGTTAAGCAACTAAGTTGTTGTGGGATTTTAGAAGCATCAGTAACTAAGGCCATATTGCTCCATGTATACTGTCTGTAAATTGCGTGTGTTCTAAGGTCGGTTTTCCGTTTGCTGGACGAAAATTATCATTAATAATGGCGAACTCAAACTCTTGTGTCATATTTGCTGGTTTACAGCAAAATCCTAAATTTGAAAATGAAAGTGGAGAGGATTCGTTGGATAAGAATACTACAAAGTGAAAGGCAACTAAAATTTGTTTTTAACAAAAAAAAAAAGTACCAGTCCTTTGTTTCCACATGACTTTGTCAATATCGCTTTAACGGTTGTGCATCGTACAGGTCTCACGAATTTCCATAGTATTAAACGATGGCAATTCACTCAGTGGTCGGAGTGGAGTAGTTCCCCCAAAAAAAAATATCGCTAACAGATGCCTCCTGGAAAAGTAGGCATTCCTTCTTTGGAACAGTAGCGTTCCAAAGAAAGCGGAAGAAGGGACAGTTAGGAATTACAACCTCTGCATTGTCGATAAACAAAATAAATGTATGTTTATTTTAAAAGGAAGCTATTTCAGCTTCGGTCGCAAAGTATCTCAGTTCCGAGACTGGGAATTTCTGTCGCTAGAGGAAGAATCTTTACAGAATTAAAGAAGTTAATTGTAGAGTTCTCTGTTATGGGATGGGATTAAGTATATTTTATGGGGCATCGGTACGTTGGGTCTGTAACTGAGTGGATTCTTGGGTTTGCTATATAATGGGGAAAAAAATCCAAAGTTTCTGGGAGAGAAAACCATGAAGAAAGCCCATAAAAATTCCTCGTGTCATTTAGGACACCTCAGGCCTTTCCACCCTGTCTGGGAGATCGATGATTAAAACTACTGCGCTACTAGCGAGGGCTAATAGAAAGGGAAGAAGATTTTTACAAGCATTTAAACCTTATTGATAAAATTATTCTTACATCAGTTGAAAGAATTGAAATATCTTGACAATTTGTTAATTCGGAGTGAATTGGTAAAATCATGTGACGAAACAATGTTTTCTCCTTGGCGAAGAGAACACAGGAATTCCAGTCTTTCTTTACGTTGTATCAGCATTCGAATATCCTTGTATACTGGTGTTCCAAACCACCTATACTGGTGTGCAAAACTTAAGGACCAACACTATTTCTAAAGGTTACAACCACCACAAAATCTTTACTTAAGGTTCTCTTTAGTGATGAGAGTATATTCAGTCTCAGCAGCTATTCTGGACGTCAACTAATCTGGCGTGAGGTTGGCACACGATATCACCCCGCTAACATCACTGAAAGGGATCGATATGGCGGTCGAGGTGTTCTCGTCTGGGGCGGCGTTATTTTGGATGGACGTACACAACTTCAGATACTGGAAGGCGGTACTGTAACCGGTGCTCGCCACTGTACTGAGGTAATCCTTCCTCATGTGCATCTATTCAGAGGTGCCATTGGTCCCAAGTTCGTGTTTATGGATGATAACGCCACACCTCATCGCGCTGCAGCTGTGATATGCTTTTTGGAAAGTGAGGACATTGTTCGTATGGATTGGCCTGCTCGTTTCCTTCGATTTAAATCCCATCGAACACATATGGGACGCTCTGGGGAGACGCCTAGCGGCACGTTCACACCCACCAGAAAATGTTCTCCAGCTGAAGATGGCGCTGACAGAGGAATGAACGATGTTACCGCAGGAATTTATCAACAACATTGTTCTAAGTATGGACAGGCGGTGCAAAGCCTGCATCGACATTAGGGGTGGCCATATCTCCTACTGAGAAGTCGAACAAGCGAAGTCAAAACATCGTGTTTTTAACTTACGTCTACGGCTGAGTTCCCATTTCCGGGATGAAAATCCATAAAAGTAAGTAACGGCCCGATTCCTTGATGATCAAGGGATCGTGCCATTACACCTAATCCGCTCGCCTTTGGTGGTCAAGTGAACCATCTAACAGTAAACCACCATATATGGGATGCTCCTTCTTGTTAGTAAGATGTAACGGGGGTGGGGGGGTTGTTCTTCAAATCGTGCACGCGAGAATTTCTCAGCGTATCCAGGTCACAGTCCGCCCTGAAAAGAAGAGTGGGGCAGTTACCTAGTCGTGAAAAGACATTCGCTCTAAGACTCTCATACGTGTTCCCTGCAAGTTGAAATTTTCTGATCGTTAAGTCCCCTCGCCATGTCTATTCATCTCCCCAGACAAATGAAAGATAAGTTCGTCTTAAGAAGGATGCGTCTAAGAAAATCTTAAATCTCTACTCGACCAGCTTTCCTATGGCAGCTTTCCTGGCGGCTCTGTCAGCTGACATGATCCCGTGCAGCAGTTGCAAATTGGGACGCGTATCCTCTCTACCATTCACCGAGGCATTTGTAACTGACAGGCGTTCGTGGACTGTGGAAGAAAACATGTCACACACGCTCCACGTACGAGACACGTAGTTGGTTATTACGTTTCGTGTGAGGGACTACCTCTCTTTTTAAGCGGGCTTTTCTAAGCGCGGATTAATAGTCGCGATGGGTATTCTTACAGGTTGCTCGGTGGTGTTTTGCACACAATCGTTGACTGTTTTCCTTTTTTTAAAATTTGGCAGTGAAACTGTAAATGCATTTTTGTGCAAACCTGTGTTTATAATGCGCAAAATGTCCGTAATATTTGCGATAAACTCGGGTCAAACCCAGTTAAAAAGAAGTCCGCATTGGAAAGCTTCAACCTCGTTCTGAGCACGTTTTGAGCCAGTGGATTTAATGAAAACATTAATTTCGTAAAGAAATTGCCGCGTGCATCTAAGCGACAGATATTAATGACCTCGTTTCTGTTCTGAATGATAATAATATAAGAATCAGTAATGTAAATGTGACAGAGAATGTTTATATTTCCTGAGGGTAGCCTTATTCTCTTTGTTTATACATTTTTTCTCTTCATTTATCACCCCCTGGTTACTTTCCTTAAACTATCATGGACTACGCTGGCAGATGATGGCCCACAACTGAATTTTATTTCTATTAATAGACCGCCGCACCATCTGGTGGCAAAGGATGGGAACTAGATGGCAGCCTTCATGGTGATTGTTACTAGTCCGTTGCTAGGAAGCCAGACATACAACACGGCAAAATAATGTCACTAAACACTCCAAGTATCAAACAGACACACACGATGATTACTTTATAACCCATCTTGTATTGCTGTGATGAACTTCAATGGCTATGCAGGGCTGCTCAACGCACTGATATAAGGTGGGTTAAGGCTTAGGTACCGTCATAAACACCTGACAATCCCAGTACAATCATCGAATTGGTCGCTCGCAAACCCGGATCACACCATCGATCGCTTGATGACATTTTCAGCGGTACTCAATCCACCTTGAACCATGGAACAGAAGAAATAGGTCCTATGCAGCAGCAAGTCGCATTAAACAGTCTTCAGAGGAGATGGACAAGTGTGGATGCGGATAATGCTTGTGGAACGTCACCTGCCACAGTGCATTGCTCCCACAATGAAGTGTGGCGTGAGCTGCTTCTTGTGTTCAGACTCGGATTGCTGGTTGCAGTGGCAAAACCATCAATGCCGAGTCGAGCACTGTCATCTAAATCGATGGAACAATTCCATGGTGGCTACAGTTTGCAATTTTTATGGAAATGCGCCCACCTTGTTTCCAGCATGAAAATGCTCCATTCCATACAGCGAGCAGTGCATTTGATTTCCTTTTGAAGAAAAGGAAATCATATCTCGCTTGGCCGGTCCATTGTCCAGACCTGAATCAGATTCTATAATTACGCACTCCAAGTGGTATATACAATAAACATGATCTTAAAGCACCACGGTTTTTACGATGGTTGGCTTAAGTCTTAGTCTTTTGGGGTGACTTCATATTAGTGTAATGAGAACTATATTGCTTTCTACTTCTTTTAAATGTAGGCGAACGGAGTTATTGCAAAGCAGTGGGTGTTAAGAGGAATCCGCCTTTGAAATTGACAGTGGAGATGCGTGGGCAGCCAACACGTGAGATTTGCGTTCATAGGGAAATGGTGGCAGTTAACTGTAGGTCTTCTTAGATGGTAGTTAACTCTTACCCCCCTCCCCAACTCTTTTATCACCTTCTTTATTGGTCGTGAAACGCGTTTTATACGACTTCCTTATATACACAAGGAATCCAGCGTCTTGCCTGGTAAATATCTCGTTCTAACGAGACCACGCCAGCTAATGAATGTATTATTAGTAAGCGTGTATGGGAGACTGCAGCACGTTTTAGATCCTCTTACGGGGATGGGATCAAAGCGCCTCTCTTCGATGGGCAGTAAAATCCATCAGCCCACTGAGGAAGAAAACGATGTGATGGTGGTGTCTGTGGGGAAATTTCACTTGTAAAGGATTTAATAGGGCATATGATCCGGATGTTGCCATTCCAGAATGAGTAAAAGATAATAGGGTTAAAGTTTCGTGTTTTAATATTGGAACAGAGCAAAATGCGTTACATCATTTATCATTTTTCTAAATATCATTTAGGAAATACGCGTATCGCTTTAGAATGAGTACAAGGCTGTCTGATTTGTTTCCCTTTTTCATTTCTCGCCTAAACTGGCAGTCTTCCAGCATCTATGTAGGCCACTGTGTTCTTAGGATCTCTCTCTCTCTCTCTCTCTCTCTCTCTCTCTCTCTCTCTCTCTCTCTCTCTCTCTCTCTCTCTCTCTCTTCTTCCTCTAAATTCAAAAACCTCGAGGAATGTAAATATTTTCTCTTTCTTATATTGTGCCGAATACATAACTTTAAGTGTTTCTTGAGCTCGTTTTCTTTCAGCAACCCTCATTCTTGTAATGGAGGGAGCACGGGAAGTAGACTGAGCTATTTGCGGTCTTATCTGATCGCTTTATTGTGTTTCTGAGGAAATAAAACTTGCGCAGGAAAGCATTTTTCATTTTGAGCAAAACTCGAACCCATTTGCTGAAAACTGAAAGTGGTTCAATACTGGGAATGATTCATCCCGTTAAGGAAGGGGTTGAGATGTCGCTTCTTGTGACTGTCGCTGTAGTCGCAAAACTATTCATACTTTTTATTCCAGAATTTTCAAGGAACTTTGCAACTTTCAAATTGCGAGTGCTAAAATCAATTGATGTTCACTCCAGTGGACAAAGCAAATCCTCGCAAAGATAACGGAAAAGCATTCAAGGGGCCGCTAATCAGAATGTCATTTTTCTGCGACGGAATAAAGTACACAGTGGACCGAAGATTATTACTCTTCTTTATCTTTCTCAACATTAATCTTCCAGAAAAATCTAATCTTGCGTTGTCACCATCAATACGTTCTTGTGTCCACAAAACGTTACCAGAAATTCTCTTTATCTTTCCTGCCTACTCTGCCGCGGAATTTAATATCGCGCTTTCTTTTTGTCACGTGACCCAGAAACCTCTTTGCAAATATGTACTCGAGCCAGCAGCAGCATCTTTGGCATTTGTCCAAAGCGACACCGTAAAAGAAGGTCATGGCTCAGGAAGAGCCTCTTTAAGACGCCATTTCTCGCGCTAAAGCGGTCCTTAAAGGAGATTGGGGGGGGGGGGGGTCAGTACAGGGACGTGTAAACCCAGAATAGAGATTTCAACAAGTATTGGTTATTGATGAACACGGACCGATGAGAGCACAATGTAGAGAAAACCGGAAACGGAAATACTTCACATGAACTTCGTTGAATAAAGCGATCTTTCGCGTGCAATTAATTAGCCAGAATCACGTTCTGTTGCTGGCTTTTTGCAGTGCCGTTAAGGCGCAAACTGACCACGTTTACTCGAGGGCCCAACTCAGTAGCTACTTAACGATGTTTCCAGATGGTGCAGACCCGTTTTTAGAAGACTCACGTAATCAGGGAAACATTAAAAACACATTACTGCATTCCAACTGACCAATGAGATGAGGCCCATTACCTGCATTCCTTTTGGCCCAACTGCCAGCGTCTGGCGTGTATTGATGGTATCATTGACCTTTCTACTCGGGGAAAAAGCCACGGAACGTTTAAGACTTTGATTACCAACCTGTCAAGTAAGCGAACGGGGAGATGACGTCACCAGATGCGACAGGCGAGCAAAATCGATCGAATTTCTTTGTCCTCACGTAACTCTCCAGCTCGTTATTGCGATCTAATCGATGACGGAAACATTACTTTGGAGGAAATTTCTCTTTGTGTTTTCCTTGATAGGAGTTGGCAACGGAAAGAGTGCATCATCCGCAATAATGCGTTGATTTTGCTTCTTGGCGTTCGGACAGAATTCCTGTAGAAGGTTTCGTTGTAGTTTAACCTTAGGAATGTTCGACGCCACCCTCTACGACGATCCGGCCACCTGATGATGGCCATGACAAGCACTCTAACGAGATATTAATGACCACTGCCGCGTTAATGGCAATGTATTTAAGAATTCAGTGCGAGACTGGAAGTCTACTACGTTGTACTGAATGCAGACGATGATGGCACGAAGTAATCTGTTGGATTGAGGATTCGTCTTGAATCACTGCGTTGCACTTCTCACTTGAACGCAATTTTCACGAGGTGTTATTGATAAAGTTAATCCATTCAGTTACTTATTGAGGGTTCGTATACTTGCTATTCACGCGTCAGTTTTATAGAAGATCGTGTGGAAATAACATTGCTGTAAAAGGCAAGAAGATTCACAAAGGTTTCAGATAGGTTGTCATTATTAAATTGTGATACAAGATATCAATTTACAGCAGCATTCTTGAAGAGGAATTGTTCCGCGAAGGAATTTTGACATGTCCACATGTCAATGAATGCCTGATGCTCCCTATCCTTAGGGAGCAGCAGGCATTCATTACAGATCTACTCCCAATCCCCATATCGACGGACGCTGGTGTCACTTGCAGTTGTGCTACCCATAGGAACAGTGAAAAGCAGATCCTATAGAGTTCCACCATCGTCTGATCGAGAGTTACTTGACCGTCTGATCTGAAGCCTCAGTTTCACGACGAGTCACAAAACTCAGGCTTCAGATCAGAAGGTCAAGTGTGGGTGCGAATAATTCTTAGGTATTGTCATCTACCGTAATGTATTGTGCCCACACGAAGTTTAGAGATGACGAGATGGCGTGGTGCTTCTTTCCGTGGTTCGAGCTCGGGCTGCTGAAATGCAAGAAACCATTATTGTTCAGTCGTTCGCTGACATTTTGGAGAATTCCGTGGTGCCCACATTCTAGAAAGTCTATGGAAATGGCCCTTCCACATTCCAGCCTCACAGTGGGGTTTCCATTCTCCATCCCCATACAGCGAGTAATGTACCACTGGGCTACCTTGTTTTTTTCCCTCAGACCATTGTAACAACCTAGTTTTGGGAAAACGAAGTCCAACTACCTGCCATGTGGTCCCAACGTTCACACCAGCATTCGGTCGAAGAGTTTTGGGATTAAACTGAAGTCAGATTAGGAAGTCCAATATGTCCTTCTTCCAAAGAACTAATGAATACACTGAAGGAGAAATATATGAATCCTTCTGCCCATACAATAATAAACTGGTCGAGAGCGCCCTGCGAAGGTTCGATGTTGACATGAGAGTCGTAGGCGATTGTACACCATATTAATTTGTTCCGTGAAACGTGTGTGCATCGAAACGCGATGGCGTCGTGATACTTTCGATAGAGATGTTCAAATATATGATGTTCAAAATAGGATGTTCAAAATATCAGGCCCCTCATAGTATTAACCGATCCTCCAACTCCGTCTTGATTTTTCCCCGTCCTCTTACACAAGAGGAGATCCAGGGGGATCTCTAATAAGCTGTCTTACAGTCGTGTAGGATCGAAGAGAGAATGGCTTCAAGGTTTAATTTTCGGTCTTGTTTATTTTCTAAAGCAACAATGAAAGAACCAAACTATAAATTTTGTTCGTCTGCTGACTGAAACAGACGATGAAAGCGAGCATAAACTTCTTTTAAGTAATATTCATTAATTATTAAAATGATTTGCTGCTGAGTTTGCTATTCCGTTCCACTAACTCCGATGTCCCGTTTCTCTTCCGCAGGTACCCTCGTCATCATGATCTCTGCAATGCCAGCAGTAGCCGTCCGCCGAGAGCGGAAAAAAAGCAAAGTCTCCCGAAGTGGTCCGCCCAGCCATCACAGTAGCTCATCGTCGATATCCCAAGCCCGCACTTTGGCGAGCGTGAAGCGTGCCAATACCCAGAGTGTCAGTACCATCAGTACCGCCAGTGGACAGTCGAGCTATGTCAGCGCCCTGCACAGGGTGCGCCTGCGTCAAGAGGAAACGAGACGGCAGAGGATGAAGTTCCTCATGTACTCCGGCACGGTGTTGATGACTTCTGGCCTGTCGTTGGTGTTCATCGGAATAGCCATCAAAATCTCGGCTGCACAGACTATAGGGCTGCTTTTTATAGGGGTGGGGTCGGTCTGCTGCTTGGCTCGAGTGTTCTGCTTCCCAAAGAAACCTATCGTGAGAAAAGCCCGAACACTGAGCAGCTCCGGACAGTCTATTTACCACGTGGCCCCTAGTAACGTCACCACGCCAGCTATGGAAGAATACTACTTTCCAGCACTTCCGCTACACAGGCTCCCTCTCTCGCCAACACAGGAAACTACTACGACGGTACACAGTATACACAGCGTTCATAGTGTACACAGCAACCCTTCAAGTATACTAACACCAATGAGCCTTAACAGTATCCCCGAAATGCAAGTCCTCATCACGGACGAAAATCAAAGGTATTGATGACGTCACCAACACGATCAGACAGCGATAATTTTGCTCTCATTTTAGAGAGAACGAGTGGGTGAACACGTGTGATGGTGCTTGCGCGTGTGTGTGCTTATTATTATATATAATACGTACGTACAAATACGTACGCTGTACGCGCGAGTGTATTTGAGTTAGGTACAGCGCACGTATTTGTATGTACTTATGTGAGTGTGTGTGTATATATATATATATAGGTACACCCACTCGCCCACCCGTGGATGATGCCCTTGTGGGCGCCCAAATTATAATAAGAAACTCTATTTGGTTGTCTTAGAAAGGAGCCGTGATTTTCAGAATTCTTTATATAGAAGTATAGAAATATATTGTTGTTATAGAAAGCGAGCTATCCTTTGACATTTCTCGGTATTTCTCTGTTCAAAGCTGATTCCATGGTGCCACTTAGCAGAGATACTAGGAATGAATTTAAAGTCAAATAGGCCTTACTTTGCTTAGCTGTGGTGAAAATCTCAACTGTAATATGTAAATATGGTGAAAAGGCAAAATAGGAACAGCCGAATCATTATGTTTCAAATATACGCGTTAATTTGTAGTTTCAGCATTTGTTGGTAACAGTTTTATGGAAATGAGTAATTTAATATGTTTTCCCTAACTAGTTTCGTAGGCGATAATCGTCGTTGATGACCCCACCGCTATATTTTGTAGCTTTAACGCGAATGACGTTTTAATTAGCGTCACTCAGTCGGACATATTTCTATTATTTCCAAATAACTGAGAATTACTTTGACGTATTGAAGAGAAATGTTAATTGTGGTATCAGAAGCACGCGTTATTGCTGACAGTTATAAAATGTTTTCCAAATGTTTGAAAGTTAAAACTGAGTGCGCCATCTTAGAACAACGAATTGTGAAATATAAAGCTGCAGAAACAAATCAAAAGATATTTCAGTTTCGAATAACGCGTGTTGAATGTTCTATTTTTAAGAGTTAAGATTCAAAAAACGATTAAATGCGCAACTTTATGCTTTTCACGCGAAATCATTGTTAAAAATCATTAACAATGTTGTTTTATTTTTTAAGGCAGATTCTAATTCTCCATTACTGCCTAAATATTATTCGCAGTAAATGGACTATAAAAATGAAATCTAAACACGCGTGCGCACTTCAGAAAGTTGTTGGAAATTTGCTATTCGAAGTGTTTTCGGTGTTTTATTCGAAAATTGAGTGGAAGTTTTATATTTATAACAACTCAAACGATATTAAATGTAAAGAATTTATTTATAAATCGTTTCATGTTGAAAGCAAAGCGATGTGTGACTGTCTTGGTTAGGCTTACCTCCACTGGTTGTTTAACAGACTCAGCGTTACGTGAACATTAGAAAATAAGGTGAGTCTGTGTTTTCAGTTTTCAATTCATTTGTCTGTCGATTATTCTCGCTCCCTTAGTGACGTATTTATTTTTTGTAACGAAGAAGAAGCTAACGGAGAATCTGTGATAATTTACTAATAGAGTTCCAATTAATTTTTCTATATCGACGAATAGATGACTTAAGATGTATATTTTTAGCGAGTCATCGTGTTCTTTGCATGCAGTTGTGTGAAGCAGCCTTGTTAAGCGTACTGATGTTTATATAGAGAAAATTATTTTGCTTAGAGTAGAACTAGTTTCCTATTAATCGCAAAGTGTTTTGGAGTTGAGAGATTTAAAGGACGTTTGCCTTTTTTTTTTTTTAATGTCTGAGATAGACTAAAAATGGGTCGTGTTTAACAGCAACTAAAAATGTAAATCGGTGCCCATACAGGACTAGGAAACGAAATGAAGCTAAGTACACACGAAACACATATCACCCATCCGCACAGATGATCTAAACATATCGTAAAGTCGCTTTTAGGGTCGTCTTCAGCTACAGCGTTCAGTGAATATTATTTATGCACGTGGAATTTGTCTGTTGAGATTTATAATTTCAGAAATAAGGAATGTGGTCTTGGAACTATGAAAAATGTCGGATTGTCCTTCGAGGACAGAATTATCCGCTTTGTGAAGGTCCTTGAAGTCCTTGCGTTAATTTAAATCCAAATCCTGCAACCCGGAAGCGTTGTGATAAAATTATATTGAATTGCGTTGGGGGTGGACGGTCGTCCAGAATTCCAGAAATCAAACTAAACTATCTAAATAATCTTCAAAATAATTATTGACTGAGTTATCCGAACAGTCTGATCTAAACAGACTCGAGATAAATGTCCCGTTCTTTCTTCCGTGGCAACCAGCCTTGGACACCAGTCTTAGTGAATTAAAAGAACCACAATACAGTTCTTTTCAGATGTGGGAGTGTGGTCGTATTAATTAGGCCTTAGCTAATTCCACATAAAAACCACAGTTCATGCAATTTAATGCCCACAAAGGGTCGTGATGGGCCTGTACTCGTTAACTCGGAATCCACTCTACATCCTGGGTCCAACTGGCACTGTTAAAGAGAGAGCAAACCGAGATGTTTTTATAAGAATTTCGAGGTGACCCATCGTGGCTTTAATCAGTTGATATAAAAATGTGTTTTGCAGATTTGTTTCGCCAGAAGGGATCGCTATCCTCGTAGAACGCGCAAAATCCTGCCATCTTTGAATAAGTAGTTTCTGTTTTCGGCACAGTTGCTATAGCAATCTCACTTCCTAAACTGCGAAGTTTATGCAAATATCAGGTATCTATGTTCAGTAGTAACAATAAATACAATAAGCCCCGAAGTGTGTGCTGAACTGTAGTCTGATTCAGACTCAGTTCGGTCGTTTAAAGCAATAAAGTTGCCCCTGTTTTTAAGCTACAATCCCTCCCTAATAGTAGTTGCAATATGTTGCTGTTTATAAAGCTCAAATGTTTATTCCTAAGGAACTGTTTGATGTCTAAAGGTTTCACTGTTCGTTTTTCTTATGTACAGTGCGTTTAGAATGTGTAGTGTGATGGAAGTGTTTTCAGGAATGTGTATATTTTCGTACGCATCCAACTTACCGAAATTAAGAAAGTTAAACATTCATTTAGAAAACAAACAAAAGGTCTGTTGAATTTTACTTTTTTTTCTCTTAATGTATGAACTATTTTTGTCGGTTTAAATGACATTAATTCTCATTAGCATTTCAGCCAAAGTTCGTTGCTGGAAAGCGAGTTATCCAATTAATAATAGACGTCTCATGCTTGTCCTCGTGTTTTGTGTCAGAGCGATTTTCACCACAGCCAAAGCAATGTCATTTTCCTCTCTCTATCTCTCTCTGTCTCTCTCTCGCTATCTCTATCTATCTATCTATCTATTGTAGCCCAAAAAAGTTTAGGAAAAGTAGAAACTTAGCATACAAATGGAGTTAAGTATTTCATCGATTTTAAATAGTGTTTTGGTGTTGCTATGAACGATGTTAGCGACCCACATAGCAGAGAAAAGTATTTCTAACTCGGTTTCTAATGTGAATATATGACTGTTGAGAGATTAAAGTTCTCTTTTTCTATTAGTGTTTGTACCTTATTTCATTTAACACGACCAGAGGACACTACTCACATCTGACTTCACAAAAAACACGTTTCAATGAAAACACTCCTGGACTTTATAAAACCATCCCACTCTGTATTGAGTTATCACCGGAATAGCTGTCGAGGTCTCAGACAACGGCGATATATTTGAATGGCTCAGTATACGTAGATGATTTCTCCTGGGGAGGTAACGTTATTTCGGAAGACAATGGGGACCATAGATTCTTGGAGTAGCAAGAACTCAAGAACAGAATAATAATAGCAAAGAATCCGCTGACCAATGATAGTACCTGAGAGGCTGTAGTTACCACAAAGAAGATTAACGGACTGGAAACGATTCCATCTATAGATGGAATCGTTTCCATCTAGAAATTCCTATTGTTCTTAGAACAATGTATCCAGTTGGCTTCTACAGTGATGACATCATAACCGCTTCGGGTATTATGACTGCCAACAGGATGATGACTTAAATTATACTCAAAATAAAAGTTGTCGGTCTTTTATTTGCAGGAAACTGTAATTTCGCACGCGGTGTTATCGAAGCTGCGATGGAAATGCCACGGAACACGAGCGAAGGGTGTGGTGTGATGAAATATGCCCCGCTATGAGTACACAAGGGTCGCGTGGGAACTCCGATGGCCACTTATTTTAAAGGTTAAGTACAAACACAATTAAACGGGGATCGTGGACGCAGATTCATTTATAACTGCAATGGAGATCGCGTTTTCTGACGTCATGAAAGATTTATACAGCATTGGGACGATATAAAATAAGCACGTAGTCGTGTTATTAACAAGGGCCGAACAGATATTTTTATTGACCTTTGTGCTTTGCACTCGGATAGCTCGCAAACATGCGTTAATACATTTCTTACGTTTGTTTACGCCCGCACGACATTTTAATCATTGTGATTCCGGGTAACCCTGGATACATCGGCAGGTGACAAGGTGCATGTGACAAATAGGATGAGTAACTGCCTTGTAGCTGTACGTGACCACGAATAAATTTTATTCTATTGGCGTTTAGAATCGATCTTCACTGTACTTCAAGAAAACCAAAACTTTTCTCGATGATGTTAAACCTAAACCGGGTACCTATTGATCATTATTAAGGGATTGGGGGGGGGGGAGATCACGGTTGTCTCGTATCGTGTTGTTCTGCAGAATTAATTCATTACGAGGGTTTTCGTTATAACAACGACTGTCCATTTCAGAATCCTGCTTTAAAGTTGACTGAAAACAGCAAAGTATGACGTCATGAGGAATGTTGAATATAAAATGACGCTGCACGCAGGAGAGAGAGCATTATTCAAAATTCCGATGACATCGTGGGCTAATAATGTTCCTCTTCTTATAAAATTTGACCATTAGGATATCCAACTTGGCAAGTTTGCTTCTTCGAAGTCAGATCGAAAACCCTCGGTTCACCGCAGTAAGACGTCATCAGCCGTGATCCCGCGAGCAGCCAGGATGCCGTATTGATCATCGAGATGTGTTTTCTCGAGCTGGAGAAAACTTTTAACACACACTGTCATTTCCATCCGAACTATGTGGCCGGGTGCATTAGCGAATGATGCCGGTAATGTGCCGTTATCCCCTTATAGCGCACGAGGTAGTAATTTAGGTCTGGCCGAGGGTCTGCTATTCGTTAATGACGCAGCTGGTTTTTGTGCACCGAGCGTGTATTGTTTTATCGATGACACAACTCCGCTTTACAGCTGCGTCTATTGCACAGAACGTAGCGGCGTCACCAATTATAGTCGTGAGGAACATCCCGAAGTCCTTCATCCCATTCTCCTAATCATAGGTATTTTCTCTGTTTTCCCGTGTACGGGTCGATTGCCCATCTGAACTTAGTTCCTCGCACTTCGATACACCATCATTCGATCAGTTTTCTCAGTGTGCAGAGAAATGCAAAAGCGACTGGCAGTAGGTCATGCAGGCGTTTTGAGTTCTGCGTACGTGTCTGCTGGCAGTTCCTTCGAAGAGAAAAATACACGAAAAGACGAAAAATGAAGAGTACAAATTTACAATGTAATTTGTCTTCAGGTCGCAGTTGTTACCACCAACTATGTCTACCCCATTTTAAAAACGTCGGTTGCCTTGACCTTTACAATGTACCCCAGCGACAGTTTATTTACTAGTACACAGATCATACAAAATACAGTATATACTCAGTGATTGAAGCGTGCCCACCCCATTAGTAATGGACTAAAGGGTAGTCACACTTCTTACGCTAGGGCAGGTACTTTGCATCTGGTTGTGCAAGTCAAAGTGATAAAGTAGCAGTTATTGGAAGTAGTAAAGATACCACGGAGTTTCAAAAGGGCATGATTGTGGGAGCTCGTACGTCAGGTGTTTCCATATCGGAAACTCAAGTATTACCGGTTGCTCACGGCCCACTGTGGTTAAGGTGTACAAAGAATGGTGTCTAATGGATCAAACCACCTCCCGCCGACCGAACTGTAAAGAATTAAGACAGGTGGATATTCATGGTGAGCGAAGGCTCCATCTCGTTGTAATGGATCAACGGCAGGTACGTTTGCGACAATTGACATTGAAATACAGTATGGAGAATGCAGGAAAAATATCCCAAATGACGATTCGACACGTGCTCAGACGTAAGGGGTTCACACAGCAAGCGTTCCAAGAGACACCCTCTCCTCACTGCTCTTCATCGTCCAAGGCGAATGCTGTGATGTCAATAACAAAGGTGAATACGTATCTTGTATTAAACGGAAATAAATAAATATACTGAAGGACTGGAAACGAGTGCTGGTCGGATGAATCCAAATACCTGGCGCAACACGCCGACGGACGCCTTCGAGTCCATTCCATGGATCCATCGTGCATGGTGCCTACTGTCCAGGCAGGTGCCGGTCGTTGCTTAATATGGGGCATGCTTTACTGATAAGAACTATGACCCCTGGTGCGTATGGACCAACGTTTCACTAGCAAGGTCTACCGGAAACTCTTAGGAGACCATATGCACTTTTTTCCAAACAGAAACAGCATCTTCCAAGACGATAATGTGCCGCATCATCGGGCCGCACAGCGGTTCGAGGGACACAGTGAAGATATCACCCATCTTGACTAGCCTTCAAATTCGCCTCCTCTCAATCCAGTTGAACAACTGTGGGATATTTTGGAACGGGAAGTGTGGCGTATGGACACGCGGCCTTCATCGATTCATACATTGTGGAAAGCCTTGCAGGCAGCATGCCTGCAGATCCTACGGACGACTTCAAACATCTAGTGGAGTCACATAGGCGAATAGCAGCTGTTATCCTCGCGAACGGTGACCCAACGCGGTATTAGGTGGTCATATTCAGTGATCACTCACTGTGTGTATACTCAATGACCATCGAAATATAATCTCAACCTATGATGGAGAAGAATGAACCAGTCCAGCGTAATAAAAGTCAGGTTGAATCACTTTTTGCAGTGTTAATTTTAAGTCAACAACATGTTGTTGTAAAGACATACACGGACTGGAAAAGTGAGAGCAGGGCTAAAAGCCATGACAAACGATCTGTCGTAGAACGGAGATCGGAGTGCAAAGAGTGAGAGAAAGTTCGATAAACACAAATTTATTTTACTGGAAGACAACGCCACGTACCTTCACAGGAAGGAACGTAACGGTAAAGGGCCAAGTCGACACCGCGCTCTAACCAGTGACGACTGCTAACCACGTCGCCATTGGTCGATCGACTAAGGAATGTTTTTATACGATTCTTTGGGGACTTTCATGTCCTACACTCTCGCCTAAAAAATTGAAATCACGTTGTATGTATGACAACAGTTTTCGTTAGTTTTCTTAAAAATTAGCTATGATAATGTAAGGTTTAATGTAAAAAACAACACACTGTAAGGTATTTTAAGATTTTTTATTAAGCACTGAAAAATTTACAGCAAAAAATATCGAAATAATTAACATTAACATTAACAACTATACTGATTTTTCATCAAAATATTCTCCACGAGGTTTTAGTCTGCGAGGTTCCCCATAAATTTTCTGAACATGAACAGACTTGACGGGCTATATGATCCCATAAAAGCTCTATTCGTTTTAAGTCAGGCGATTGGGATGGCTAAACAAAAATTTGCAATTCCCCCATCCTGTGGTCTAACTGCTCGAAAGTTCTTGAACAACTTAGAGCTGTGCTTTGGATCAGTTTCTTGTTGTAACATAAAACTGCTTCTACAAAGTCCAATCCGGAGAATATTGCATTAGATTCAAGAATGTTTTTAAAGCCTTCTTTTCTTAAAATTACTACTATTCTGACGTTACTCACCCCAGAAAAACAGAAGCAACTTCAGATCATGATGCACAGCAATGTGGCACCATTTTTCCTTCAGGTGATCGGTTCGCATAAACTCTACGTTTGGATCCAGAAATTTCATATTTGGATTCATCCGTCAATATCCTTTGGACCATGAAGTCCTGCTTGTTTAAGAAGTTTTCGGTGGATGCAGACACCGTAGTTCCTCTGTTCCCATTGAACTCAGCTCGGATTTCAGGTGCAGTAAGTCGTTGATTGCATTTAGAAATCAGTCTTATCTTGTGCTTCTCTTGTTAACCTAGGTAGGCCCGATCGTGGTTTTTCCTTTAAACTGCCAGTCTCCTTCAAGTTATTAGTCAAAATTGTTGCTAATTTAGTACCCCCGTCAGTGTTTTGGTTGTTCTCGAACTGCTGCGTCCCCAGCAGGAACGCAACATGACAGTAAACCATACTAATGGACTGCACGTGCATAAATGGAATTTATGGAACATTTAGAAGATTGAAAATGCATCTTTGGGATTCATCCAAATTGCGATTACCCGCCAGTGACCATTTGGTCTTAATTATGAGATGCACACAACATTGTTGTGTGTATCTCATAATTAAGTCAAAAGAACACAACAGTCTTCTTGGCTGACTATATTTCTGGATTAATCTCTTGAGATTTCCAAGTTTACTAAGCCTTTTTCTTAAAATCGACTGGACATTCTTCCGAAAGAAACGTGATTCGTATTCAGAGTTTTCGACATGGTGTGAGACAGCGAGAACAGGGAACTTGTAATGGAACCGTTGCTGCAGTTGAAGCCATCATTATATGGATGCAGACAAGAAAATCCTGTTAAAAATCGCCTAATATCTTATCTTACCTAGCAGTTCAACATACCATATTTTTTAAGATGATTGTTGTTCTCCTCTTCTGAAAAAAATACTAAATATGACTGCGCCCTTAAATCTTATAGTCCTTGGACCCGTTTAGAGCAGACACCGATCTAAAACCCTAGGTTTCAACACAACGTTTTACAATATCGGGGAGAAAATATTAATAACAACTGAAATCGAAAAAATGAAATTCTTTAAATGTTACATCAATTAGCTCCAGCAGTTAGTACAGATTCAAAAGATTTTCTCTCTCTCTGTCGTTTTTAACAGAACATTAAACATGATAATAAATGATGATTGTCATTTAATCTTTTAAGTCCCTTAAGACAACGATTTCTATCTTCGGTTTACCTTTTGAACTTCGGTCCTTAGTCTTTAAAGTAATTCCAGATGATGAGCCACTTTCATCCGTATTTTTATCTTGAGGATATTTAAGTTGTGCATAAATGCACAACTTAAATATCCTCTCCAGCAATTTCAAACTGTTTTTTTTTCATAAATGCATTTACAACACCACGCATTATAATATGAAATATCCAGAGTGTAGTTATAACAAGGACGAATTATTTAAAAGCGGGCTTTGGTACTAAAATCTGTCACCAGAAATGAAGTCTCTAAAAGACAACAATAATGTCTAAGAAGCTGGGATGAAAAACCGAAGCAAGAGTCAGTCGTTTCGCTATACGGCTTCCCAACCACAGAAGTCCTACAAAGTACTGCGACACGTTCTAAAGTACGTGCAAAGGCACATCACTGACGCTTTAAATTAACTCTCGCAGTGTGTTATAAATCGGGTTCAGACCGCAAATTAAAGAGCAGATATCGTAATTGTTACATCCTGGTGACGGCGCAAGGTAATCGATTGTCGTCCTCTACATCGTTTCAGGGATGGAGTCGGTCATAGCGCTCCCCAACCTTAGCATTGTTCTCAAGGTCGTTGCTAAAAATCGATACCTCGGGCATGCGCGGTGGTCGCGCAGAAATCGAACTGTATCCGATGGCAGTGGGTAAACAGAGCCATTGGTGAGCTGCACAATGGACAAGCTGGAGAAGTGCGCGTTGGTGGAGAAAGAAATCAAAAGTGATCGATTTATGGTAATAACTTGGTCCAAAGCACTTTGATTTGATTGGAGCACAGCGGCCCCATCTGACACGCACTCATTTTCCCGACTAAAACGCTACTTTGAGCTCACAGATTACACCCTCTCGAATTTCATTGTTTGCCATCCTTCGTAGTTCATTTCTTTTCTTAAAATTAAAGTGAAATCCTCTTTTTTTTCCTGTTGATAGACAGACGTCTAATAATGTGTTGAACGATTCGCGAAAATGATATTTGGCATGCATGACTGGGAAAGAATAAAAGCATCTTTCTCTACATTTCCCCCCTTCGTTATCTTTGCGGGAAAGAGGAAAGTGCCATGGCAATGTGCCAGCAAGCGCGCGCACATACACACACACCCATACGCGAGGGGGGGGGGGGCTTGTTTCAACAGCGGCGTTCACTCACCTCGAAGCGCATAAGCCATCTCATTCAAACGCCTTGTCTAGCTACTTTAATCTTCTTTTCTTTACTGAAATCTTGGAAAATCGAAAGGAAATTGCTTACAATACGACTAATGGACACTGGAAAACTTGCGTTAGGTTTAACGATGGTTTCTTTGTGATATATGCAGCGTCTCGAATGAAAGCAGATTTATTTCTAGAGTCATATACAGCACTATGGAAAAAGAAAAGTGAGATTTGCAGTTTCTCTCTTTTTTTTCTGAGAATCTTGCGCGTTCTAAGGCCATTTTGCATGGATGGAGGGGAACCGAATATTGCGCGTTCTAAGGCATGGAGGGGAACTGAATATCTAGAGAAAAACGCCGAAACAAATGTCTGAGACCAAGTGGAAGAAGAGGGGTGGGTTGGATAAAGTCCTTAATTGGAGAAAACAGAAGTTGCACCCCGAATCAGTTGTTCCAACTTGGTACACTTAATCTGAAAGCTGTAAAAGGCTTTGCGAAAAGAAGCTTTAAATCTTAGGAATCGTCAGCTTTTCGAGCATTGATCGAATTGTTAGAAATATTCCCTCAACGTATGAAGAACCAAAGCAAAGAGATGACTCATATTTCTTCAGCCATCCCCAGAAGAGATATCAATCATCCTATTGCAAATAAGTTATACAAAACACGATGTATTTCTCTCTCCCACTGATTTTGGAAGTCTAGCTTAGATTCTCGTTCATTACTGGAAGAATTTCTGAAGTTCTCTTCAATCGGGACTGTAGTTTGCTGATCTTAGGAAGTGGAAGTGGGAGTGGGGTTACTCCTTGAATTATTTCGGTTTTTACAACCAGCACAAAATGAAAATCAGTAAAAAAATAGAAATATGTGCACACAAAATCATTACAATTGGTGATAAATATTAAAGCAGGAAAATTCGAAAAATTTCATGAAAGAATACCAATAAAAACATTGAAATACTGAAGTACTGTAGTGTCGTATATATATGGACCATCATTTCGTGAACTTTAATTAGTAAATCGAGGTTAAAATTGCAACCTTAAAAGTTGCCATAAGAAATCGAGCTTTTCTTAATTACTTGAAGAAAAAACCTTTAAGATTCCCTTTAAGAAATCAAGCTGTTTCCTTTCCGGCTTAGTTATGAAAATCTCGTAGCTTTAGCTTCAGAATCTTTGGAATCATATTCCTGGTTGTCTTGTTAAATATTTCCTGAGATAGAAATAGAAATTAACTTACAATCACGATAAAATTTATTTTTCGTGACCTGTAGAAAGATATTAAGGTGCATTTTAGAGCTAAAGGAATGGTCGTTATCCCTACACCAAATTTCAGTTGTCAGCATTGCACGATTCAGCTTTCTGTGGAGTCACTCAAAGATACAATACAGTTGTAAATCTTTAAATTGTCAGTGCGTATTAGCAGTTTAACTTTAGGCTCATTTATAATACAAACTGGTCCATTAATAAAGATTATGATACTACTAATCAGAGGCGCCCAAAGCTAATCCCTGATGAACTCCTTGATTACATTAAATTAATGCATAAAGCTCATAATTTACTAAACTTACCAAACTTAATTATGATATCTCTATTTTGTGGAGAACTAAGTAACCAATTTAAATCAGCATCAATCACATCGTCTAATTTTTCACATTTAACAAAATCAAAAGCCTTTTATGAGCTGGCTTTATGATTGATTTTAAGATGGAGTTAACCATTAAAAAAATAATTCTCAAGGTGTATAACTAATTAATCCAAACTCTAATAGGAAATTTACATTTCTGAGACAAATTGAATTCAGACACTTTCATATGAATATAAAAGTCCAGTTTAGAGAGTTCGCCAAGACCGAATGTGGGACGATAGAAAAGTAAGAAGGTTGAAGTTGCCAATTTATTGGGTTGATGTAGAAGTGGGGTTCCCCAAGGATCAGTATTAGGACCACTGTTGTTTTTGATTTTCATAAATGACATCGATGAAGGGACAGAGGGCGTGATAATGTAAAGATTGGTAGAGATTGCAGATGAAGTAAAGATTGGTAGAGTAGTTAATGATCACCGCCAAGTAGAGATTCTTCAGAATGACCTAGATAGACTTCAGAGATGGTCAGAAAAATGGCAGCTATGCTTCTCTGCATTTCCTGAGGAACAATAACCCCAAAATAACTTATACACTTGATGGAGTAGACTTGGGTGTTATGATACAGTCACACATGAAGTTATCCGAGCATTGTAGATAGGTTGCAAGGAAGGCCCATGGTGTCCTATCGATGATTTATCGAACAATCGCTAGTAGAGATAAGGCCGTCATAATCTAAATATACAAGGCTTATATTAGACCACACTTGGAATACTGTGTTCAAGTATGGAGACCGCACCTAAAGAAAGACATTGTGCTTCTTGAAAGGGCCAAAGACGGCTAACTCGCCTGGTGAGATCGGCAAAAGAACGTCCATACGAGGAAAGACTTCAAATATGGGGATTGCAGAGCTTGGAAACTAGGCACCTTAGTGGACACTTTATTGAGGTGTTTAAGACTCTGCGAAGCATAAGCAATGATTCTAGAACAAGGGGCCATAATTTCAATTTACGGGAGCAGTTGTTTAGACTGGATTGCAGGAAGTTTTATTTTAGCCAACGTGTTATAAATTACCGGAATAAGTTACCTACATGGGTGGTAGAGGCTGACAGTCTGGGGGAATTCAGAGGTCAGCTGGACAGTTAATAAGGGAAGGGGGGAATGCATAATTATTTATATTTTTGAAATGTCTTCTTATTATTATATTATTTTATTCTTTATTTATTTTATTTATTTATTTTTTGGCTGATGCAGTATAAGCCATAGACTTCCTTTCACCACGTGGCCATTACTACTACTAATTAAAATTATCAAAGAATTTGAAAGAAAGATATGGATTATTTCTTCAAAGTTAATTTGCAATTTAGTAGAAGGAATAATTTTACCTACAGAGGAAGATGGATTACCACTATGGCAAGCAAATAATTTCCAGTTTTAAAGATGGTACAAAAACTCTCAAGATTCTGCATTGCATTATAACTTGCTCGTGGATGAAGAAAAGGTCCCTTATGGCAACCTCTTCTTTTTAAGAGGCCTACTATTTCACAGAATACTGAAGTCGTTTTGGCTCTATCTCAGTATCCAATATGTTAGCCATATTTCTGTTAATACCAGTATTTGATAATCAGATTGAAAAAGGCAGAGTGAGCTCGCCAAATATACTTCGCACATTTTGATAATAGGATATAATATCTAAATAAACTGATTTCGTGAGCGAGGAAGTTAATAAATGCTTTTGTTATGCCTTGTTTGCTAGAACACATTTCTAAGCATTTTCTATTTTTAAATTGCCCTATTACAAGGGCAGTTTCAAGGCACTTTTTATTTTAATTTGTCCTTCCATGGAGTTTCAGACTTTGTAACTTGATACCTTTCCAGCCGTATTTCGACAAGAAGATGAAGAGAGCCATAATTTCATAAAGCGTTCTAGTGCACCTATGAAGGAACGACACAATGAATCATTTTCACCGCTTCGCATTACTGGCCTCGCTGACCCTGCAGTAGTAAGATAACCAATTGATTCGCTTGGTTTTCTTCAGGGCGACAGTTAAAAGTGAGAAAAGAAACTGGAGCATCTTCAACAAACACACTCTGACATTGATTTCTGCTGTGCTGACATTTTCCAGAGAGAAAAACGAAACTAGACAGAGTAAACAGGAAAGACAGATGATGTACTGGCTTGTTAATCTTATTTCGTAGACAATTTGCTTATTCGACTTATTAAATAAACTGAGGGAAGAATATATTAATATTTAATTTCTTTTTGCTCGAACACAACGTTGACAAAGTGGAATTCTAGCAGAACACTATTTGCAGCATCCCTTAGAATCTTCCGAATTCAAACAAGATTTCCATCTTAGTGCACAATCATTTCTTTCGATGAGATAGGTCTGGGTTAAAATGTACCCATTAATACGTCGGAAAACTTTTACACATGTATGTTCAGATGCTACAGGCCATACTTTTCTGCAGAAATGGTTTAGTCATTCTCTTACTGATCATTTAAATTATGATTAAAATCTTTGCTTTCGATCGTTCTGAAAGGAACGAAATCTGTGGATAAGAATAAGAAAACTCCTAGAGAAAAACAACATCACCATCGTCCGTGAGCAAATTTTGCACGTTTTAATTCGACCAAAAAGGAAATCGATTATTAGATGCAATTTTTCCTGATTAAATTCAGTTCCAAGCAGCTTTATTTGTGCTGTAGCCTCCATCAATAAATCACAATTTATTGACGACCAGCTAGGAGAACTGTGTTCCAGAGTTAATCGTCTATCAGATAGACTCTGTCTGAACGATTACACGTATCATTTACCACAAAGTGGTATATATAATCTGTGCTGTGATGTTTTCTTAATAACAATACTTAAGTTTTGCTTAAATTTGAGTCTTTTAAACGATAGTAATTCGAGATAATGATTAAGAAAACAAAAGAAGTGCCCTTAACAGAAGAAAGAAGAATTAAATTTTTTTTTTTTTCATTATCATTTTGTCTCCAAAATGTTGAGCCAATCTTCTAATGAATACCAGCCGTAACTGTCATTAAACTAATATAATTATTGTAGCTATTAGGCAGATACTTAGATATAATTACAAGGCGAAATGTAAGCGAGATAACAACGGTCAATATACAGGGTGAAACTCACTTAATTCAAAAGAAAGATAATATTGTACCCCGACCACAGACTAAGAAATGTTTTTTTTTTTCAGATGGAGATGTCGCTTCACTGCAATACACTGAAGTATTACTGAAAGGCTACTTTTAGATTAATATTAGTAACTACGGGTTTTTCATAACCTTTCAAGGATAAAAGGAAGAAAATGAAAAAAAATTATGGCCGAATAAATTTTCCAAATGCGTACCCGTCTTCCAGGAGTGAAACTCGTCATTATTGTATAGATGGAAATATCAGAACGCAACCGTATTAATTATGTTCCCTATTGTTTACATCTATATTCCCACACTCAGTTAAAGTAGGACTTTGCTGATTGTTTCCAACACTTCAGTAATCTGCGTATGGTGGGGTCGAAAGGATCTTGTTTCTGTTCATTTGTGAGTAAGAGGCCTACCTGATGACCGTCGATTCCAGAAAGTCCCAATAATTCCAGAAGAACTTACTGGAACATGTAGAGTTCTCTGAATCTATAAATAGTCTTCAAGGCTAGCACGAAGGACCTCAATGGGTGCTCTTCCATATGATGCTTAGAGTGCCTGGGTTGCGATCCAATCTCGAAATGAAGAATTTTCAGAAAATGTTTCATTGCACTTTGCCTTAGTCGGTCCTGGGTGACAAAAGAATTCTTAGTTTAACAAAAGGTATTGCCTTGGCTGCATCGGTGTAACTTCCAGGCAAGCCATTCCAATGAAAGGTGATGAAGGAAGAATTTCATTCCCAAAAGTTTTGTATTATTATTTTTATATTTTTATTTTGTCTTACCTAAGTAGTAGTTTCACTGTTCAACTCATCTGCTCTGCGGAGCGGCATCCTTAAAGGGGACCCTTTAAAAAATTACGCAATAAAATTGCACCTAAATTAATATCATAACAAGTCTATAGATTAGATGAAGATTTTTGAGAATGGGCATTTTATGGGTCTGTTTTAATAGCGAAGCAAAACTCAATACGTCAGAGATTATTTAAACCCTCTTTAACAATAATATTGTTTCGACAACTGGCCAGAAATCCATTGCATTAGGGTATGATGCTATCCTATTGGGTTTTGACGATTATACCAAATCACTTTCGCGGCAGCACAGTTAGTATAATTACCATGCTTCCCAATTCGAGAGGAAATGGTCGGAGTTCGAATACAGTCAATGAGGCGAGGAATTTTATGGGTCTTTTCATGGGCTGAGTTATTGAGTCTCTAGAGAGGGTTGCATGGTTTCCTCTAACGAAGAACAAACGGATCGAACAATATACTCATTTGCATACGCAATACACAGTTGCCTCATAGCCTTAGTTGCTTTAACGCTTAACTTCAACCTAACTAAACATAATCTGATAATTGCCGCGTAAAAATTCTTTTCCTGAGAACCAAGAAGCTGGAAACATCGCCGATATTGATCACCGACTTCTTATTACATTATTAAAACTGTAATGACAAATTACCGAAAGTCTGCTTTTTTTTAATGATTGTGTGTTATGTTTATCTTTACTGTTCAGGAGGTTGCATACATTTTTGCATGAAATTGTAATGTGGATTATGACCGTTATGTTCTTAATGTCATCATTAAACCTCTGGCAAATTTTGTTCAAGTTTTTGGTAAGTGAAGAGTGGAATCATGCCGAACTTCTATCATAACTCTTCTGCTATTTTTGCATGAACCAGAACATCTTATTCTTGCTATCAATTTTTATTCTCAACACTCATAGGGTCTTGGCGTGGGTTCTGGTGTGGAAATATCAGATTCGCCACGTTATTCTCCTTAAACTGATTTTAAATTGATCGTGCTTTGCCAAATAGAACACGGACCCTCTCCGAAGCATTTCTGAATTCAGATAAAGCGGAATTGTGCAGAATATAATAATACACAGCTACATTCATGATTTTTCAATGGTAACCAGGGAACTAAATTGAAACCAAGCGAATTAGGCTCAATCCATCACTCTAACACCACCGAACATCATTGTTGGTACAAATTCACCGACAAATTGTTATCGCACTGTCTGTCACATTAGAGTCACCCACCCACCCGAGAACCAAGTCAACTGCTCATGTGTAATATGTCCATAAATTGTGTGAGTTCTCTGGTCAGTTTGCCCGTTTTACTGGACGAAAAAGTTCCTGGTGTCATGATCGAAATTCAAACTTGATCTTTTCCAGCCTTTGTGGAGAGCATGGTGATTATTCCTACTGTGCTAACCACTCTGACTGCTTGTATAGCACTGTTGAACTTTATTGTTAGCACAGTACAATCTGGGTAAACAAATCTCCTATCGTCCAATTCATCACTGCACATTATGTTTGTTATCTCTGTGTCTGCTAAATGGATAAACAAGTACCAAAAATGGAATACTCTAACACTGCCAGGGATGATCGATCTGTTTTCGAAATATTTACGAAACCCTTTCGCTAATATTGCTTCCCTTACCGAACACGACATTAACACGGAGAAATATGTCAGAGAACAGCTCCCGACATTTTGGATGCATTATTTAATATATAATAACTGCTGAATAATAAAATACAGCAGACTTTTTTTTTCTAGATATTAAATTAGCCTAATACAAAACACCAGTACAGTTTCTGTACACCGTTCTGCCAAAAGTATTTGGACATCCTCCCAGGGTAGTGCACGGTGCAAAATATATGTATACAAAGCTGGAACACGCTTAAAAGTATGAAATATGTGTGAAGTACTTTATTACACCCAAAGGTCCGGCAACAGAATGAACCAATTAACCAGAAGGTCGCTGGATAGATAGAGGTTTGAAAAATACCTTTTGACAGTGGTCCTATGGATGATGAAACTGACAATCACTAAATCTGGTGAGTATGGGCTTGGCACACCCAGGGTGTCATAAGCTGGATATTATCATTCTTTTTTTCTTGCTGATTCCATTCTTCTTCTTCTTCTTCTTCTTCTTCTTCTTCTTCTCTCTCTCTCTCTCTCTCTCTCTCTCTCTCTCTCTCTCTCTCTCTCTCTCTCTCTCTCTCTCTCTCTCTCTCTCTGTTGCTGTTGATATACACAAGTATGAATTGATCAGGAAGGTCTTTTCCAAGCACACTTAACCCTTATATGGATTGCTGGCCTTACATTTTGGCAACACAATATTAAGGAGACTAAGAAAATTTATGCCGCCCTGTACATCAAGAACTTACAAGTGTAGTAAATGTATCCAGCGCAGCCATTGCATGAAGAACGCTTCAGCAATATCACTATATACTTTGGAGATATGGCTCTCAGCATCCACTAGGTAGAAAAATGTACTATTTGAAATGAAACACTGAACCTGAGATAGTTGAACAGTGAAGGCAATCACATGTTCACTTTGAGAAACATTCTACTGTAGCGCCAACGTATTCAAACAAAAAGAACTTGATAACGCTGCAGAGCTCATAACAGGCCAGACGTCCACTTTAGTAACAGCAGCATAATATTGTCTGGTGGACCCGCCATTGTCATTATTTGACTCAAGATAATGCCAGAGTCAATCTGAGCTTTTATCTAGGCCTAACAAGCCTGACGCCACTAAGAGATATATTTCCTGTACCATTAAATGTTGACCATCTTGAACGCTGATTTGAAGAAGTTCAAAATAAACAAGACCTTCAGACTTAGAATCCTGGAATACGTATTGAGCTCGAAGTATAGTTATCAGCAATGGTGTTGGAACGCTTTACTAGTCTCCTGTTCATGTTCTAACAACAGTACAAATTGATTGGTGTGAGGGGGGGATATATCTGAAAGTGATCGTATGTGGTATTTCACAGAAGAACTCTTTGAGAAAATGTTGCATTGCTAATGAAATATAGACTGCTGGCAGAAGGCGCTTACTTTCTCCAATTAGAAAGGGATCCTAAACTCTGGGATGCCAGATAATGTCTGCTAGCGAAGGGTGCCTGTGTGAAATTCCTGAAATGGCCTTTCCTAATTCTGATGTGACAGAATTAATTAGGAAAAATTGCTGTGGAAGCCTAATATACAGTTGACCATACTGAAGTTGAATGCATTTCTATAAAGACGGGGACACTCTCTAGGAAGCGAGAATTCATATGACATTATGGCAATAGTTTGTACATTGTATGGAAATTTAAAACATCCATTCTATTTAAGATTAGGCTCTTGGTGACTTAAATGAACTCTGGTCATAAATACCGAACAACTGACAAAATAAATCATTTATTATTTTTTATCCAGCGATTATTGAAGCAAATATACTTTTGGTTAGGTGCGTGTGTTAAGCAACAAAGCAACTAAGGCTATAAGGGGTCAGTATCTTTTTTGTAGCGCTTTTATTATTGGGGTTGTTTTCTGTTTGCTGGATAAAAAACCGAACCATACAAACCTCGCCTGGGACTAACTCACCGAGTCACGTGAAAAGAACGATAAAAATTCCTGGTGTCATTGGTGGGATTCGAGCTGAGTCTTTTCTGCCCCGTCTAGTAGAACGGTGATTATAATCACTGTGTTACTCGCGATGGCAATATGCTTTGGGAAGCGAAACGATCCTTCATGCATACAGATAGCGTACAGGTCTTCGCGATGTGTGGAGATAAGAACTGATCCTGACATCTATTTCCCCTCTATATTCTCAACACGCATTTTTATAAAGCGAAACCGTTCTTTAAAGTTTTTAACAACCTCCCATTAAATTCTTTCCCGAAGAATGGAAAGCGTGTTGTAGACATTTTATTCTCCTCTGTAACGACTTGGGCCGGCTCGCATTGTTTCTAGATTCGCCATAAGGATACCTCTGAGAATATCCACCCGTCGTCGGTGTTGGCAACTTGCCAGTTCCCTTTGCCGCCAGACGAAGTCACAGTAGCGACCATGGAAGCTGAGCCTCGTGGAAAACGTATCCTCCATGATAAACGCTTTACACACATCCCTGGGAAAGGACAACCGAAAAAGGCGTGGTCTTCAGTTTGGTTAAATGACACCATCATCGCTCATTTTACGCGTGCCATATGAACTGCACATTCGAATGAAATACAGCGGGGGCATCGCAGGAAGGTGTGGTACCTGTTAATATATTCATTCTGTTAAGTGTTGTGTCAAGTTCAGAGATTTGCAAATGCTTGTGTTGCCTTTTCTGGAGTATTAATTCCATTTCTCGGCTTATTATCTTCGTTTAATACCACGCGGATAAATATATTTCAGATCTCTAAGCGTTATAGTTAAACGCTGCACGATTTTAAAAGGTGTTCGCCTATTTCGTGCAAAATGTCGATATTTTTGAATATCAATCTTCCACAATTATCATTTTGGAAGATTGATATTCAAAAATATTGATTTGATAATTTATAGTATAATAACACTGGCGAATATGATTTTGATCTCACTAATATTAGCTTTTTGAAGTCAAGTTTTATGTACGTCTTATCGGAGACATAATTTTGCTGTATTGACCACCTGCCCAATCCAGCTGCATTCAGAGATGAAAATAGATCATCATCAAGGAATATTTTACATCGCGGCCACTGTACGCCAGCAAAAACACATTTCGCCACTGAACAGCTTATATTTCAAACATGCCACCATCTTCTTCTATAAATCCATAGAAACAACGGACAGAGGTTTCACTAATGAGACCTTCATGCTTTGAAACCTGACTAATGCGAGCGTGTCGGCTTTACTATGAAGACTAATGGAGATATGGTGGTGGTTATCTCCAATCAGCAGAACATCGTTAAGATCTCCTATGAACTCAGTGATTCTCCTTCACTGGGCAACTTTATCATCCTTTTAATCTGCCATTATGACTCCATTTCAGCGTTTCTTTTGAGCAGCTCCATCATTTATTTCGCTGTTGTTTTAATGTCCTTCACAGATGAGCCATTGATTATCATTTTAACTACGTCTGTAAACTTAACTTTTATGTAACGTTTTAATTGGCTAACTTATTCCGTGATATATAATGATCCTGGAAAGAACAGAACCCCGCAGTAAATCAAATTACTGGCGCAGGATTATTTAGTGGACTGATTGGAATCTCATCTTTATCGTTAGCGCATGTGCAGAAAGTATTTAACGAGATAACCGTCTCAAGTGACATAAGATCGATGTTTTTAAGGCTGGATCTAATCGAAACGATGTAAATCTGCAAAATTAAAGTTGTTTTTAATGTAATCACGTGTAAGGAATTATTTATAACATGTGCAAGTGCCGGTATACTGATTATTGTTAACCAGGACAAGAGAATTAAATGATTTTTATGAATTTTGGTGTTGTATGATTCGGTCAGAGGAAATACCAAATATCTTGCACACGCCGCATTGGTCTAAACTAAAAGATAAACAAATCTTTTAAGATTTCAGATATCTTAGCAAAATGTTTTTTGGCAAAAAACTGCGTGAATGTGTTTCAATAAAGCTGTTTTGTCCAAAACAACACGGTAGAAATTAAAGATCGTCCTTAGCATCTGAATTCGCATACCGCTCACTCGTGTTCCTGAGCAATCATCCTTGGATCTCCTGCATTTTTAACTCAACTCACACCTTCTAACTCTCTTTCAGCTCTCCAAATATATACTCGAATTCCACAGCTTATGGGGTCTCCAATAAAAAGCATACACTGATTTACTGCACGTCTGTATTTACTTCATAGCGCAGAGTTTACTCGATAGGTTTTCCAGGAATCTATGCATTACAAATTGCAGAGCAGGATAACACCCTACAACTATACGCTCTCTACTTATTTTTTAAACTCTTCCCATAATTATAGCTATGGTGGCCTAACAAAATATGGAGAGAAAACACACTACATGACAGGGCATCATCTGTGCGCTACAGAGGTCATTCGTTGATGGACCCTTCAACAGACAAACGTCCCCTGTAAAAACTGGGATTGTAATTATTTTAAGGTCTGATGTTGTTAGTCCGAGAGTTTGAATTAGGGAAGCAGGTGTTTTACACCAAACCCTCCTAGAATAAACAGTGATGGATGATACTATTGGAGGATTCCCATATTGCTGTTCAACTAGAGACTTTAGACTCCTGTTTGAGTCATAGTATCATGTTTTTAATCGATGACATGTTTCTAAATCGTGCCCTGAACCAACAACTTGAGCATTCAGAAGGAACACACAGTCACCTCTTACGCAGAGAAGGTAGGGTTTCCGTGATAAATAATGTGGCTCGTTAACCACCACCCAACCCTTCTGGCTGAGTCGTTTCTCTACTATGTTGACCATAGTATTGTGTCTAGTTATTCGAATTCCATGTGATCTATTGGATCTAAGAGCAATATGAGCCAGAGACTCTGTAGCCAGGCACCCTACACTACAGTCCCTCTCCATATTAGGCCCTCTTGATATTCTGGAGAGGGTAGGGAGGGCACTGATCTTTGTTTTAATAAGATCAATATACAGTATGCGTGACCAGAGAGTAGCCGGGTACCGTCTCCAACCCACCGATGCTGAGCTCGAACCTTATTAGATTCTTTAAAAATACAGCCATCGAAGTATGAGTGTAAGAGGTGACTCCATCGTTCCTTAATCTTAGCCTTACTGTCAAGCATATTGCGACCATCTATAAGCGTTTTGTTAAGAGTGTTTATTTTTCTCTGAATAGAATGTGAAGAAAACTTAGATCTAATAAGTGAAGAGGCAGTTAGTACTGAAGTTTCTCCAACCTGTAACCCACCTAAAAGATTAGTATACCCAACCCTCCGTCAACAATAGCAGCAAAAAATATGCTGTGATGATATTCTTGGGGAGACGCAGCCATTGCTTTGCCAATCTCACCTGGGTATCTAGAGCATTTAGCCTTGAAACTGTAATCCTTCCTAAGACGAGGCAATGAAAGAGCCTACGTATCAAGGACGTCCTCAGGGTGAACAGTCTCTGCTGAGGCTTTAAAGGAGCAGTCCGAAGCTTCATCAGTAGAGCATCCAGCATACATTCTCCCAGTAGGACAGAACCTAACCCCAAGGTAATCCCACACCTTATTAACATCACCAGATAGTAACTTCTCATTGCCGAGGCAGAAACGACTGCACTCCACCTTCATCGTCTTCTCCCTTCGAGATAGAACTAAAGAACGCGTCCAGGATTTTGTCATATTTGCTGTAAGTCTACTACTGGAGAAAAAAAACAGAAACCCTGTCAAGAAGACATTGCAATCCGGTGGTTGTTGTAGCTACTAGAATAAGATCGCTTTAAAGTTGTTGACAGCATGACCAATATGGCAAGGCAAATCCTTAAGGAGGAGGTCAATAACAAAATTAAAAAGAAAGAGAGATAAATGGTCCCCTTTTTCTCCCTTTCTTTTTTACAAAAACATCTATACAAAGAATATTATTATTAACTATGACCAGAGCTTGTACAATTATTACACCTGCTCTTCAAGTAATAGCAGGCACATTACTTCCGGGCCTAGGGACTGTACGTAGTGGACTAAATTATCGATTAAAACGGCAAATACCAACTAACTGCAAGGGAATCACCACCCTAGATTTGGCAAAAGATTCGAAAAAAAAAAGAGAGAGAAAGTCCATCACCACAAAACTCCATTAAAAGCGGCAAACTCAATGGGATCAAGCTATAAAAAGAGAAGGAATTAACAAGTTTCTACCTGAGACGTGTTTAATCTGTCCCAAGCTTCCTTCATGGTACTCTTCCGTCCTATTCATCACTTTCTTCTTAATATGGCATAGTTCATTCAAGGCTAAACCCCATAGCTTAGGGTTGTCAGAAGATTCACTATGCTCCTGTGGTGCCAATGAAGATTGGGCACATATGACTGCCCAAATTATAAAGGAAGGAGTCAGTTAATTAGCAAAAGCGGCCCACTGCCTAAAGACCATGAACATTTTTTCATAATAGAACAAAACTATTACAAGGATCTGGTTGAATATACCCAGACAGTTTTTACAATAAGACGTGCTAACCAAAGACTAGCCCTGCTGCTTCAAAATACAACTGTACATTAATTAGATAATCCAACAGCACTGTCCCAGACTCGAGGAGCCTGCTCTGACTGGTTTTGACAATATACTGATGAGATTTTTGCCGAATCACTTGGAGATGGACCATAACCAAAACTTGATTAAGCTGTAGCCATTGCGCCAAGACGTGATGTGATGTAGGATTGCTGATGCAGGCTGATACCAGTGTGCGATATATATCGACCGAAATTGACATTGTGACTTGCCACGATGTGGGACTGCTGTTGCGGACGTTGGCCTCAGGGCCAGTGTCGGATATACCATTTGGCAAATGCTAAGGGCATTAAAAAGCCACAGGCCCACCAGCACCCACCAAAATGACAGGTGACGCCAGGTTTGGTCTTCTTACTACGTGGCGTGCGATTGCTGATAATAGTCCCTGGGGACTGCTGTGGAACTCTGCCTGTCTCAGGCCCATTGCGGGTTCATTCATCGCTGGTTTGGCGGCTTGCCCTTACATAGGACACCCTGCCGCTATGCATTTATCCTCCTCACACCATGTGTGAGCTCCTCTCCCCTCTCCTACTACCTCTAGTTTCGCCTACAGGCAGGTGCCATAATGTGCCTCCACCTCGACTCCCCTCTCCCAAGCCCAAATATAATGAATGCTTTTTTTTTTTTATTTCTCTGGGCCCTTCCCGGGAAGCTCAGGTAACTCCGAGATTCGCCCCTCTAGAGTGCTTATTTCTTCCTTCCTGTTTCCATGGGGCTCCACTCGCCGATGGACGGACAACAGGGGATTGGTGATATTCCACGGGTAAGAGGCCTGCTGAAGTAACATAACAATACAACCCATCTCTACCATTATGCAAACACATAATAACTCACACTCTTTGGCCTTTACAGAATTTGTACATGACACAGAGTTAACTAAGCGAGTTGGGGGAGAGGTGGTTAGCTGGGCGAATGTGCTGCGTCACTGTTGTGACGCAGCACAGCAGTGACTAAGCCCCGCTGTGGCTGCAGTGGTGATCAGGGAATCCCAGGAGCAGAGGGATTTTTTTACAAATGTGTATGCTGAGCAGGATGTTTATGTCTCAAGAACAATACGAGAGGACACAAGAAATAGAAAACAAAACATTTATGGTAAACAAACTATTTACACATACACAATGTAAATAATAGCCTTTCATGAACAACCCCCTTCTACAGATAATGGAAATAATGCTCGCCTTCATTTAAAATTTCCAATTTGTTATCAGCATCTTTAGTACCATTAAATTTTCCTCTTAATTAATTTTCTCCACACTCTCCATCAATTTTCTCCACACTCTTCATCAATTAATTCTCCTCACAACTTCAATCAATAATCTAAACCAGTCTTAATGAATTCACAATTATCTTTGCAATTCCAATTAACTTAAACCCACTTGGTATTCTCAAAGGACAATTGCCATTATAAAGTGTTTCTCCTGCATAAAAATTCAACTGTTATTAACTGCTCAACATAAAATCTTACCAATACAAAATGCTCTCTAAGCACACTCCCTCAGAAATGTGCTGCCCTCCACACAAATACGACCTGTTCATCTCGCTCACGTACACGTCATCCTTTCCCTTTTAGTTTCTTGTGTCACTACATTACCTCATACAATACCCATCGTCCATCACATCGAGGTGGATCCTTTTATCTTATTTTACTTCAACGTGTATTATTCACTCTCTTACTTTCACCTCAATCTATAATTTTATCTTTTAAAATACAGCACTGCAAACAGCAGTTCTAAGGATCTACTTTCCTTTATCTTTTCACGGGGTCCTCGCTCTCTTTCTCTCTCTCGAACAGCTCTCATATAATCTTGAGCAAAGGGTTGCATCCAGTTGTCTGAAAAGCTTTCCAAAATGGTTTTCAGTTATTTAAGATTCTAACACTTTATTGTTCGACTCATTCATATAAAGACATCTTCCACTCACGAAGCTGCCCATCTCGTGTGGTAACTCGATGCTACTTTATTTATTAACCACTGAAATTAGCGATCCGAAAGATGTTTTCAGAAAGGATTCATTTCATCAATATCTGCTCCCCACATGAACAAAAGTTTCATCGCTACTAAGTAAGTGCACTACAAGAATTGCTCAGTAATACAAGAGGGGAAATGAATGTGATTCTGGTCTGCCTATATGCTAATGGTTGTTTCTGAGTCAGTTACTTCTTAGAATGTTTTTCGAAATTAGCCCCTGTGTCTCGATACACTTATTTTCTGGATTTATAAGTGATGCTGAGTCTTTCAGTGCGAGCAGACCACAATCACAAATGATTTGTTGTCTGCTTGCAACGAACGATGACTGTTATTTCGGTTCATAGTTCAAACGACCTTCAGGCCACGAGGAAAAAGATGCTTATGTAATCGCTGAGCTGAAAGAAACCCTTTCGCTTCCTCTCCACAATTCCGACCAAATTGAGCCAAAAAAGTCCTTTCAGAGAAGAAGTATAAATAAGAGATTTTGCAAATCCACTTGTTTCGCTGAATTAATCGGATTCTTGGAGGGGGGATAGTGGAACGTAATCCCCTCAAACCTATCTGTTGCCCATACTTTTAGCATCTATTCATGATTTCAAAACAATGAAAAAGCTCAAGAAAACGTATGAACGGTTGCTTTTTGAATTAAAAAAAATGGTTGTGCAGTTTTCAATAGTAAAGATTAATAAAAAATAAATAAGAATAAGAGCAAGTTGCTGTCATAGTTAAAGGGACGGTTGGATGAGAGAAGACAGAGAGTGGTAATTAATGGACACTGCTCTTTATGGATTAATGTTATTAGCGGAGTCCCCCAGGGGTCCGTGTTGGGCCCATTGTTGTTTTCTGTATTTATTAATGATATTGATGAAGGCCTATCAGGCTTAATGTCCAAGTTTGTAGATGATACAAGGGTTCGCAGGGTAGTTAATTACATAAATCAGGGTATGCTGCTGCAAAAATATCTATAGAAATTAGGCAGATGGACTGAGAAGCAGCGATTGGGGTAACATGGATATACCAACTGGATATCGGTAACCCCAGAATAATTCACCATACTCAAGTTTGTGGGGAACAAAAGACACCTATGAGTTACTGCCAGAACAATTCATGAGGTTCGGCCAATGATATACAAGGTTTTTTTCCCACCTAAGACAAGGAGATGATTATCGCATTGCACAAGGCAATGGAAGGCCACACCTTGAGTACTGCTTCATTTTAAGAAAACAGTGGCTCTCTTGGAACGGATGCAGAAAAGAGCAACCAGATTAATCAAAACACAAAGGAGTACTCAATTCAGAGTCATTTAATGCAACTATTATAAGTGTGAGGTTAGATCGATAAGAAAGTTACTGACTCATAAAAAACAGAGAGGAACTGCTTATAGAAGAAGAAGAAGAAGAAGAAGAAGAAGAACTCTTTATTGCATACAAAAGGCACACGCCGCACACAATACCCTTCACGGCTACAAGCCAGGGGTTTACAGAAAAGGCTAATACAATGTAATAAACAAGGATGAGATAGGAGAAAAAACAATATTATTGCTAATTATACAAGTGTAGGTTTAAACACTGGAAAAAAAAATTGAAAAATTTACATATGAAAATATTTACACAACAGCATGTCATTAAGTTAAATTATTCTCCAGGGAGCAGTCCTTTCACAGTGCTGGAGTCATCTGAGCAGGCGCAGAAAATTGGAAAACTCTGGTGATGGATCCATGGCAGTGATGGACAGGTCCTTGGGAGTAGGTTCTAATGTCCTGTGACGCGGTCCTGAGAAGGAAGTCGATGGAGTAAGTTCTGACTGTATTTTTTATCCAATGCGAACTTATAAAAGTCCCCATCCAAGGAGTATATGTACTGCAGCATTTGCATAGGTAAGAACCGATCGGATAACTTTAACCGGTTTGGGGTGGCCTGGAGGACTGGATTGGTCCGAAGGCTTGGTACTGGGATTCTCCATCTGCAGTTAGCCCAGAAGTCAGTCTGGTTCCGAAATAATGCCAACCATCATTTTTACAGCAAAGACTCGCCTTTGCTGTAAAAATCTCTTGCCATTATCCATGAGAAACTCTCATGGATAATGGCAGGAAGGCGTCTGATGTTTAGAGCTGCTCTAGGTGGTCCTTGGTGCAGGGGGAAGACGAAATTTCCATACGGCCCACTTCAATAGCCAAAATTCGCCCGCAAAAATGCGTCTCAGATGCGTTGTGTCAGTTGAGGTCCAGACTTTTGCGGCATAAAGTATGACCGGATAGACACATGTCTTAATATACCTGCACCCAACGGCCTGGTCATGGACATGCATAAGTTGTTGCTTAAGCATCCATCGGAGTCGACAGAATTTTTTTGCAGGTGGTCTATGTGTGGTAGAAAGGAGAGCTTCTGGTCAAAGATAATGCCCAGATCGGTGTGTTGCTGAACAGCAGAAATCGCAGATCCTCTTATATTGGGTTGCACCATTGTTGGGTTGCGTTTGAGCAAGAAGGTCAACTGTTTCGACTTCTCAAGATTGATTTGAAGGCTGAAACCGGATAGAAAGGCCTCGAGGTTCTGGATTTTCCGTACGATTAAGGCATTTGTGTAATCAGCAGTGTCTCCAGGGTTGATAGCAGTGAACAGCTTTATATCATCAGCGAAGGTGATAATATTAGTTCGACCCGTCACGAAAGGCAGAAGAACAGCTGAGAACAAAATACCAAGGAGGACTCCACCTTGTGGGACTCCAGCTGTAATAGTCCTGATGTAGCGCCGATTGGTATTGCCTACAATAATAGTCCTGTTCTCAAGCATTGTCTGAATGAACCAGAGCACGTCTCCGCCAATGAGGTAATACTCACGTAATAGCATCATTACCAACGCGTGAACGGATACGGAATCAAATGCTGCCTGGACGTCGATATAAGTAACGGTGATTTCCGAACCGTGCTCAAATGCCTCGAGGATCTTGGTAGTGGTGGTGATTAGATTTGTAGCGGTGGGTCTTGACCAGGTGGCATAGTGGATCTGCGGTGGCTGATGTGGCATTATTTGGGTGGTTAACGTTTTCAGAAGATATTTCTCAAATATCTTTAATAGGCTTGATGCAGAAGAAATAGGACGGAAGAGACTGGGCTGAGAAGCAGAGCGTATTTTTGGCAGCGGTCTTACTAGATAGACATGCCACATAGGAGGGAAGAATTTTTGATGAAGGATTTTGTTGAATAACGACAGAATGGGATGAACAATAAATGTACTGAGGCATTTCAGCATAAAATGAGGAATCCCGTCGGCGCCGGATGCAGTCGTAGGTGCTAAACTATTTATTGCATCAATCAGCTGATATTTGGTGAGTTGAACTGAATTTAAGGGGTCTGTTGAAATTGGATTGATTGGGAATTCAATTGGTGTAGTGGATTCTGGCTGAGCGGCGAACCTAGTGATATGGTCGAGCCAACTGCTCAGATTGAGTGAGTCGATGGCGTTCTCTGATTTGCTTCTATGGAAGGGCTTCCCCTTATTTTTGGGTGGCCTCTAAGTGAAGTTTTATTGCCTCCCTCTTGTTCCTAATAAAATGCGCCCTAGCTAGGGAGAAGGCAGTTCTGTCCGAGGGTGAGCCGGAGTTTTTCCATCGCTTATGCATGTTCTGTTTGACGTGGAAGCTTTCAGAGGCTTTTGGACTCCACCAGGCCCTTGAATGTTCTGTAATGGTTAGCTTCTTTGTTGCAGAATAGAGAGAGATAGTGGCAATCCATCTTGTCATTAGGTCGATTCCGAGTTCAGGATCGCATTCCTCAAGTACATCCCATGGGATTGCCTGGGCTGCATAAACACACCTTTCAGGATTGCGGTATTTGGGCGCTGTAATTGTTTTGGCTTTGACTTTTCTCCTGCCAGAAGTGATGGGCATTTCTGTTTGCACAGAGAGAATGATGGGGTTATGATCAGACTGTATATTGCTTGTCGGGTTTTTATTAGCTACACAATTTGCTGACGCGAACACGAGGTCCAATGTGCTTTCACCCCTCGTCGGTGGTGTGCTCACCAGTTTAAGACCTAATATGTCTAGACGCTGACTCAGTCTTCTCTTGAGGCTCCCCAGGGTATTTGGAAGATTGAAATCCCCACAGACAACGTGCTTCAGTGATGAATGGAGATGGTTAAGCAGCCAATTGAGGAGTTCATCAACTAGTTGTGCCTCTGGAACTGGTGGGATATGCACTGCGACAATGTCGAGAGAATCGTTCTGGCTGTTGTTGTTTTTAGGTTTTAGAGTGACTAGAACTGCCTCGAAAGAATCGGACTGGCTCGATAGTGAGTGGAGGATAGAAAATGCCCGCTCATTGAACAAAATTGCAACTCCTCCTCCCCTGCGATTTTCTCTAGACGTGCACACCATCTGATATCTTGCAGACCAAGTAGAAGAAAGTGTTTCTTCACTGGGACCAAGCCATGTTTCTGCGAAGCAAACCACGTCCATTGAACTGGACAGCAAGAGCTCCTCAACTTCATTCAATTTGTTCCTAATGGATCGCACATTTTGAAATAGCAGTTGGAATGAAGCTGTTCTCTTAACCTTGACGACAGATGTACACTGTCTGATCCGTCTGTGACGCGTTGCTGGTTTTCGATTTGTTGAAACGATGACAGGGATCGTAAAAATCGGAGATAGAGATGCCGGAGATATTGAGTAGTTTTCAATCGCTGTTGGGAGCCTCCTTTCCATAGGTATGTTAAGGGCGAAATATGGAATTACTTTTTTGCTTGGGCCAATCCCATGTAAAGCAGTTTAGTTGTTAGCTGGGAATAAAGATACATCGTCTAATCAGAGTCTGGACTGTTGTGGACACCTCTCAGAAGTATTTAAGGGTATTGTTTCTTTTCTGCTTCGTGTTTCATAAAATGGCCTGATGATGGTGCCGAGGGGCCATTTGGTGCACGTTCCAATCCTTTCAAACTGGCTTCTGTCACAACAGATGCGAAAAGAAGCATACGATGTGTTCATTCTCTGAATCTTTAAATCCAAGTGGAGTTCCTCAAAGAGTGGCGAGTCTTGCTGACGTGTCCGGGTCCAAACGCGATACAAACAAACTGCTGGGGGAAAGTCGGGGTGATGAACCAACCAGTTTGAAAGGCTGAAGCTTCGAAACTAATGCGGTGCCCGTCCAAGCGTTTTTCTTCCTATTCGAACTTGGTAGTCTGGACATTTTCCGGTTTGGCACCCAGACCAAATCATATTCCAAATGAAGTCTACCTTCCTGATCGAAATTCGCGGGGGCGGGGGGTATCATCCTTCCTATTGCCCGTTGCTGTTGTTCCTATTTGTTTTCCCTTTACGCAACATTTTCCCGGAAACCCTTTCCTTTTACTCAGTGACAAGCGAGAGAGGCTTGAATACCCCGAGCATAACAGGCATATTCTGTATTTGGATTTTCTGCAGATTAAGGTTTCGTCTGCAGCAGTATGACAGAGATCACATGTGCCGGCAGTTACTGCGAGTGTTGTGTTCTTTGTCTGATCATTATTGCCGTTAGCAAGCGGCTTCCTGTTATTGCCGAATTAAAAGATTAAAAGATTTAGAGTCCCCGAGGAAGGGTAGCGGCCGTTTTCGATTCCTGAGGCTAACTAATCAAATAGCTGTAACCTTGAAACAAGGTCAGGCGGTTTTACGGCCAGCGTCCATAGTTCAGTTACTATTAATATAAAAATATTAATAAATAATTACCTGATTAAGGCACAGGTCAACGAAGAGTATCACTATGTAACTGGTATCCTTAGGATCATGTAGATACTACACATGGAACTGTTCATAGATAATTTTATTCCATATTAAACGCACACACGGAGCACATAGAGCTTTCGTCCACACCTATGCTCTTCTAGTTCTGTTACAATTATCTGTTTCTTTTCTCTGTCGAGCTAGTTAGCGACAGCTGATCATCCTTGTAATTTTACCTAAGACTAGAGAGAAACCTTTTTGATTATTCTTCCAATCAGAAAAGCTAATGTAGTTATAATAATTACATTAAATACAACAGGAGATGCTAATTAGCTGTTTGTTTTTTTTATCGAAGAATCAAATGATAGATGTGACCCACAAGAGACGCTGAACACGATCGTGGAGGATATTAAGGTCACTTGGAGAGGTGCGACTTCGCTCAGCTAGAACGGGAAATATTGCCATCAGATGCAGACACCAAAGAAGAAAAAGAAGGAGGCGAGAGGTTAGCGAAGTACATCGGTATTGATTATCTTTATTGCTTGCCCATTTGTTTTGCCTTCTAAGAAAAACAAGAGTGGTAGTTAGCTAAAAGACGGCTCGAAGTGCTAAGTTACGCCCTCAGAGATATAATTTTGGTGTTATCTCGTTGAGCGTGCCGGCAGCTGTGTCTGTAAGAAGCTTTTTTATTTTATTTTCCTCTTTGTTTTTGTTAGTCGGTACTCAACTGAGTCGAGGAGCTTAAGTACACCCCTGTGTACATTTCTCAGAAAGTATCGCGAGTGTCAGCCCACTGCAATTAGCCCCAAAATTTTCTTTTAATTAATTACCTTGCGTTCTTTTGTTATATTTGAGAGGGAGTTTCTTAAGTGGTGTAGCGTGAGACAAATTGTGACGTGCCGGCCCATGATTAGTGGCTTATTTCAGCCATTCTCAATAATCAGGCTACACCACAGTGGTTGAAGGCCTGCCCGTACTCTTTCTTTTCAGACTAAATTCTTTATGCTAATTATGAGCATCTCTGGTGATTGTGCGATTGTGACAGAGGTTTTATTTGGAGGATTTTAAATATCTTTTAGAATACTCCTAAAAGGTATTTAAAATGCTTTCAGGGAAGATTTAAACCCCATTTAGAGACGTTTCATTTTTCAAGTACTTCAAATGGCATGGCTTTCCGTACTATCTTAATTGTAAAGGGGGAGTTCTTGGATTTTTATTAGAAAAACTCTTCGTGAAAGTTGTCAGTATTGGACACTGAAAGATAATCCATCCGAAATGGATTCGATGAATCCTTTGGAATTATTCCAAGCTGATTCAAATCCATTTCAAATTATTCGAAACCAACTAACGCAGATGAACTGTTTCCGTTTTCCATCGTCACCAAACAAGCTTTCCTGCCATAGCAGACACGTGGAGGTACTCTAACTCAGCTGTGGCTTCCAGGCTCGCAGACATTGCCCGGCTAAGACTGAATTCAAGTCATCGGAGAATCAGCGCAAGATATGCAATGTGTAAAACAGGCAGTTTCCTTCGCCCACCTGCCATACCTTGGTAGACAAACCCTGTCCTTCGAAACCTTTAAGACCGCTGCGGAGGAGTTGAATAATGAACCCATCATCACCCAATGGCAAATAACTGAAGCGGTTAAATCAGGGATGAAGTAAATACATTCGCATTTACTTAACTTAATTAAAAGGCAGTCTCTCGGCTTAGACACGTGATTTGTTGGAGGAAACTTAATCTCGATTAACACCTGTAGTCGATGAGCATTTCGCCAGCTATGGCGAATGTCACGAAGCACTGACCAGGTCGGTCCCATCATGCGGAGGTCATCTAAGGATCGCAATGTGCCACGTGGCTGATGGACGACTGGAGCACCCCACTCTGTAGCCGACACCCGATAGTTCGCTATTACGCTGCGCACCGAAGCGTTTCCGTCAAGTAGAGGTAATGTCTCGCAACGTTTAATGGACGCCATAAAAATCAGGGTCTTGACGGCGAGCGTTTTAATTTTACGAGGCGCGCCCGTGCGAAATGATGCACAAAGAGAACTGGAGCAGTGATTCTGATCGCTGCAACTGTGACTAATGCATTCCTCACGAGGGGTGGAGAGGAGGTGGACTGCGTCAGCGTCTTCCTTGCCGGTCTACTGGGAATGAGGTATTTTCATGGGAATTTTGCTAGAGAAAGATAGAGAAAGTACCTCTTCAGACCCCTCCCTCCTCATTGCCTGACGCAAACAAGAGAGAGAGAGAGAGAGAGAGAGAGAGAGAGATGCAGCGTAGCATTCTAAACATCATGCAGTTAGGGGTGGTGGTCTGTCTGGCTTTTCAAATGCGCGTGCTCATAAAAATGCAAAGGATGCATTTCGTTTGCCCCCTTTTTTGCAAAAAGAACGCCTGATTCTGTTAAGGAAACCTCTGCTGACGCAGTGTAGCACGGGGTGTGAAGCTACATCAGATGAAGCAGAAACTCAGATAAATTTATTCTGTATAAAACTAATAGTAAAGATGGTTGGAAATTGCTTAATCTGCAAAAATTCCTGCTGCATCCTTCGCTTAATGTGAGTCTTCGAGTCTCGTTTGCTGCATGTCGGTGAGCAAAAATGTTCCGACACCATCATCGATTATTTGTATTAAACCAGCGAGCGGATTTTCAATTAGGCATATTTTAAAGTTAATGCCATTAGTTATCGCTCTGGTTTAGAGCAAGGCACGATTATCATTTTGGCCTAAGGAGGAGAAGACACATAAGGCCAATCTTCCTCTCCTCGATGCTCCAGCCTGGCATAATTTCACAATTTTTATCGCCGTTTCTTAAAGAAAGGAAATAAAAGCGATCATCTTTCGGCGCACCTGGGTACTGTGAAAATTTAAATCAACACCTCACTAAATAAAGATGGATCACTTTTCTAAGCTTTTCATCCTAAGTGACGTTAAGAATTCGTGTAATTTTTCAGACATGACATAATTGACGCATTATGACCGAAGTTGCCTTCTCAACTTAGTTTAGGGTTGTTTAGAATTTGCGCTATAACCTATGTGTAAATTTAGTGTATTCTAAGTTAAGTCTGCCTGTTTAGTGGGATGAAAAATCCAATGGAAACCGTCCAAAATTTGCCCGAAACCGAATTACACAGCGAAAGGTTTGAAAATAATGGCCATGGAGGTTATTGAACTTCAGCAAGCAACGGGAATCGAACACAGGTCTGAGAGAGCGAGCAGCAAGGTTTTTCACTGCGCTACCGTGAGGTAGTTCAGTGAAAAGAAACAGAACTTGAATAACTGATAGCTTTGTATCGTTATACACTCACTGGCTAAAAAATTAGAAATATTTGTTCAATAACTGCAGGGCCACACTTTGCCTGAATTACAGCTCGTACACGTGGTAGTATAGATTCTACTAGGTATCTCCAGATTTGTCTATTCTTTCTTCAGGTATTTGTCAGTTGCCGTATTGTCGTCGGTGGACAACTGCGATGCCGAACTACTCTTTCCACTCTTTTCTCAGAGTTCTCAACTGGATTGATATCTAGAGAACTATGTGGCCAGAATGGATGTTGGAAATCCTCGAAAGGTTCCTTGAACCATTCAGATACAATTTTTGCACGGTGGGCAATTGCGTTGTCTTGAAAGAATTCATTGCAATCCGGGTGAAAATGAAGCCTTAAAGGGTGAAGTCGATCCGATACAACAGAAAGTTATTTATTAGAGATAACACGACCTTCTAACGGTATGCGCGGTCTTGGTCCATACGAACAGAATATACCCGATACCATGATAACAACTGCAGCCGATTGAGTAGAGGAAACGAGTCGGTCTGAATGAATGGCTTCATGAGGCTCACGCTACACTTTCACCTTATCATTGGTACAAAAACGAGACTCGTCAGACCACATGATCTCTTGCTGCTGTTCCAGCCCAGGCGTTAACCACACCACTGTAGTCGAATCTTTTTCGATTTTTTACAGAGAGCAGTATTTTTATATAGGCACACGACTACCAAATCCCAGATTCTTCAACTCCTGTTGCATAGTTCGGTTGGAAGTATGTCTTTCTTTTCCAAATTGAACTTTTTCAGTCATTTGCTGCATACTGGACCTTTTATTGCAAAACGTCGGTACTCCAAGGACGAAACGCGGTTTCGTCCTTGGAGTACCGACTTTCTGCTGCATTTTTTTTTCCTTTCACAAGCCCAATTCTCCTTTCGTCTTCCACTCATTGTATACTCTTGAGATGGTTTCCAGTGATTTCCTTTGCTTTCTAATTTTTGGGCCTGAGAGTGTAGTAGAAAAATACAATAATGCGTAACTGTAATAATTAATTCTTGCATAAAGTAGGAGCATTACTTGATGAACGATGGCATGATGGAGCTATTTTAATTAAATACTGCGCTAAATATACGCAGAACACTTCACAATGGCCTTATGAAGAATCGACTTTTAAAACCTCTGATTAAAAGAAAAATAAGAATCGCCAGAACTTGTAATCTAATCATCACAGACCTTCCAATCTTCACAAGTGAAAAGTGTGATCCTTTCCAGATTATTTATTTCAGAACCCTTTTATTTTAAACTCTGTTTGTTCTTTAAAAAGTATTACGCCTTGTTTTGCAATGATGGGAACGCAATGTTATTGAAAAATTATTTACTGATAATTTAGATATATTGCTTTTGAAAAAGAAAAATTCGGTTGAACATCTCGATTTAAACATGAGCACAGATGACTATTACCTGTCTCTCATGAGTTCAAAATGATCACTTTGTAAAATTTTTTCAGGGGTCTTGATAAATCCCCAATCGTGATTTATCAGAACCTCTCCTTGTAGAATCATTAGGAAACTGGAGACTTGTCCCTCATAGTGGGAAGTGGTACAAGGGCTTACGGTGTCACCAATATATATTGTAATCGATTCCAAGAGATTCCAGTCAATTCCAAGAGTTTCCAGTCAATTCCAAGAAGCCTGAAACTGTACGCAGATTATACAAAACTAATGGCAATTACTTATCCTTGTATACGAAATCGTCTTAGCCAAACAGAGTTTTAAGATCACCGGCTATCGATTTGCGTTCTAGTGACCACCCGTCCACGTAAAACCCACGAGCATTGGGTTGCAGAATATCGATGTTGGCCTAATAGAGTCAAATTCGCTTCGTGGATGGGCCCAAGTATTGTTTGAATTGGGTGCATTTTGTGCGCTTTGGCTATTTATTTCCATGCATTTCGTAAAACTATCATTTATACAAGCGTATTTAGTTAAGATTTTGAAATAGTCACCCAGAGGGCTCTACAATCGATTATTCAGGGCGAGTGGTTCTGTTAACAGTTCGCTTTTACATTGTCTTTGAAGAAGAACGCATCTAAAAATGTTGAAAAACTATCATTTGATAACGGGTTTCTTGTTTCTGACATTGGTGATATCCGAAACCAGTTAAGATGTGGTGTTCGAATAAGTGCTTCGTATACGATTAATCTTCTCCAGAGTGCTTCAGTTTTATACAGACATTAACAGAAGGTGTTTGGATTCCTAATGCAGAAGGCCAACAAGTAAGCTGTTAATTAGTATGCAGTTACGTTGTTTTCAAATTTCCGACGTGTGGCTAAATTGTAACCGCTTTGACTCAACAACCTTCATATTAATTAACAACGAATCCGTTGTTAATTAACATAGTTGAATTTCATTGTTTATTGAAACAGAACTTGGCTAAATAAATAAATGTAGTCTATAATTTAATGACTTGAAAAGAAAGTGGACCTTTCTTTTTTTTTGGGGGGGGGGGGCTGGAAGGATTAGTATGCGAGGTAAAAGAGATGGAGGCGTCTAATTTTAATGCGATAAAGACGAACGGACGTTAATTTCCATTGGAGAGAGCTGCTTTAAGGTGGAAGACACGGATTAGCAGATTGTCGGTACCTTTGCTTCTTTGGAGTTGCTAATAATTCTAATCAAGATGGTTAGTAGTTGTTTTAAGGTTCAGTTAATTCCTCAGGTAATGTGGCACGTATACAATAAGCACTGTGATGGAAAAGTATTTGGGGGAGGGCAATAATTTGTACGGCCACACGTAGCTACATTGCTGTTCACCCCTTGATTCGTTGGAACCATTATGCAAAGGAGTAGGTGGCGATACTGGAACCTGGTTACCATGAAAAACGTGTTCGCTCTTGCTCATGGTGATACGATTTGGCGTGATGGTTTAACAAATGCTGTTGTTAGGTGTTCCTACGGAAAGAATTACATTACTTCAGCTATTGTACCCGCTTTTACCCCACAATTTTATGTTTAATGCTATGGAAACTTCAAGTGCTAAATTAAGTTTTGAAATTTGGATTAGGAATTGTTCTGGATTCAAATGGTTAGTTTTGAAATTGGCCGGTCTGTTCTGCTAAACGGTGGTATCAGAAGTTCGAAGTTTCGTATTATCTGGATGTTAGTGGAGGGGTGGAAAGTACTGATGGGAAACAGACCGCACATTCCGAAAGTTTGTGGGATTGTCCGTTCTAGAAGGTTTTTATAAAATCTCTTCTCGTTGTATATCTGTGGACAAACGAAGTTAACGAAATCATGAAAGGCAAATGAAAATATAGGATTACTTCCAGCACATGAATTACAAGAAACATCAAAAATTTTCTCTAAATTTAACGTGGTAATTGACGAAGAGGGATAAAGTCTAAATTAAATGAGCTGAATAAATTTTGGTTTTGTTTATATCTACAGACCATTTTAAGGAAACGTTGGAGAGAGAAAAAACGCGATTACAATATTCACAAAATGGAATTTTTCGTAAAAACACTCAAGAAATTGGCCATCTTCGGGTGGCACGTAGCCAAACCTTTTCTTCGATGCAAGTTGCTTTCTTTAAAATGTTCAAACTATTTTTAGCAGCATGATTTCTTATTAAATAGGATGCTTAGAATTTTTCAGACCTGAAGGAAATGCATCAACATTGACGGTTGCTGAAATTCTTTCTCTCCTGCTGGTCTGCATTCTTAAAGAAATCATTATTGAACGCTGTTCGCCTTTCTTTAGTATTATTTTAGTTTTTATATTTATGAGAATTCGCATTATTTAATTCTTGTTCTTTTTAATGAAATAACTGAATGGGCTATTAGACAGAAAATGGAAGTTTAATACTCAGAAAGCGTCCTGAAATTAGCAGCTACTTCGCTTACATTTAAATAACAGAATAGCGATGGCAGATAAATCAGTCCGAAAGAGGTAAACATAAAATTTCATGAAAATCCTCTCTCCGAAAGAGGATTCATACATGCGAACAGAGGGATGGATATTGTGAAGACAATATGCACATTACGCATATGCCAGCACCTTTAAAATGAAATAGATAGTTCACCAACTTTCACTAAGATGAGTGCAGAGTTGATATAAACAAATGCCACAGCCAAAATTCTAGATCTAGAAAAGAAAGAACGAATTTAGGCAATGCGAGCAATTATGGAACTGATAACTTTCATCCTTAATTGTCAATGTTGAAAAAGGCCTTTATAGCATTGCTTGGTGCCTTTTTAACTTGTTAGATTTAAGGGCAATTTGAAGAATGGGTGCTCTGGTATTTGGCAGCAAGGGCTGATGATGCCATTGGAAGGTAAGTCATTTTCCAGTCTATCTTTCTCGAGCACGAAGAATTGAGGCTTTCTTTTATTTACCTTAATAAATTTGCATAGTTAATTGAAAAGGCTGCCTCCCAAGAATGCCTTTTTTTGCATTTAGGATTAATTGAATTAACTTCATTTATAGCGCTCGCTTTCATAACATTGGCATTAATTAATCTCATTTTCAAAGTAATTTAATTGTTTGAGGCATAACTTGTTTCATTTATTGATAAAATACATTTACTTCATTTGATTAATTTCTCAAACAAGTTGGTTTAATTAATAACGCCCTCTTTTGTTTGTAATATTAAACTTTCGAAGCGAACTACTCAAAGATGAACTCAAATTGGAAGTTTTAGAGTAAGAACGATTACTCGCAATTGTTTGCTTATTATCGATTGTATTTTTAATATTCACAATCAACACGAACTTTTAATGGCCGATCAAGTAAAGCAGTCCTTCATTTACTATAACATTGCATCTTTCATTTAGAATATCAATTAGTATCGCAAAACTTCCAAGTTCATTTTAAAGTTCTCATTCACAGAAAATTCTATGACTCGTTGAAATTTACCAAAAAGCAAATAAGCATTACAGATTTCTTAATTATATATTATTATAGATCGTGTTTAATTGAAAACAGATTGTATTAATTGAGCCAAAATTGGTACTTTCCAATCTGTGACATTTTCTACAAACGAATTGCTGAGGACAACTTTTAAAACAGAATTCTGTATCAAGGAGGGGTGTAAAATGGTCAGTCTGAAGGGAAGGGGTCTACAGCAGAAGTGATGGATCTTACGAAGGTCGTAGAGGGTACTGTGGACTGATAAATCCTGTTCGTTTTTCTCCAACCACATTTTCTCTAAATGTCCAAATACATACGAGGTCTGATGAGAAAGTTGTATTCTCGGACTTTATTTTTCTAAAGAAAATTATGGGACAGGCACAGAGGCGGACTGGCCATAAGACATAGCGGGGAAATCCCGGTGGGCCAGACGCCTGTGTGATTTTCAATATTACACTATGACCTCCGATACATTCTATTTGATTTCCCCGGTAAGGATTTTTGACCCAGTCCGCCTTTGGACATGCACCATTTTATAAGCGGTTCCCTTCAAAGTACTTTACACCTGATGATGTCCACGTCTGTCATTTCTTGAAGCAGCATTGGAAGTCAAACTGTGAGTCGGTGGAGTCCCGCTGCCGTTGTTGGATGGTTGTAATTCCATTAAATCTTCCTCCTATCGTTTGATTTTGGAACAGAGTTACTGTTCATATCGTTCATTATTGTCACTGGACAACTTTCCTGGTTTTCGTTTTGAGGGTTAAAACCATCTTATCACTAGTAACAACGCTACAGTTAAAATTTGGATGCATTTCTACCCTACTTTCAGTTCCACACTTTTCGATAATGAACCTTTTGATCATACTCGCACCCTTTGAGCAAATTTTGTTGACACTCGACGCATGCCAACATTCTAGGTCCAAATAGCCTGAGATGATTTAGAGAAGATTCTCAATTCATCAACGATTTCTTGTATAATTAATAGCCAATAAGAACGAACTTTTCACGCATTTTAACAATCAAGCCATCACTAATTGTAGTTTCAATTCTACCTGAACTTTGATCATCTTCGACAGATTCTCAGCCATTTTAGAAAGGTTTCATCCGCTGATAAACAATAACAGAATTTAAAATAAAAGTATCACAATTTTTCTCTTACGAAAAGTTTATGCACTCACTTCATTTCCCGATGTCTACACAGACCTAATAGACATCCGAACTTCAATGAGCATGCCCATTATGGTTTGATTGTGCCGGAAGTGGTTCGAAACAGTAATCTTTCAGAACGCCCTTATCATTTTGACCCGTCTATCTACCGCTTATTTTGTAATTTAGTCTTATAAACATTCAGACCTGGCATTGAATAATTTTCCTTGTGACTGAAAAATGCCTTTATATAGAACCATTTCGAAGAACTAGCATCCCATGGTTAACGATATGTCGCCATTTCCTCTAACATCCACTGCAATTTTCGTCAGTCTAAGATTATAGAAGTAGCTCTAAATCAAATCTTTGTGTTGGATTGAAAATCAAGTTCCCTCCAGTATGTTGTACCTAGAATACGTCGGTGAAGTGGCAAATCATGAAATATGCAGTGCTCTGCTTTGCTTCTTTCTCTCGAAATAAACTTGAAAGGCTAAGCTTTTCTTTGCGTGTGGTACAGACTGAATAGTTTGTCTAGTGCTTGACTTTGCAAAACCAACAGTTCCTCACGTATCTGATTATAGAGACAGAACTGGCAGTACAGTGTACGAGCTCTCATACTTTCATGTTCGGTGGTAATGTTCCGTGTTTTACGATACTGATTAGGAGTGGGCGGAACGAAAGACCACTAAAATCTGATTAAAAGAGCTGATAGAATTGCGCTGCCCTTGTACGCCAAAAAGAATGGTGTCACCTTTAACCGGCCAATGCATCGAAGTGTAGAACATGAAATAACTGGCTTGATGACGTCCAGGGTTTTTATGGCAATAAGTATTTCGTGAAGGAGAGAAAATTGACTGAGCAGGGTTATGAATGACCGCAAAACAAGGGGAAAATCCACAAGCGAGACACGAAAATCTATTTTCATTTAAAAACCACAACGGGTTGCCAGAGCGTAATGAAGAACGTAATTTCCAGATGAAGGGGAAGGTGATTGTGCCTTGTTGAAAACAACACCATTAATCTCCATGAAGGCTAACAAATAATTAACTCTGTTTTCATCTTCGCAGTGGGGAAGTTATTACAGCTCGTGTCACCAGGATACACTTCTGGAAAATTTAAACGGCGAACTTGGAGCTCTGTTGTAGCTGGTAATATTCGGTATGAGTTATTGATATCTCCCGCTGAGGGGGCCAAGTGGATGTCTCAAGTGGGGAATTTAAATTAGCGCACGAGATGAGAGGTAATTCCAAAGAAAAGCTTAATTACCGTGACTCCACACATGGGTCATTCTCTTAGTAGTATGGTGAATGACAGCAGTGTTTCTGTCGCCCTCCCTTTGCTCCATCGTAAGCTGACCTTTTTTTACTGTTCAGATATAGTCGGTAGTTAGATATAGTCATTAGTTATTTACTACATGACAAGTAGTACTTGTAACCAGACCTTTTGTAAGAAGTCTACCTTAAATTTTGTCCTTACTGAATTCTTTAAAATGTTTGTACGTCTCATCCAATCTCCAAGAGTATCGAATCGCTCATCCCAGGTTTATTTCATACGTGTTGCTTCATGCTCCACTATTACATGTCAGATGTTACCCCCAGTTTTGCAAAACTACTTTGCCACGTCAGATTACGTCGTAGTATAACGTTAACAACCTTTCTGATACTTTATAGTTGTGCATTTGAAATGAGGAAAGGACCATATAGAAATATCGAATCTGTGCACAGACGTAAAGGAATCTGAGTTCATTTCAATACAAGAGAAACATTGGCTTTCTTAGGATATAACGTATGTATCATTTAGATAACATTAGATTCTTAGGAATCTCAGAATAATTTCGTATTCGTACACTCCAATCAGTCCTGGCTTTATTGAAGTTTAATAGGGTATGATGTATGGGAAACTTCTGTAGCAAGGCCATTTACGAGAATTCCAAAATTTTTCCACTTCTAGGATAGAACTACGATGTCCCGATGCTACCCTAGGTTGAGGGGAGGGGTGAATTGACCTATCTTTAAGAAAAATTTAAGAATTAATTCAAGAGACTTCAACCCACTAAAATATTTTATTAATTTACGAAATAAAAAAGCAAATCATTTGATCGTTTAGAGTATACTCTTCCCCGAATCTTTAAACAGTTTGAGGCGTTAAGCATGGATTTTTTTTTTATATTAGAATTTCCAAAGTAAGTAATCAACAACAATTTCTGAAATTTGGCAACTCCCTGTGGAAGCTTTCAAGATGATTACGTTGAAATATATTATTAAAGGGGATTTTAATAAAGTTCATGACATGTGTATAATTAAGCTGAAATTCTACGCAATTAGGAATCATTTGCCAGCTTTATTTATTGGAGGATTCTCTTGGCTGATCCACTTTTCACATTTGCTCTTTCAGTTTTCAATAATTATCTTGCATCTATACGAGTATGATGAGATGTACGACAGGTGAATGACCATTTTTACAAACACTCCTGAAGAGTAGCATTTTGGACAAAGGTTGTCTCAAAACCATTCAAACCACCGATGATTTCGAAGGATTTATACTTAGACTCAAATAAATACATACAATCAATTAAACATTTAAAAAAATTAATATCACTGCTGAAGCAATTTTCTGCTTGTAGTCACTTAAATTAGTCGGATGTTCTTTTAAGTCGGATGTAGTTGGTGTAATATTCCAAGCCTGCCGTTCGATGACTATCAAAGATTTAAGTGCTGAAGCGCAATAGGGTAATGTCGGAATTATTCTGCTCTTGTGCTGCTGCTTCTGAATTATGCGGATATTATTCGAACTATGCCACTTAAACAACTTTGCTGGATGCTGTCCAAAAGAATGCCCATCGGACCTCTCAGGGTAGAGGTATACCTATTGTTCACAATAGATGGCTATTCTAAGCAGTACATTAGATACCGGCTAACGTCAGTGGGGTGTTGACTTGCTATACACGATCGGCACTTTAATCTTTAATAGTGTCGTTGGTGAGTCCTCAATTAACTGTCAGAAATAGCTTAAAAATAGCTTTTCTTCTTTGAACACATGGAATTAGACTGTAGCAGTGCATTATTTGTCCCAGCATCGTAGTTACTTTTCTCCAGGATTCCTAAATTCTAGAAGCAAGCCACTCGGACGTAATAAGCAATTGTAATAAAGCGGAAAGCCTCATAACCAAATTGACTACATCACTCGTTTATACAAAAATAGTTATCTCCAAAAAGAGAAAATTAGTTAATTTTGAAAGCTTACTGCTTTTATAATATTATCGAAGCTTAAATTTCTATTTAAATGCATTTATGTTCTCTTTTAACCAACCCTAATCTCTTGGAACTGCGATATTCGAAGTGGACTTAAAAATAGTTACGTGCTTATGGAGTGTGATCGATAGTTGATAAAACTAGGGCAGCGAGTAAGAGAATCAAGAGTCGGTGGCCGAAAGCTAAACGTGGGGGGGGGGGGGGTGTATTCGCTTTCCAACCGCTGTTGCAGAGAATTGAGGTCACGAATTCTAATAGTTTTCACGAATGTTTAAAAAAAATTCTTCGACACCTGTAGCACGATTTTTGCTTTAATAGGAATAAAAACCAACATAAAATAAATAAAAATATATATTTTTAAGAACCGACGTGTCAAATACGAACTTAATGCCCTGTTTGATTATTTTAAATTATCCATTAGTGATATCTTTCAACTTCTAGTTCAATTTTGCCTCCTGACGTTCCCATCCGTATCAACATTAGAATTTAATTTAGAAATATTGGAATTTAACACCCTGCTGGTTGTTGCGACAAAATGAGCGCATGATTTTGTGTTCCTTTCTCATCTGGTCTTGGCGCATTATAGCCTTAGTAGCTAATGCGCCAATAAAACCAAAACAAAACAAAAAACAAATCCCTTCTCATCAATACCTTCGCTTCTATCAAAAAAATGTCATGCCTTAGAATCACATCTCCTGACCTTGAAGAGTTCATTGTCTCTCAGAAATATGGCATCTCGTTCATCACAGAAATATTGAGTAATCCCAATGAAGAATCTATTGCAGCAGAACATTTTTGGTTCTCAACCAAGACTGCACACTGAAGGGTTGACTGATTTTCAGCACCAGCCACTCCAACTTGGTTAGCTCGAAGTCCATACGAACTGATTTCTTGAACCCTTGGAAGGTTTGTTGCGTTTGAGAAAACTTTTAGATGTCTGCGCTACCTACCTATCCCCAAAGACGTGGTCATCATTCGAGGAACTAGATTATTAATTTCCACTCAAAATATCCTTATTGTTTTTGTGGAGATTTTGACCTCAACCAATACCATCAAGCCTTACAGAAAATCTTTGCACAGAATCTTGCAACCACTAGCTTCTGGCTCCAAAACCCTGTCCCAAATTGACTATATCAGCTAAACTTTTGACATAATTAAAATACTGGAAATTCATTACAATTCAGAAATTCTGCCGATGTGCCACTGGCCTTCCACCTTCCTCTTCTTATATTACACGATTAAGATAAAGCAGTGAAAAAAAATAGTTGCTGGAAGCTATAATTTAAACCATCTCCTAAAGTGAATCATCTTGTATTTCATACGCAATGCCTTTAAAACGACACAGTTAAAAAAAGTCAACTACAATCGGAGGATGGAAGAATATAGGCAATAAAGCTTCGGAGAAATACTTTGCATGTTAAGATTTATACAGGTATTTTGTGCCGTTGTGATATTTTCCAATTCACTCTAAACTTCTGCTTCTGATCACGTATGTGAAAAGTTTGATATTCCATTTGTTATAAACCATTAATTTTTTTAAATATCAGTCAAGTTTGTTGGAAGAAATTCTGAAATTAATAAATTCTATTCAATCCAAAATGGCCATGTTTCTAAATTGAACTTGTATTGTGGACGGGTTGTATTTCGAAGCATGTCTAGTCGGACATGCACTTGCCGATCTATGAACGTTGGCTTTCCAGATACCAACGGATTAGATTTAAGAATGGTAGCGCTAAATGGTATTAAAGTGTCGTACTCCACCATTCAGAAATGTCTTTACTACAACACTAGGCAACATTGTCAGCCAGGGAATTGGGATTTTCTAAAGAAAAAGTTTGGAATGTTTCTGATATATTAACACACTAAGTTTAAAACACCTCAGATATTTAATACAGACGAGATAGGGCTGTTCTACGGTACAGGAACCACAACGTATGGGCTAAAAGGGACACTAAGTTGGTTCAATAACAGGCGTGGAACTTGCACAAACTCCAAAGTTGGGTGCTCTTGAGAGTAGGTGGATCACAGCGAGCATTCCTGATAGGGCTAAAACAATTCTTTGCTTTAGTAAAGCCCAGTTACGATGACGGTATTATTTATCCGCGAAGGACGTTAAACAAAATTCAGCAGAACCATATTAGTTGGTGATAATTGCATCTTTATTCTTTCCTTGGCAGGTCGCTGGACAACACACTGGAGGCGTCCACATGTGATGTTTCATTTATTATCGTAATCAAGCTTTAGAGTGGATGTTGACTGGTTGCAGAAAATGTTCGGACTAATTCGGAAGAGTACGATGTAATTACAGATGGTAATTTAGAAGAAAGTGGCCATGAAAGTATCTATAGAAAAGACATTCTCTTAGGACAAATACGCTCAAAAATAAAACTAAATTGCAAGCTCTGTTGGACGACTCGTATGGAAAAGCTGCCACTGTACAAAATGCAACCAGTGAATTTGCTGAGTCAGATTTCGCTACTCGATAGAAATATCTTTAAAGATTGTGATTTTGCTAATAGAAATCGAAAAGGGTACTTCCGTGCCACAGTCGAGAAAAGATTGCTCAGAAAATGAAAGTCTTTGTAGGGAAACTTCAATTTCGCCTTCAGTGAAAAATTTATCCCTAATTTTGTTGCGCCAGCCTTGTGCTCGCATAAAGATCAGATGACCACAGTTCAGAATGAAAGAACAACATCGTATTTAGCAGTCTCATTGGCTTGAACTATGATCTACTGAAATGCCTGCACTATTTGCCCTAGCGTTTGTCCACTCTGCTACAACGAGATTCTGTGGCTTCAAATAGAAATCAGATAAACGAATGATGACAGTGACATAAATTGGAATTAATACATATCCATGCGCTCTCTAACCTTCTGTGAACATTATAATATCGAAGAGGATGTCTGGCTCCCTGAAATCTCTATTCATAAGGCATACGTCTCTTTGTGGGTTGTTCACTAGTGGATTGAATCTTTATTCATCCCACAAGTTGTAATATGATTCTGAGCTTCCCATTTTTCGTACGATCATGTAAGAATATGCAGATAGTGTAAATAAGTGGCAGTTAACGTAGTGCGAGCTTTAATTGTCGCTGCAGACATTGCACAGAAAAATTATAATCTCAGTCCATAGTACAATTCCTCTCGTACAGGTCCATTTTGTACCCAGCTCCTTTCCAAACGCTTCTAGTTACTGGAAATAATGAATCAAATTTTCTGTTTATACTACGCAACATCCACATCGGAGATTTTAAATATCACCGGCGTTTCCTTAAAAAGGGTGTTTCTGAATCATTTTTTAATTCTGATTTCCAAAATGTCTTCCGCTTGTTTAAATCGCGTCAGGTTTCTTCAAAAACCACGAAAAAAAATTAGATTTTTCACAAATTTTAATTAATTTTGGCAGAATTTGTGAACTGAAATTATAACAAAATACTACTTTTACAAGACGTTAATATTTAAATACATGTTTAAAACACTATTACAAATGACAGTGTGGTAAAAAGTCCACTAAACACTTTCCTCTAATTTTAAAAACTGATCTACGATTGATCAAATTAGTTTCTTTCATTTTTTTGCAGATCCTTCTACTTTACAGACCCTCTTCAGCATTAAACAGCCATCATATTGACATTCCACCACCCGTTGTACTTCATCTCCATACCTTTAATGCCGTGGTGAAACCTCTCACCCCGTTCTCCACTAACACTTCCTAGATTTTCTGGAAAGTAATCGACACGAAGTGTAAAAAATGAACCTCGACACGTTGCAGTCCAGCTTCTTAAGGTTTTCCAACATATTTCAACCATATTCTTGTAGTATAGTTGCATTTTTTTACCCTAAAAAGTTCTCAATAACAGATCTGAAGCTAACTTATACCTGTTTTACCCTAAAAATCTTCTTGGTGATCGATGGGAATTTGGTACAAAGTTAGTTGAAGCTGTGACCTTCCTGAGGTAAAGCTTCCTTTCACAAACCGGTTTATTAAACTCAGTTTGATGTGCAAGGATGGAAGGAGGATAGTTTAGGGTCTACCAGTGGTTTATTAGCTATGTTCTTTGATACAGTAATAAACTGCCACTTTTGGCCGACCTTGACATCCCAGAGTTTACTCCTTGTCTCATTCATACAAAAATAAAGGCATTTTTGCGCAGTCAGATAGCTGTCCAAGTAACATGCCCATCAATTTGAAGTCAGCACAGACCAACTAACCATATTTAATATTTGTCAACAGTTTCTTCAAGTTCTCATATGTTTCTTTCAAATGCACAGGGTGAGCTACTGGAATTGATCCATATTTTTTTCCATTGTGAATAAACACGCCTTCCAGACCCCTTTTTGATGAATCAAATGTCTCCGCTGTGTAGGATTGTAACTAATTCCAAAATAGTTTATCAAGTCATTTATATTACTGCAAAAACCATAGAAGTGTCCTCAGAAAAATACGGGACTACTCGTTCTCTGTATCTGTACCATGAGAAAAACGTCCCATGTCTTAAAGATTTTTTGACTTGAGTCTAGAAGCGAGAAGTTCTTCAGATTCCTTTGGTAGATTTAAATCTCTTATCAGATCATTGAGTTCGTGGTGTAAAAACAGTTGAGGGCTGACTCAATCTCACCAGGCATGTAGACTTCAAAGCTTCTTTCAACGCCCTCTGCTGTTACAATCTCCAATAAAAGTGGCAGATTATCTACATGTGGGAATAGTCTAATGGCAGATGGAATATTAGAATGCGCAATGTCCTTCTTTGCATTGTATCCACCCACATTAAATAAGCAAAAGTAACAGTCATCATAGTGGTCTGTAGGCTCCTGTCAAATCATGGGAATTGCAAATGGCATAGCTTTCTTTTTACCATTTCTGCATAATCTTAATATTTCTACATAAAGGTTTGGCAAACTTTGTGGAGCCTCTAGTTTATCTTGGTCATCGAGTTTCACTCCAAAGTAAGCATAGTCGTATATTTTTTTTACAAATTCTGAAATATCTTATCTTTGCTTGAGGATTTCATAACTTCCACAAATATAACAAAATAAGGTTTGGATTGTTCAAACACTTGCGTGATGACATTTTACTCACTTTTTAGCACATCGTCGATTAATTCGTCTTTGTCTGGACCATTTCTAAAGAGACGCATTAATTGCTGGGAGAAGGGAGGTGACCCTAGTGGCATGATCTGGTAGTGCCGTAGAAACAAACAAAAAGTGAATGGGAAACCTAAAACCCTACAACAACAGGAAACTTAAATTAGCAGATCAGATCTCCGATTTTTGTGCTACCATACGTGTAAACTGTGAACAATTCGTTCTTTAATGGATACATTATTTAAAGTGAGGCCCAGAACGTAGATGTACGTATGCACTCCACAGAGCACATACAGGAAAAACGTGGATCTGCGAATTTCTCCCAAAAGGGTTAAACTGGGACGACCGTGGAGGGTTAGGTTGGAACTATCTAACCACATAAGCTATATTCGGCACATTTATTTAGGAACTGGCACATTTATGATTTTTCTCATAACAAATGCAAGAGAAATTCGTAAAGTCTGTAGTGGCATTTAATAGTGGATATAAAAGTCAGAGATCCAATCTCTGTTTTAGTTTTCATCCAAACAATCCGATTGAGTACGGCGGGCTGTTTCTTTGGAATTCCATTAAAGTTTAGCAGTTGGAGTGATGGCCCCTGTATTGTAAATCCATCCTTTGAATGTGCGCTTCAAAGAGTAAACTCCTCTTGAGTTTCCAGGGCAAGTATGGTGGGTATTCCTGAGCTGTTTTTTTTTTTGTAGAACAATACGTAGCGTTTTTTTCACCTAAAACGACAGTGGTTTCGTTTCTTTCTGATTTCATGAATGAATGAAAAATGATCTATTTTTCATATGAGAATTTAGGAGGAATTTTATGTTCTCAATGAGAGTTTCTATTTAATGCTGGAGATAATGTTTCAAGTTAATTTGGGGGAGTAGGATTGTAGCTGTCAGTAAAAGTAGTGTAGTAGTTCTATAAACATAAGTAGCATCTTGTTCATTAGAGAGTTTTTCAGTTTTATAGCTCCAAAGAAAACCCGTTAAAATTTTGAAAAACTAATCTAGTCATCGCTCTGCTTAAACAAGTCAATTACTGAAGGAAAAAACAACGTTCATGTTTTGATATTCGATAATTAGTGTAAACCGACCAGAGTCAACTCAGATTGTTTATAATTCTAAGCTAAAAAAGTGGATATTATAATATTTATTTTAAAATTAAACGATTGATGAAAGAAATAACAAAATTATGTAATACATGAATAACACTGAATTCGCGTATTGTTTTGATACTTATTTGAAATAAGATAACTTGTGATTTCAAAATTATTTAAAAGACACGATGGATTCGTCTAGAAAACTTTGTTATAACATGACAAACGATGTCGTGTCTCATGGCGGAATTGCCTGCGGTGATTCTCCCGTGAGTTACTGCCTTTTAGATTGCACTCTTCTCATGTACGAGGGGGTTAAAATAATGATTTGTATTCACCAAAAGTAGTTGCGATAGAAAGATGAATTTTTTGTTTGATGCCTTGACACTCTGGTGAATTATCAGAGCAAATTTTGGTTTTGCTCTGATAATTCTTTTTTTTTCCTTTGCTGCGCTGAATGAAGTGGATAAAGTGGAATACAGATCAGTGATTCGGTTCCTCTTTCTGCAAGTGAAAATACCCTAAATAATCCACGAAGTTCGTTGTTTATGGAGAAGACTGCCCAAGTTAGTGTTGTTGCACATTTCTATAAATAATGTGGAGATGGAAGAACCTCAGTACATGAGGGAGAAATCTCAATGTCCAGCAACTGCTGTAACAGAAGTGTTGCAAAACTTGAGGTAATAATCTTGATAGATGGCCGTATTAGTGTCAAAGAACTAGCTACAGAGCTTCCAAATTAGTGTAGGGTCTGGAGAGAACGTTATCCATCAACAGTTGTATGAGTAGTGTCTGCTAGATGGATTCTCAGACTTCTGACCCCTTACCAGAAAGAAGGAAGGGGCCCAAAGTGCACATGAAATATCGTCGATGTGCCTGGAAAAGCAAGAGTTTTTTTTTTTTACCACTAGTTACCATGGATGAAACTTGGATCCAAAGCCATGATCCCGAAACTAAAATGTCAAAACAATCCAAGCGTACAGAATCACCTCCCAAAAAGGCAAAGGTGCAATCAAATGCTGGAAAAGTGAAGCTGTCATGAAGAGTAAAATGTGCCTCATCAGACTACAAGATCATTCGAGCCCATGTATCGTCAAGTTCCATACGAGCCACTAATCGTAGAGCAAAGTCTATTCGTTGTGGGTCAATTGTACTCGTTTTTTGAAAGACCCTCGTTCTTCATATTTCATTAACAGAATCCAACTTCGGTTCCAAGATGAACTTATTTAAATGTGTTTTAACCGTTTATTCACAGAAGGAAAACCATAACGAAGCTTTGTAATGTACACTTATTAATCATCAATTAAATTGTCTAAACTGAGTTCCCAAAATGCAATATAGTGTGCTTAGTTATCAAAACGGGTATTATTCTTTATATTCATGCAAGGGTAACCTCGGATTAAGCGGGATTACATTTATTGAAACCACCATATGCTTAATCGGTATTGGGATGCAGAAAAACGATAATTTTTAATTCAAAATTCCCATTCATTTTCCAGGTAGTGTACACACAATCTAAAACACAAATATATGTCCATATATTTGTATTTTTGGAGGAAGCGATAAATGAATCCAATTATTGAAGTAATTGGATTCATTTCCATGCTACGTTAACTGATGTTAACCGAACTTTCATAAGATTTATGGGAAAATTAATAGCGTCCCTTCCCCCTTTCTCTGAAAACAGCAGTCAGTAATATCAATAACCTAAAGATACTTTAATCTGTGGACTAAAATTAATAATTCTATACGAGGATGTGCGAGGCAGCTGTTTAGATCAACTCGTGTTTCTATAGCAACTGAAATATTTTTCAACACGTGCCTCTGGCAGTTCAAGTTCCGAAGAAAAATTGCGAACACGTTGGCTGATAACTAATCTCTCCCCCACCCCTTCTAGCCCCGTCTCTGTTATGGAACAGCGAAAGTCATTTCTTAAATTGCTCGCTTATTTGTTCTTTCTCTGCAGTGTCAAGAATATAATAAGAAAAACTCTTCCGGAAGTTTTTTTCTCTCGTATTCATCAATGTGCGCGTGAAGGTGTCAATAAATCTTCTTCTTGTGAGAGATGCTGTAACCTATCCACTCGTTGATCGTAATCAGAGCAGCTCTGCCATAAGAAAGAAATTTGTACTCCGCTCAGTGTTCTGTTATTTTGGAAAAAAAATAAAAAGGATGCTCAGAATCAACTTAAAATATTACGAATCTTAGAGAATTGTTTTCAAAGATAGTTTCATCAGTTCTCATCTGCAGAGAATACGAGCTGTGCAAATAGATAAGCAGTAAGCCAGAATATTATTGATGCGCTAACAGCACCATGAAAAGTGTATGGAAGGAAGTCATTCAAGTCTGAATAATCCTCTCTTCAAGTTCAGGATCTTAAGATTTTCTGCTTACGGAATATGTACTACCCCCATTCGTATTTCTGATCGTAGGATTATTATCCTCGATGGTATTTTCATTTTAGTACCAGCAGAGGTGGTAGTACAGTTCGTCTCTCCGATAATGAAGCTCTGAATGTCCTTTTGCTGCTTCAACAACTTTCATAGCTCATTGTGGACGACTTAAAACTGACTCGCCGGTTCTTCGTAGCCCTACAACCTCTCTGGATGTAATCCGATTAACCGCAGTTGCGCATAAGTCCGTAGAATAATAAACTGCCATTTGTTCCGCAGAAGGCAAATAAAAGGTTCCACCGCGAGCGATTACCACTAATAAAGCCCTACTACAGTTCACCAGATCTGAAGTAGCCATGTTGACAGAGTTTATTTAGCGCTAACTGATGTCCCAACGCGCTGCACGAGAATCGCAGGTAACTATGAAGTGAATTAAGTTAAATACACTATCCTACCAGTGATGAGTACAGTGTATTTAATACGCGAAGACCTAATGTAGAATCTGAACTGAATAGAAAAGTCTGGGACACCGGCGAGTTCACAAGTGGAGTGATTATCGGTGCCGGTGTAGTTGGCCACAGATAATATCCACCTTCACCATATCACACGATTACGTTTATCAAAACTCCCTACTGTAATTTTTAACTTAAATCTCAAGTGTTCTCAACTGGATTTAGATCTGTAAATCTTGGGAAAATTCCTCGAACAATTTGGATACAATTTTTTCACGGTGGATAGTTGCATTGTCGTCTTAAAAGAATCTATCGCAATCAGGGTAAAAATGAAGCAATGCGGGGTGGAGCTGATCCGATACAACGAAGATATTTAATGAAGGCAACACGACCTTCTAATGGGATAAGTGAACCAACAGCCCTTTCCAACAGAATGTACCCAATACCATCTCCAGCCTCTTCAGTAGTGGACCTGAGCAGGTCTGGATGCGTGCTTCGTGAGGTTCTCGCCACACTTTCACCTACCATTGGTGCAAAAAAGTAAATCGAAACTCATCAGATCATATGACCTTTTTCCACTATTTCACAAATCCAGTCTTGGCGTTGACGACACCGCTTCAGTCGAATCTTTCGATGTTTTACAGAAAACAGTGTCGGCTTTCCTATAAGCACGCGAAATCCCAGATTCTTCAACTCCCGCCGTATAGTTTGGTTGGAAATGAGTCTTTCTTTGCCGAATTGAATTTTTCAGACACGTATTGCACACTGGAACTTCTATTCTGGCACACAATTCATTCGTAATTCTTCCTTTTAGAGATACATTCTCCTTCGTCTTCCACTCATTGAACACTTTTGATATCGTTGCCTGCGACAAGCCAGTGATTTTCTGTTTTCTCAATTGTGGCTCCTGCTAAAAGAACTCCACAATAACACCTTCCTGAAAATCAATCACCTTTCTTTCCCATGACCTAAGAAGCCCGACGCAAGCGAACAGGATTTTGTCGATACTAAGGCACCTGTGATCATACATGTGCACACCGTACGTTTAATTAACTTTTGTCACCAACTGCAAAGGTTTCTAATTTTTTGGCCAGTGACTGTACTTAAAAATGTATGGCATATTCTTAATCGTATTTTATATAGAATTATTTACTCTTACAGATATAATTATCAATTATATTATGTTATTTTCTATCACAATTTATAGCTGTACATTGCGTTTATAAATTCACACTAAAAATGCATCCGAATGCACAGAACGCAGTTATCGAAGACTACACCTCATTCTTTAGGGGGCCCAAGACAGTCTCCTTTGCACATCCTTCTGATTGATCGTTCAGTAATTTCACGGGCAATTTGAACTACCGCCGATCCACCAGTGAGGTAACTTTAAGATGCAATTTATGTAATCAGAACTTGATCTGCTGTCTGATGACAAGTTTCCAAAGATTCATTGAAAATCTAACAGACCCATTGAGCTAGATTGATTGTTTTACTCAACTACTGAGGATGATTCCTTATCTTAAACAGGAAGAAACGCTTCTGTGGGTCTGTGCAATTTAGGCCAAATACTTCAACAATATTTTCATCAACGCTCGTTTTCACAATATTAGAAAATCTTACTCCAAAAACGCGTTGAGTAGATCTAAAAGCAAATTAGGTTTCAAATGATAAAATTGATTGATTATTCTATCGATGTAGACTACTAATGATCGGTAGCTAGAAAAACCACCAATGACAACCATAAATCAAGGTGGAACACCGATGGGGACAACCTTCTATTTCGTGATGTTAGCAGACATCTGGAGGTAGGTCACCACATCGCCAGTATCACCATGGGAACCAACACAAGGTCTGTACAACTGTAATACATTCCATAAAGCTCTCGTGAGCTAAACGAGCAGGTTTGTTTCCAGTGGTGCTGCTGCGAAGGGTGCATTCGTTGTTGGAGCATTAGAAATGTTTTGGGAAGAACTTGGTATCTCCTGGACACTTAAGCAGATACTGCTTAAAAATGTTTGTTAATTAAAGAAGTACACAGAAGTGTTGCAGTGACAAGTTCAAATATAGAACTTAAAACAAAACATAATAAACTGACGCTGAGCAATAAGAATACTAAATGAACACTGATTTGGAAAGTGTAGCCCGGACACTAATTTCTTCTGGCAGTACAACAACTGCAATGATAATTAAGATCTGGTTCGGCATCGCCGCATTCCTCGCGTGCCCAGCATGCATTGGGCCAGTTGTCTACAAATGTTTCTCCACAAACGATGCCCTCTCTCATTCGTTGAGACTGCTGGGAATTTTGGTCAAGGGATTGAATCTACTCCTGCTTAAATCTAAAGAAGCAGATTTCTTCCAGTTATGTGAAGTGGCTTTCGAGTTCAGTCGTGTTTCTTTCAAGCCCGAATTCGATCTGTTGTTGCATTTTTACTTCTCTACGATGATTTCTTTATAGGGGCTGGTCGTCTGGATTCACATTGTGTTTTTCATACCTTTCTCGTTCTGTTCTTATCATCAGATAGTGGTGCCTTAATATTTCTTCAGTCTCTTGTTAGGACCATCGCCATTTTTAGTCAGTGCTATAGATTGTTTACGTGTCAGATATTTACACAGAGAACTAAGTTGTCTAAAATGTTTTGAGATTCCCCAAAACCTCTTATATAATGGCCTCGCATCACCGGAAATACCGATGTACTTTGTGGACTCAATGGCAAGGACTATCTGGTCTGCGCTACGGGAGGAGGATTGGCAAATCACTTCACTCCCCAATATTTTCGAAAGTCAGTTGGCGAATATAACCTTAGGATACAGGTTGGCAAGTTGTATTTCTCGCGTATTATTCACATGGAACATCCAGTCGTCAGATGGGAACATTGCTTCAGTGCTTTCCACTAGTAGGGAGAAGTCAGTTTGGGCTGTTTTTACTTGAAATGGCTGCTAGAAAGAAACCCGTCGCTTCACTGGGCCGACCACATCGTTTTCTTTGTACAAATAGCCTTGGGGGAAAACTCGCTCTTTCTCGACTAGCGCGAATAGCAATTTTCAACACCCGCGCTCAATTATTTTTACCGAGAATTGTCTTCCTCTCTACTTTGTCCCGAAAGGCAAAAATTATCCTCCTCCATTTGCTCCCCTGACTCACGAGAATTGTCGTTTTTCTACGCCAAATCAAACTACCTTTTTTTTTTTTTTTTTACTTCGCCATCTTGTCTGTTTTTATCCCCGGAGATTGCCCTTTTGATTGCAGACATCAAACAGACAAGGACGTAAGAAGATTCGGCCGCTACATCATTAAAGAACTGGGACTTCCCTTTGAGTCCTGGATAAGTTATTGGCTGCAATACCGAAGTAATGCGCGTCTATTCTATTTGATCTTTAAAGTTCTGTCAGCGCTGTAGGATTGTCTTTGCCGGGGGGGGAGAGATTCTTCCCCATCGATTAACGCGAAAAAAAGTGCGTATTAGAAGAAACACCGTTTTCGCTCTCTAAAGTGGTTTGTAAACCCTTCCTCGGGGAAGCGGGTCGGGACTCAACGTTGGCTTGTTCTAGCAATGCGACAATTGATTGGACTTCGTGCGCAGTCGCGAAATACGCAATTGATCTGGACCGAAAGGGGAGGATATAGTCTGCAGAGTGAGGATTATCCTATGCGCGCGCCACGTAGTCTTAACTAGCGGACCCCCAAGGCGCCTTCCTGATCTGAAAAAAGAAACTCTTTTATCATGTAAGCTTCAACAGCCTGTCTGGAAGTTTTTACGCTGTTTTCGCTCGAGTTGGCACTATCTTTTTTTATATATATTAAGAACCTTTCCGACAATATACAGAACATAACTGCGACTTCTTAACTCCCTTTCCCCATTTTTCTTTCTCTTAATAAGTGATCCACTTATTTTATTAGTCGGTAGATGGCAGTTTATTGCAAAACTTGCCCGTTAAAACTTGAATATATTTACAAACTACTTCAAAAATTGTTAAATAAATATTATTTATATCAATATTTAAATAAAAGAATATATAAATAAAATAATTAATGTATCACTCCTCCCCGCTGTGAAAATCAACTTTTGAGAAAAAACATAATTTTGCAATCTGAAAAATTCTGCCGGTCAATACGGTAGCTGAAAAATTCTTCGGGTAAATACGGTAGTCCAAATCGTATGTAGATTTATTATGATAATGACTCACTTAAGCTTTTTCACGATTCTTTTTATTTTGTGTTAATTTATAATGACCTTTCTTATCAGTCGTGTAGTTTCTTTACTTTTTTACTTAAGTCCAAACATGTGATAATTTCTTTTTGGATTGCATTATGATATTCTTTAGTACGTGTAACATCCACACTGTCCCGAGCTACAGTTAATCTTTAAGAAAACAAGGGGAGAGAAGGATAAGAATGAACGAACAAAAAAAGAAACATTGGGGATAATTGAATCGGAGTTCCAAGTTGTTTATTCTCTCGGAGCAGAAAAATAAAGAAGAACTGACACGAGAATGTGGAAGAAAGAAGTCAGGATAAGAGGACAGCTGATGTATAACAAACGCAAGCCGATTATAAAGATCTTGATTTCTTCCGTTCTCAAAATTCGGCAAGAAATAATAAGGTGTCCACGGATAAAGTTAGGAAGAAGAACTGAAAGTTGTAAGAAGTTTTTACAATAGAAAAATCATTTTGACAACTTCCCCAATTATTGCAATGGATGGAAGTTTTATTGAAAAGAAAAGCGCCAACACGTTTTGCTTGGAAAGTAAACGGCTATTACAAGAGTACAAAATTTTGGAATTGGATCACTTTCTGTTTATATCTCTGTCGCTTTGTTACGAGCTTCAAGATTAACTTTGAATGATATCCGATTGAGAATAAAACTTTATTCTGCGTTAATACCAGTTAGCCTTCCACTATTGGACACGATCTTCCTCTCAAGGGAAATTACGTGGTCAGAACTAGATGAGTCTGACAGTTGGGGGAGGATCGCCTTAACCGAGCCAGTCGCTTGAGGCTACCATATAAATCTGTGAGATAAAGGTACCACCTAATCTCGTAGAGATGGTGGTCTTCAATATACCTTCGGATAGTTGTCCAATCGGATTCTATTGACTGACTAAATTATTCACCCACAATACGCAATATTTTCGGGGAAAAAACTCAAAAGTATGCAAATTATTTTACAACTATTTCTACATTGGTATGCATTTGCTTCGTGTCCTCGCAATCTGTGGTCGCGTGAATATTTTAAGCGTGCGTGCCTCATTGACCAGGCAGCTAATGTTAGAAATAGGAGGGTGGGCTCCATTTGCTTTCCTAATTCTCGATATCTGCGTGGGATACGACGCGCGATTTTGCAGTGTCACGTGACGCGTAAAGACGCGTTCGGGAAGAGGAAAAACGAGGGCGCATCGAGTGGTTCTACCGAGACACGCTCATTTCTTTCGTATACAAATAACATTTTATTCAAAAACCTTCGCCCGTTTGCCACATTTATAAAATATTTTTGATGGCAGCGCGTTGTTGGAAAATAACTTCATTTCCTTACATACCAACTAACGAGGAAACCACTCGCTGTTACAGCCATTTCTTCCCAAAAAATTCCACTCTTTAAAATTGGTTCTTCTTATTCCTGTCTGACGTTTCCTATTAAACGCGCCAGATTGTGTTAGAAAAGAAATCTTTGGAGAAAAATCTTCGTCGTTTTGCATTGCGCACGAATACAATGAATATTTCTGTTCCAAGTCTGCTTGGATAGACTGAGTGTACGAGACGTTAATATGAGTGATGTGGACACGGGAGTGATTGAAAAAGTGAGGGCGTCACCTTTTTTATCCGAAAGAAATTGTTCAGCTGGCCTTGAACTCCAACGCTAGTAATGGTTGATCAACTGGATTGCATAATTGAGTTGCTCCGGTGGTTTCTGAAGAATCAAGTTCTATGTGAGGTGGGAGAAATTTTTCCACCAGCTTTAGGAGCGTGGATGAGGTGGACATCTTTAGTGTTTCAACTGGCTTGTTGTTTGGGTTTTTCGCAGCGGGACAAGATGGTATGCAACCTGTCCTTATCTCGCAGCGGGACAAGATGGTATGCAACCTGTCCTTATTTTCAAAGACGGTCACCTCAGTAGGAATATCTCTTAGGGAGTGATTTTTTTACCCCTAGCGGAGAGTACTGCTAACCCAAAACTGTGGGATCTTCTTACTGACCCCACCCGGGATGGGATATCTTCGTCCGTAGTGATGTCTACTGATGGACACTTCTTTTCCTACAGACCCATACCTTAGCGTAAAACACTGCAGTCCCCGATCTTCCCGGGGAGGGATCTTCACTGATCCCTCCCGCCCTGGGGTTGGTATTTTCCCTGATGACCTGGGGCCAAAAACCTTCCTTACTGACACTTACTTACGGGGTGGGATTCCTGGAAATTCCTTACTCTATCATTTTAACAACTCCAACTTTTATGGGGATGCCTAACTATTCTCTCCAACTTTCTATCAGTATTCCTCCCCCCCCTCCTTAGGCGTCTCCGTAGCCAGGTGGGAAGGAGCAGCAGTGCGTAGTATACGCTTCTTGATTAGACCGGGGTTCGAGCCCGTCACCACCAAATACGGAGGATGCGGAAAGGTCAGGGGAATGACCACCGCATATCCCGGAGCAATATGGCCTTAGTTGCTAATGCTCCTAAAAACCAAATAACAAACAAACAAACAAAACCCCCCTCCCCATCTTGTCGCTATTAAAAGTATACGCTCCTTTCCTATATTTAACACGGGCTTACGAGACATTCAGTTTAGGGGACAATCTAGCCCAGCAGGAGCTAATAGATGAATCTGGCGTGCCTCTGCAGAGCTAAGGACCGAAGACAGGGGCAAATCAGCCTGGTGTTTATCGCCCCCGGTTGCTAAATATCCTGATGCCTGCCATACAACAAAACAAACATCACACCATCATATAAATAAAACACTACACACACAAAATGGGCAGCCTCAGCATTGCCTCACCACAAGATGACATAGGGGCGAATGGTGGGATGGACCCTAGAATCCGCAAAAAAATAAAAATAATAACAGTAATAATAATATATGCTCACGCACTTCATGATGAAATGCGTGGATTTCATCAACCCCATAAATGCATGAAGGACTCAAGGAATTAATGGAACGAAGTAGAACTTAGATGGAAAAACAGTTCTTCTGATTGTGTAGTATTATTCAGAAATCTTGTAACATACATGATCCTTTCAGATAGATTGAAATTGGAACCTGGTTCGATGTTTGAGGCTCACTGTGGCAGTTTGCCCTTGGTTAAGTTCGCGTTAATATGCACTGAGTGATCACTGAATTATAACCACCTACCTAATACTTCCCAAGTTCTCCTTTTGCCCTCAGGGAGCTATCCGACGTGGCATTGATTCAACAAGATGTCGCCCAACCAAGCTGGGTGTAATGTGGTCAGCAATGCAGGTATGGAGGTGATTGGTGTATCCAGACGCCTGATATGCCTTTCCATATGTTCCACAAGTGCTCTATGGGATTTATCGGTGGAGTTCGGAGGCCAATCGATATGGTGGAAGACAGAACTGTGTTCCTCAAACCATTCCAGCTAAACAAGTGCCCAATGGCTCGGTGCATTGTCATCTTGGAAGACATCATCGCCATTCGGGAAAAAAGTGTAACATAGCTGGGTGTACACAGTCAGCAAGCAGTTGACGATAGCAGAGACCACTGATACGTTGTTCCACATGCACCAGGGGTATAAGTTCCTGCCAGCGAAACATGCCCCAAACCATACAACCGCCTCCACCGGCTTGCACTTTTGATATCATACATGATGGATCAAGAGCTTCATGTTGTCGACGCCAAATCCGTACACGACCATCCACAGTGTGGAGTAAATAACGTGACTCATCCGACCAGCACACCTTCCAGTCTTCTAATGTCCAACTTGCATGCTCTTTGCACCAGGCGAGTCTTTTACGCCGATGAATTTTGGTTAGGAGAGAGATGCCACAGGGGTGGTCTGCTGGTATAGCCCATACGTGCGACTCATGGCCATTCCCGATATTGTTCCGGGTTGGCCCAGGTATTGGGTAATCAACTCTTCAACAGTGCTGCACCTGTTCGCCTGTACGAGTCATCGAACCCGGCGCTCACCTCTAACATCAACCTTTCGCTCTAACTACGGCGGCTCTCGAACACCCCATCAGTTCAGCCGTTGGGGAAATCGAGGCACCAGCTCCTCGAGCACCCACAATCTGTCCTTTATGAAAGTCCGATAAATCTTCCTTTTACCCATCACGCTCGGAATTTTACTACCTGCTGAACCACCGACACCTTATCTATGCTACGTAGGCCGACTAACTGCGCACTCTCGTACCTCACGTGGTCAACGGGTCGCATTCAGTTTTCATAAAGGTGGTCATAATTCAGTGATCACTCGGTGTATTTTTAACCACATTTGAGACCGGGCTGTTAAACCGTGCAGCGGCTTTCGAGTACTGGATTCTTTTATGTGCTTTGTCAGGTTGCTTCCATCCATGAAGCTGTATAGTAGCCCGTGTGTCATTAAACTTAATATCAACAACCATCAATCTGTAATTTAGCTCAGCAGACCGCTGGTCATTGGGTTGCCTTGTGTTTCTGCTAAACTAAATGACAGTTCGAATTAGAATGCGTGGAAGGTTTATTTGATTAATTTTAAATATAAAATTAAGTAGAAAAGTACGTTAATTTTTCACACGAGGGTGCTGCGCGATCATAATTCTGCCATTGCCACGTGTTCGCCGTAATCCTTAAATATCGGGACGTGCGCAAACCCCATAAACTCGTCCTCTTCCAAAACTCTTTCCTTTCAAATGGACCGGCGAACCATTTGTTTAACCCGCTCGGACACACGCCGCTCGTGCATTAACTGTTTTCCGGTTTTCTCTATTTATTAGGGACGCGGGTCGCTGGAAATTCGACGCCGTTTCCACTGCGCTCGCGCGATTTTGTCTTTCGATCGATTTTTCGCCGCTTTGCAATTTAAATCAGCGAGTTATTGATGGCGACAGAGGAAAATAACACGTCTTAACAGTTAGTTTACGTCGCAGATTAATACCGAAAGGAGCTTTATTAACCAGAACTCGAACTCTTGTGCGCGCTGAGAAAATAAAATAGGAAATGGCATTTCGAACCGAAGGAAAACTTTCTTCGCGCTTCTGTCAAAAGAACACTTTAGGGAGAGTATTAAACACGTTCTTTACAAGAATCGCGATCGATTTGCCACCTTCAAATGCGCGCTAACTGTGCGCTGTTTTATCGGATGCCATAAAACCAGTTATAATCAAGATGTAAACTTCGCTTGCCACCGGGCAAGCTGCGCGGGAGTGTAAAAAGAAATAAACAGCGTTTACCGAGTGACTAAAGCGGAAAATCGCTTATTAAAGGCATCAGGCGTTCCTTCTTTGACCTCGTATTGTTGATTTAAAGTGCACTCACTAGGATTGGTGGGATGCAGATCAACTTCCCCTTTGATGCTGCCACAGTTGTTTCATTGGCCTCCCTTCTATTCGGAGAATATTCCTTCTAATTATAGTTCCTTTTGGGTGATGTTAACATTTATTTTTACGGGCTCTAAGTTTGCCAAATCGCATCGTAAATGTTAAATTTCCATTCAGACTTTCACTTTAACGTCAGTTCTGAGACACACTCAACCCTTTATCTACGTATCTTAAGGCTAAACTTGAAATTTGGAGCTACTTCACCTTCCTACAGTTGCTTCTCTTATGTGTACAAGTAGCAACTCTGAAGTTACCAGACTGAAGTTATTGTATTCTTTACAATTTAACATTCACTCAATGTTTTGTAATACTTTATTTCCTTCAACTTTTTAATAAAAATTGAAATGAAATACGTATTTCATCGATTTTCTATTATTTAATAAAATGAATAATAGCATACGACTCGCAGTACAGGTTAACACTTTCGTAATGCAGTTTACTAATTTCTTCCTGGATTTTAATACTAGTTCAAATATATCACGTATTTTACCTTTCAGCCGTTGATTATAATAAGTAAATCGCGATTATTTATATATTTAGTAAACTCAACAAAAATAAGAGCTCCTCAAAAAGATGACTTTCATATACGTGAATTGAACATTTCTGCGCTTTCACCATATTGCTTTTATTCCTCCAGTTAGCCTACGTCAACAAACAATATCCACTGTTTAAGATACAGTAGGGTAGATGGGAAAAAATTAAAATAATTGCCGGAATTCTATTGGTCACATTTTAAGGATGGCTCAATAAGTATGACATCATTGGTAAAATTCATCGCACTCGTGATTCTAAATATAGATGATAAAACTATTCACCTATAGATAATAGATAATTATAATAATAGTTAATGAAACAAAATCAAAAATTAAATGTGATCTCTATTAAAGCTTAATCAGAGGCATCCTACAAACTGCATTTCACAATTAGATTATCATAATAAAAATTACTGTTCCCTGTGAGTTCCTTGACAATTTCGCAAAGGATGCGTAACATGCAGTAATAATGTGTGTTTTTGCGGAGAATTATTGCATTTTTGTACGTGTTGTCCGATGCCCGAAGATTGTAGTCTGTTCGCGTCTCAGTTTGAAGAATTGAATAATAGGGAAGTGGTTCGGTTACCAGGAGGGCCTTATCACAAACATCGAGCATTTTTCTTAGTCCACTGCGTAGGAAAACTTGAAGGTTCTGGTGTTGTGCATGATGTGATCCTGGTATCTTCGTTTCTGGTATCCAGAAAATGCCTACTTTCAGCAGTTTGCAATCCGTGAGATTGGTGGCTCCTTCCGTCTATCTACAACAAGCTTTTCGTTTCATTTGTAACAAGAACTGGCGTGTGACACGTGAATTCCGTGGTTCGTGAGCTACCATCGAGTCATATGGGTCATTGTCTTTATTACGTCACTCGCTACACTGGTGTTGGTCTGATCGCGTGCCTGTGGTTTGTGGTGAATGAAACTGTGACGTCATTACAGCTATTTGCTTTCAGTATCTCGGGAGAGAGCGGCTGGCTGGCTCGTACTGGTGTGTGTAATCGGACTGTTTGGTAAACAGATGCACGAGGAACCGTCTGGTACGAAACCATCATTTTCTGGAAAAGAAAGCAACAATTCAGCGAGTGAGACCGTCGGCCATTTTTGGTTGGTTTTAGGAATTCTTTTCCTCGCTTTGGAGATGATATGATCTCTTCGCTTAAGAAACCTACATGAAGACGTTGTTTTCAGGAGGACCTTACGTTTCCAGGAGCAAAAACTTGAAACAGAAATTTCCTTACGTCAAGTTGTTCAAGAGACTTTTAGAGGAATATCTGACCTTTGAACTTTAAGACTTCACAGCTGGATTATTTCTGAGATCATCCTTTATAAGACCTCTGCAGATGACTCTGATGGTTCTAACGACTCAATCCAGTCGCGATGAAGCAGATACGCCGAAACACGGTCAGCCTGAGAGCGAGACACTTCACGAGTCCACAACGCCACTTATCTTAATGATGCGTCCGATCCTGCAAACAGAAGGGAACGCGCCAGCGGCGGACAGCCCCATCTCCCCCTTTATTCATCTCCTCGTGAGACTACTCTCAGTGTACGCCGTAGTGCCTTTCGGTCTGAAGTGTGCGCGCGTGCCTCGCTGATTAGAAAGTCGATAGATTTGGTAATCAGTCATCGCACTGTTCGCGATAGCGGAGAATGAAAGAGGTACCACCATCGATGCCGTGCCTAAAACGACCCTCGCTACATATGACAGACGCTACTTGCGCCACTTATTGAGATCAATGTGAGCACGCAGTCTGGTTTGGTATCTCCCTCCTCTCAATCAACTTTCGCACGTCATGTTTTCCAAGCGGACAACTATTATAAAAACGTGGTTCTCAATGCTCAGAGAGGGACAGTCACTTCTCTGATGTACATCTAAAAGACACTGTTTTTTCAGGAATTTGGTATTAAAATTATAGGCAGAAAAAAAACTCAAATTTATAACTCCATTACGTGTTTGCTTATACTAGGATTTCATGCTTATACTAGTATTATATGCTTATTATAGTATTTGATCCTTATACTATGATTAGATGCTTATAGTAGCCTTTGACGCTTATACTATGATGTGATTCTTATACTATGATGTGATGCTTATACTAGGATTTTAATGGATTTTAAAGCCCTGTGATTTAATGCGTGCATTCTTTCTTCGCATCAAAGACATTGAATTATGGGAAAAAGAAGAAAAAAATGGCTTCTTTTTTTATCAAATGTAATTTTCTAGTTGGTTTTTACGAAGGGATAATTTATGGCGCGTCAAAAGAACTCTTAAATTCTTCCTTACCTCGTGCCTATTTATATTTAAGAACGTACGCGGAAGTTTGTTTTCAACCGTTACGTTATTTATTTACGATCTTCCCCTATTAAAGGAAAAGGGAATTTCGGACATTAAAGTAGACCGCTTTTCGTACAGCGCATTCAATGACGGACCCAAAACGCCCTTTTACGTTTCAAACTTCGGAGACCATTTACGGGATAAAAGTTTTAAGAGAGGCGGGCAATAAAAGAAGTCGAAAGGGGAGCGGAGTTAGTCTTTCCGCGTTTGAATGGGGTTATAAAGCGGCACTGATGGCGAGCTGAAAGGAAAAGCGTGGACGAAGGGGAATTTCTCAACTCGTTGTATTAAGTAAAAGGCCCCTCTCGATATGTTCGGCAAACACGCGGCTTCCGAAGGGGTGTTCGCACGTCGAAGGTTGCGATAACCGGCATCGGCGAGATGTTGATTTATTTCTGACTGGTACTCTTTTGTTTTTTTCGATAAATTTTTGAAATCCCGCATCTTTCTGCTCACGTTTTCCATTTGTTTTCTTTCTCTGCCTTTCAATATCTGCACGTGTAGATAAAATTATTTCCCAATAAATAATAATTTAATAATAATAACCGACGAGCTTAATGTTAATCGTATATATTTTAAAGCGAAGGTAGTTCCATCTCAACCATCTAGATGGCACTAACGGTCAACAATGATTTGGTTTGTTCTCAATGAAAATGATTGTGTCCGGGGATGATTGTGTCCGGCTGTCTGTATGATATGCTCCGTAAACTTTTCTTGTTTTGTGTGTTTTTTATTTAAAGTATTAAGTTCCTATTAGTGCCACCACATAAGGATAGGCCCTTGGACTGCCAGGTGCAAGTACTGTATTATTTGAACGGACAACAGATAAGTATTAAATGAATTTCTGCATGTTCATTCCGCTACTCCATACAAGCGCTTTCAGCCATTATCTTGTAGTTCAACTTATACATGTGTCCAACAGACACTTGACCTTGACCAGGCATTAGAGTTTTGCCTAGCCGCTCTGTTCTTCCCTCCCTACTTAGTCCCCTGCTCCCTGTGGATTTCACTGCAGGGCAACTAAGGCGACCGGCTGGTCACAGTGCCTATTGCTTGCTAAACCACAACTGTGGTGATATTAAATTATCTAGTAAAACTACAGTAACTGAATTCAATATGACAAATACTACCTCCTGTCAAAATTCTAACGTCTGCACCATCTGTGGGACCAGCTCTGACCCCATTGTCCAATGTATTGAGTGCAAACAATTAATATGCAATGACTGTACACATTCTGACCTGAAAAAATTAAATAAAAGTCGGCGGAAATCATTCTGTTGTGATAGATGTCGACTCAGAAATTCTCAGAAAAGCCCTATAACTGTTGCAACGCCAAACAGCACGGAACCTGAGTCACTTTCCTCCTCTTCGGCTAACAAAGTTGAAATGCCGTACTCTAGTACATTTGAGACAAATATCATGCCAATAACTAGAAATACCGACTCTGAATCGTACATGGATGAAGCCTCTAATCCTTCTTTGTTGTCGCATCAAATCTCAGATGCATCAACTCAAACATCTGTGCTGTCAGAAGATCTCAGCGCTAACTCCTTCCCTACGGAAACTCTGAATCCAACCTTTGGTATTCTGCAATCAACTGAATTCCAGGAACTACTCTTTAACACTATGCAGAAAATCCTCATTCAAACTCATCTAATCAGTGCACCTCATACTGCAAACTCTGAAATTCTCCTGGATTCTAATACACTCAATGAAGGAAACAGCGAGCTATACACGGAGATTTGTGGTATAAAAACAATATTAGCTAATCAACAGGCTGAAATTTCTGACATTAACGCCCAAATTAAAAATCTCACATCAGTTATGTCTTGCCACTTAAGGGAAGCTAGGAAGAATTCTGAACCTACTCTCGACACCAATGGGCTCAAAGTGAATACGAATTCTTCATTAACTGACGATGCCCTCAGTACTGAGACCAGATCTTCACCTTCCACCGGCCTCAATAGTTCTACTGCTGCAAATATTAACTTGCCCAAGCCTGCTAACATTCATGATTCAAGTCATTCAACTGAGCAATTTATTGCCAAACAGACTCTGTTAGATGATTCTTCTGATGTAAATAGAACCACTCCTCCCACCTACTCTCCTCTGCGGAACAGTTCTGTCTGTACTTCTATTTCACAAGCTCAGAGTCACCAAGCGGAATCCTCTTCAACATCAGTTAAGGCAACATATGCAAAAATAACTGCTGCCACATCTAATGAGGTCTGCAAACCTGTCTGTAGATCTGCCGCCACAGTGAGTAAACCTGTTTCTAATTGCCAGTCTCAAATATCGCACCAAAGATCAAAACAGAACAAACCGTCAGAAAATATTAAAGCATCTATATCTCAAGGTACTTTCTCCAAGCTTCCAGCCATAACTCATCAAACACAGAATGTAACTACTGCAGAAAAATCTCAGTTACTCAAACACAAGTATAATATCACAATTATTCCCACAAAAGACCGAATTTTTCTTTCTAGACTTGGACCCTCCACTAAATCTGAAGATCTTATCAACCTAATTAAAGAAGAATATGGTTTTGGAGTAGATGTCCGTTCTCTGAAGACACGATGTCCCGCCTACTCATCTTTTATAATAACATGCCTTCCATCACAAACAGAAAAAGTGTTGAATCTAAGATCCCTTTTATCAGGGGCTCTAGTAAAACGCTTCACGGACAGACCATCAAGGGAGTCCAAAATCTCCTCTCCACCGGCATAGCAATCAGATACCCTGCTATCTACACATACTACGTTCTCCTCTCGTCATAGAATCCCCAGATCCCAACTGTTCAGTGTTTACCTTCAGAATTGCAGGAGTATAATTAGCAACCTAAACCACTTCAGAGCAATCCAAGGCTCACATATTTACGACATTTACCTGCTCACTGAAACCTGGCTCTCCATAAATATTGATGATCAGGAGATTATAGATGGACAATATACAATCCATAGAAAGGACAGAGGATCTCGTGGAGGCGGAGTAGCTATTATACATTCTAACCATATACTCTGTGAAACTGCATCAAATTTCACAAATATTGAATCAGTATACTGCCTTCTTCATCTTGGCAAGTTAAAGGTTTTAATAGTATTGCTTTATTTTCCACCTCCCTTAACTAATATAGACCTCCAGTACTTAGAAAGCTCGCTGGAATCAATCTTCCCACTAATTCAATCTGCCGACATAGCAATGGTTTTGGGTGACTTTAACTGTCAAATGGCCAATTTAGAATCTTCTTCTCCATCACTGCAGACTAGGGCTCTCTTTAATATGCTTCACAGCTATGGTCTGGAACAAATTTGCAACTTTCCAACCAGAGAAAATGCCTACCTCGACCTAATATTTTCCTCTACTCATATAGATGTTCACACCGACAACCCCATATTTCACTCGGATCATTCACCAATTACTTTTGACATCACAGTGACTTCTCATAACTTCAAATGCAGCTCCCGTACTCCTCGATTCAATTTCAGAAAGGCTGACTGGCCTCTGCTCAACCTAGCTCTAAGAAACGTAGACAAGCAGCTCGCTGACGCTATGGATGACATCGATGTGCTCACCAACAACCTGATTAACTGTGTCCATTCAGTTATATCTGACATTGTTCCTCAATCCCATCTTACCGCACGCTCTACCTACCCGCACTGGTATATTAGTGAACTAATACGTAAAATTAAATCCAAAGAATTCTACAGAAACAAATATAAGCAAACAGGTGACAGTCAATACTATGAAATATTCAGCCAACTCCGCAAAGAAGTGAAAACTCTCATATTAAACTCCTACAACATGTATACAGAGTCAGTTCAGGATAGTCTGCTTACTCACAGAGATATCAAACCATTCTGGAATTTCATGAAGCATAAGAACATAACCAGTAGAAAGTTACAACTCCGAAACGCAGATGGAATTCTCTTATCTGACGAATTCAGTATTGCTCAAGAGTTTGCCAAACACTTTTCTAGAATTCAAACAAATGATACATTGAGACCTGCCTCATTTCCTGACTTCACACCTGTTAAAGATGATATCCTCATTAATCTCTTTATCACTGATGAAGATTTAAACTCGGCATTAAAAAGCATGAAAAATGACTATACTAGAGGCCCAGATGACATTCCAGGCCTATTTTGGAAAAGGACTGTCACTACATTGAAACCCCTCATACTGCGGATCTTCAACCTGTCTCTCAGGCTGGGGAAGTATCCTAATCACTTTAAGCAGGTCAATATAGTTCCTATTTTCAAAAAAGGTGATAAAAATGACGTATGCGATTACAGACCCATAACCTTGCAAAACAGCCTGGCTAAACTCTTCGACACAGCAGTGCACAAACATCTCTTCGAATTCTTCAAGCCTTTTATCGATCAGAATCAACATGGTTTCTGCAGTGGCAAGTCAGTAGTCACAAATTTACTTCCTTTCTGGCAATACACCTCTGAAGCTCTTGATAACCACCTACAAGTTGATGCAGTCTACACAGACATATCTAAGGCATTTGATAAAGTCCCGCACGAACAACTTCTGGAAAAACTTAAGCTGTATGGCATCCGTGACCCTTTGCTCTCATGGCTACGCAGCTATATTACGCATCGTTCCTTGAGCGTTATCTTCGATCAAGTGAACTCAGACTGTTTTATACCACTAAGCGGAGTACCACAAGGCTCTCCCTTAGGTCCTCTTCTCTTCATTGTTTTCGTAAATGATCTTCCTTCTTTCATCTACACCTCCAATGTTCAAGTTGCTCTCTATGCAGATGATCTTAAGATCTACTCAGCAGTGAAGGAGACTACCGATTCTCAACAACTTCAATGTGCTCTCAATAAATTCTCTCTGTGGCTATCTCTGAATGGCTTGTCTGCTAACCCCTCGAAGTGCAAAGTTATCTCTTTCTCATCTTGCAGATCTCCACAACTAATGAATACGGAGTATAGTATTAACTCTGTGATCATCGAAAGGTGTGACCAAGTTAACGACTTAGGGATTCTCTTTTCCAGCAGTGCTAAATTCGATGCCCATGTCCTTAAAATCACCAGCAAAGCATTCAAAACACTGGGATTCATCAAACGGAACACATACAAGTTCAAAAACTACAGATATGCGGTTATCCTTTATAAAACTATTGTACTGCCAATCCTTGAATTCAGTTCACCCATCTGGAATCCTCACACAAAGACTTTAACTAACAAAATTGAAGCAGTCCAAAAAAACTTTATCCGTTACCTTACGTACCGCAATCCTCTATTCTATCACTCAGTGTATTATGAATCGCTGTGTGATTACTTTCATCTAAGGCCTCTGTGCACTAGAAGAGTTACTGCTGACATCGCCCTCCTAGCCAAAGTAATCACTGGAATTTATGAAGCATCTGATATCCTGAGTAAAATAAACTTCAATGCTCCCTGTAGACAAGTCAGGAACCTTACACCGTTTCGCCTTGACTCTGCCAACACGGACTTAATGAAGTTCAGTCCACTGAACAGAATCAGCAAATCAGCAAATGACTCTCGCATTGACTTCTTTGACAACTCCCAATCACTGATGAACTCCATCCACAAGTTTGCCTCTTCACTTAAACTGCAAAGTGACTAGCTCACATCTAATTATTGTAGCTTTTTATTTGTTATATTATTTTTCTATTCTCTAACGGATTAATTATTACTTGTTTTACCGGTAACTTAACTTAATACAATCCTCTTTTGTACATATGATTTTAATGTTTGAATCTATATCAATGTTTATCTTCCTGTTGGATTTCATATTATTGTTATTATGTTTATTGATCTGATCTCAGATACACTGTTAATGGTTACCTGTTGTGTATCTTTTTATTAATAAAATAAAATAAAAATAAAATAAAACGTGCGCAACAATGGGAAATTCCCATTCTTTGGATGCTGGAATCTCCAACGATAACGCTGATCGAAAATGGCGATTTTCTCCAATGGAACGTGTTCTACTCGCGCACCACAATCCAATCCAATCTGTATTTGCGGATTAATACCACGAATAATGCAACCGACATGCTTCGTCTGTGCCAACTGGCCTCGTTAATTAGTCTGGAATTAGCGAGGCTCTACTTTATTTACAGCTTTAAGTGAAGGTAATTAGCGAACCTTATCGACCACGACCGGGACGTTTCCTCCCGGTCTACACCAATAATTGCAATCAGCGGGGTTACGGGGGCTCTCGTTTATTGTATCTTAAAGTGGCCGACACTTCCGTCCTGTGCGCGCTAAAATATTCAGTTTTCTGGAACAGCGGAGATAATTCTATTTAATCCGCGCCCACTTCGATTGCTGCTTACTGAAAGTAGAGGATTAAGTGGGTGATGGAGACGAGCTCTGCCAGGGACAATTAAAACCTTCAGAAGATTATAATGAAGGTCTGATGAAGCAATACATCAACAGATGTGTTACTCCTATTCCCCTATACGCGGCACAAATCTGGTCTTCAGCTCCCGAATGCAGTATCAAAGCCTTTCTAGGACTCGAATACTGGCTCTTGAGATGGCTGAACAGAATTTCAGCTAAACCTTTTACCATCTCAAGAGCTATACTATACTCCAATTTAGAGGTCACACCCTGGAGACAAACAATAACGTCAAGGAACATAATGACCCTCGCTCAGCTTTTAACGGGACGACTGGACGCACCGAAAGCCCGAGAGTGGATAAAAATACCCGGCGAAAAACCAAGAAGAGTTGCAGAAAAGAAACCACAACTGAAATCGGCATTTACGCAGTTAGATAGCCTCGGAAGATTCTTTCCAGCAAACACCATCCAGCTATTCAACAACCTAAATATCAATCCTGAAAAGCTCTGCAATTGCAAATCCTACAGAAAGGAAGTTCTCAGAAACTCTTACTTGCAAATACAGATGTAATTAAGGATACAGTTCCAGCACCTTGTTCGGCCAGACACAAGCCACTGGGATTTAGGAAACCCGACCTCATCAAGAAATAGATGTCAGGATTGTCATACCTACACAACTCTAATCCCACAGAAGAAGACGACTGCTGGAAATTTGAACTTTCAATTTTTTTTTTTTTTTTTTTACTGTATCGCAGTCATTCCTGTGGTTACAAATGCTGTACGTTGTTTGGCTGTAAATATTTGTGTTTGTGTAAATACGGTGAAACTATCACTTGTGTCTGTTCAAGCAAAAGGTATGCTTCAATTGTCATGGTATTAAGTTCTTACCAGTTTACGGTAGTAAGTAATTAATAACTGAAATATTCTATATTCCAGATAATTATAAATCAGATATTATGTATTTCATGTATTTCATAACTGTAACATATTTGTATGTTTTATAACATAGTTGTATATGTATGTTCACCCTCTAGCCTGTGGCTGTAACCGGGTGTTCTCATAAGAGAAATAAATTGATGATAATAATAATTATAAGAGGTCGGGTGCGCAGTCAGCGAGTTAAAAATTAGATTCATTCCCAACAATGACATTCATTGTTGGCTGAAATTCACGAGCCATTAGATAAAAGGCAGACTAACTATTTTCTGATTGTTGCGAAACACAGCGCACAACAATGAAAGGTCCCATTGTTGATCCCAACAATTCATTTTGCTTGTTTGTTTCTTCTGTAGAAACGCAATCGAATAGCGCTTAATGTTAAATGATCAATTATTGCTGTTTTTATTTTTGGCCGTACCGATAGAAACTGGTAAGATGACTTTGCACGCGATGCTAAATTCAAAAGATTGCCTGTTCTCCAGCAGTCGTTAATCACGCTGGTAATTAGTGGCAGAGAGATACAGAAATGACACGCAGAATGCAGTTGTTTGCGAAAGAGAACTCATCGAACATTAACCGTAATGGACCATCATCCATTTCTAATTCATTTTTGATCATAAAAATACTGTTGAGCCACGCGGGAAGCACACGCATTTGTTAAACCTTGATTTGTTAGTAGGGCCGAAGCCATCTGTGGTTAAAGGAATTATGGTACAGCAAAACGTTCATTTACACTCGCATCGATCGAAGTGAGTCCTTACGGCTTTGTGAAAACCTCAAAGCCTGGGTTACTTTGGCACTCCTGCGACGAGCAACCGAAATTGCTCATCCGAGGTTCGCTTGAGTCGCAGGGACGCTCACTCTGTGGTGGCTTTATTACGTAGTGCATAATGCTGGATTCGATGCGCACGCTGCCCTCTTCCCCCCCCCCAAAAAAAACACAGCCCGTGGTTAACGCAAATAGCTTTTCTGTTCCTTAATTTGCAGCTGGACAAGTTCATTTTTAAACAGAGTCCGTGACCACCTCGTCCAATTAGTGAGTCTTATATAGGTTCCAAAATTTGTTGCCGCCAGACTCCCCCTCCCTCGCTCCACATCGGTGCCCTGATTTAGAAGCGACTCCCACACAAAAAAGCACCGAAGGCAATCCAATTAAGGGAGGAATTTGAAACTTTTGCTTCCAATGGAAAACTTTCTTTATTTGGCACCATCTGCTAATGCCTGGGTTGAGAGAAGGCGCGCGCACTCTTGTGTACGTCTCGGGAAGTTAATTACCGCAAGAATTCGTACACACAGTTGTTACGATGGAAGCGCGCAACAAAGCCTTATCTACACTCGCTAATTAAAGGGTGGCTCCGAGCACTGGTAGCTAAGAAAGCCGTAGTTTTTCACTATTAGCGACGACCGTGTCTCTGCAGCGTTCCAGTCACAGTCGTTCCTTCCTGCGGCTGCCGCTGAGTGGCGTTCCTGTCCATTCAGCTTCTCTTAGTTGACAAATACCGGAGAATGGAAGAGACATCGGGAGACATGTCTGCGGTCAAGATGGCCTGACCTTCAGTAAAAATGCAAAGAACAATCCGAAGAAAACTGGAGGGTCCAACAATGGATTTAGGCGCAATCGGATGTTATTAATAAAATATCCGATTGCTCCTAAAACGGATAATGATAGAAGGATAATCATCAGCAAAATTAGTGGAACATTCCACAAAGTTATTAGCCATCAAGGCTTTCATTTCTGATCTTTCTTTTGTACTTAATGAGGCTAACCAAAGATGGTTCGCCAAGCATCTATATTCCATTCATATAGGTCATGGATATCTAAATGCTAGCTTGAATTATTTTAATTATATTCCTACTGATCTTTGTCTTTTGTGGAGCATCTCGAGGTTGCAAACATGGCTTGTGCTCCCGCCAGATTTGTGCAGATTTTTGCCACATTCTTTCTCAAATAGTTTCTAATTAAGTCGATTGAAGACGATTTAATACCAAATAGTACAAATTTTGTGGCATTTCAAGACTATGCAAAAATATCTTTAATCGACGTCCAGAGCTATTTCAAAGCTGGTTCTGTCTGCTGAATTTTTCTTGAACATTCCTTCTTCAGGGTCTTCTTCCATTACAGGACTACCTTCTCCTGTACCAGCTCCTGGATCATCTTGTCTAACTACTGACTCAACTATTATGGATGATTCTTTGTTCTACATCCTGGCTACTAGTCCGTCGTATACTATTGCTGACACTTAGGCAAGGGATTATTTATGTTTGTGGTGATATCTTTGTGTTCTATTTCTTATTTTATGGTATGGGAAAGATGAAGGTAATTATGTGCTTGGCTAGTCTCATTTTGAGGTGGAAATTTTCTGGAAACTTTGAGTTGGGTATTTTCTTCTCTTTTTTCAAGGTTGTAGGATTTTTATTGATTACCTATCTTTTGCTTGGGCAATCATGGGAAGTCAGCAATATAGCCCGCCTCCTCATGGCGTGCACCGGTATTGTGGTAGCCCTCCTGTTAGCAAAGTGGCCAGAAACACTAAATAACATATTGAACACATTTCTGGCCATTTTACAGTTATCACAATGTACCATGGTTGAGTTGAGATAACGTTCAGGAGCTTCCCTACATAATACACAACACATGTCCATTCAGTTGCAATTTTTATAGCAGCATATATGCCCATCGTACACCCAGCTGGTGTTCGGAACATGGAATGATAGCAGGGGCAGGAGCATGTCACTTCAGCATTAGCTTAATGGCATGTTCACCCAGGGTTATTGAGTACGGATCTTAGGAGACAGAAAAGGAACAGCCAGCGAGAAGAGTGTTGCCAGAAATGAGTGGCAGATGTTGGAAAAGCACTGGAGGATAACTAGGGCCTTGCGGATGCACAGACAGGTACACGGATTCTGTGAAACCATTACTCAATGCGACAGTCATACAAATCAGTGTTGGGCATTGTACAGTCTGTCTACTGTAGTGGAACAGGATCATTTCAACAAGTGGGTCCAGCAAAAATATTGAGCCATCCGCTTGGAGATATTGAAGACCATTCGGGGTGGAAGAGAGCAAATCAGGTTTTATTGGAAAATGCTGTAACCTTTGATACTTGGAGAAACAAGGTCTGAGTGGCAGAAATTACAAAGATCAACACAGAACAATTGCATCCCATCATGGTGCCGGTCCCAGTCTAATTGATACCTACTTCCAGCAGCTTGATACGCCATGCCATCAGAGTTGGCAAGCTACATAGCGACCATCCTCTTGTTTTCCTGGCCGACAGTAGCGTAGATCAAAGGAAAAGAGCATGACATGAGATCGAAAGAATCATCAGGTCAATGGTCCCACGTCTGTCGAGAGAGAGAGAGAGAGAGAGAGAGAGAGCGCGCATCAGAATTAGCGACATACTGGAAATATTTCTTGTTGAGTGTCCCCCCAGGAGAATGAAATCTTACAGGATAAATCGATGGTATTGCAACAGGTTAAATGGGGAGAAAAAGCAGCGTTCTCTGAGAAATGTGGAGATGTTATTTGGGGATTTATAAGAGCATCTTAAGGTAAGCTCACTGAAATCTTGCATGGGCTAATGGCACGAGAAACACGTTCCGCATGCTCGTGACAAACCACAAAACAGCGTTTACTGAAGCCGTCCAGGTTGACTCGAATTTCGTGCCACTTAATAGCCTTCCCCGTAAAGGACAAGCTACTGTTGCTATGACAACAACTAACCTTCTTGGGGGAGGTAGAGAAGGATCGGATAGGGTTAGGAAAGTAATTTGAAGTTTGCGCGTTTAATTCTAGAGGCGATGACCCTTCATAAAGCGGCGCAGACGGAAATAGCTACCGTTAGTCGTAAACAAAAGGCTGGAAGTTCGGATTCCCCGATCCCCAGGAGGGTTTTGGGAGAGCAAAGTTGTTAGGCAGAAGCAGACGGTGGAAATACGAATTAATGGCTTCCGCCAACTCGAATTGTTCCCGACGGTGGCAGAATGCGTCTGATGTAGAATACAGCCGAGTTGGTGCACACGTGCCACGAAATGTCTTATCAATTAATCTGCTGCTCGCTGCACCGAGACAGCATTTTTCTTCGTGCTCGTGGACACCACATAAATCCGATTTTGGCTGTTGTATTAGGTCCACTGTGGACTGAAGAGTTCAGTCCCCTCAGCTGGGCACACGTTTCAGCATCAACTCCTATACAGCGATAACTTTGGCCAAGAAGTGGACCAACTTCATTAATTGCGCAAGTTCATTTACAATTAATACAGGAGGACGTGGGTTTCTTAGCAAGCTAATGTTAAGTTGATGTGAGAAAATGTCACTTCTTAATGAACGTTGAAGTGGAAAAGCAAATGGCTGTGATAGTGGACATTGTGTTTGTTAGGCAGTTCCCCACAAATCCGCTTTAAGCACTCTTGTGATACGTATAACTTTGCAAAGCCAGTCGGTGTGGGTTGTATGTGTTGTTCGACTAGTCTCCGTTACCGGGAGGCACGATCACCAGGAAAGGACCTGGAACCGTCCATGGCACAAGGAGCCGGACTAGGGACAGCAGAAAAACGTCTGTCGGGCTGCCACCACTCTTGCCAGGATGAAGGGAGCCAGCAGAAAGGAGCATTTTACAGGAAAGATGAAGGCATTGGAGGCAGCAGAGCGGAAGGCGCTCCAAGACGAAAACAGAGGAGAGGAAAATGCTTAGTGCAAGACAGGGATGTTCCTAGAGAAGAGGTTGTAGAAGCAAAGTGCAAAAGCGTGAGTAGTTCTACCTGCTGCTAGGAGTCATCTGGGAAGTTGGGGTATCGGTTAAATTTCACTATGGACGAGTTGATTCACTGTTGCTAAAGACTTGTAGACCAGAAGGGGCTTCAAATCCCACCAGGGTTGGCTGGAAGAAGTGAGTATGATGGTGCTTTCAGATCACTGCCGTCTTTACTACAAGGACGTTGTCCATTTGGGTGTTCATTCAGTTCTGGTTGTGGCGGGTGATGACGGAAGAGCAGATGCGAGGAAAGGCAGAGCGGTTTCAGAAACGTCTGGTCTAGTTGTCTCATTTATAGGATCAGACGTGGAGGGATGATACCATCGCCTCTCCAGTCTGTACGGAGGCACGCCTGCTAAACTCTAAAAATGTTTCTTTTGAATTTAAGCTTTTTTCCCGGACTAAGTGTGGTTAAATTTAGATCCAGTAACAGTTGATTACGTAGGTCCAGGTAGATGTTGCGCGAGCGCATTATGTGGTGCCAGTCCTCCAGTTCTCGACATACACAATAGGCATCGTTTAAAAGCCCGAAGTCTCTTTTTGAATGACCCATGTCCTGTCAGAAGAGAGGTAGTGCGTACATTATGGAAGAACCAGTCAAGTCTTTGTTTGTTGAGGTGGGAGACGCTAGGTAGAAATAGTTTGGTGGTACTGCCTTTGGTGGAATCATCCCAAGGGATTTGCCAGAGAAAGACAGGTTCATGCCAAGTACGCCATCAGTTTATTTAACAAACATCCCTGTACAGAAATTTATCTACGAGGGTGGCTCATGCATTCAACTAAAGTTATTAGAGTGTAACATGGAATAAAATATCAAAAAATACATAAAATAAATAAAAAAGGAAAATTACATAGATACAGAAGTTTGCATACAGTGTGGAATTTGAAATTGTAGAGGGTTTCCCGGCAATGCTATTCAGCCACCGGAGCAGCCAGTATTCCAGGCTGAGAAATTTCTTAATATAAGTATTTGGGGCAGAGGACCAAATTGTCGAAGCATATAAGGATACAGGAACGATACATCTTTGGATATATTGGGTCACTAGCTGCTGGTTTCGAATCCCAGTTATCTTCTGTCTTACAGCCCATATGGCAGCAAAAGTTTTTGATCTCGTGTTCTGAAAGTGCCTTTGGAAGGTGAGGCCCTCGTCCCACGTTACTCCTAGGTCGGTGTATGAGTTGACTTTCTTTACCTGCGCTCTATTAATAGATAGTTTGGTTTTTTATCTTCTTATTATTGTCAGTTGTGCTGACTTGTCTGAGTTTAGCCATAAACCGATTTTGCGTAGGTATGTCTCCAGTTCATACAGCTTCGCGTTGGTGCGGAAATTGACGTCGAACACCAGAGATCTTTCGTCAGAGACAACACAATATATTATATCGTCGTCGTAAGAAATAAAATTCTGATTCTGCGCTAGGAAAGGCTCCACGGCAGCAGCGAACAGCAAAGTTGATAAAACACTTCCCTGAGGAATGCTCCAAGTGAGGGTGCATTCTGCACGGAATACTTGGTGTACAATTAGGTTCCTTGGCTTCAAAATGGTCTTGATGATCTGCAATAGTTTGCCCTCAATGAGGAAATAAACTTTCAATATGTTTTCAAGTGCAGATAACGACACATTATCGAAAGCTGCATTTATGTCAAGGAATATGACGTCAAATTGGGCATTTTTCATTTAATGCGTACTGCCTTCTAAAGAGAGTCTCCAACAAATTAGTAATAGTGTATCGTCTCGGTATGGAGGTGGGGTGGCCTGTGCGCAAAACACTGAGTTAAAACAGGAAGGATGGCTCTTTTTCAAAGAGTTTTAAAAGAGAACAACTGATGGATATAGGTCGAAACTCTGAAGAGGCCTTAGGGTTCTTCTTTTTTGGTACCAGCCGCAGAAAGTAGTGATTCCATCTCTGTGCGGGGGAACTCGTCTTTCAGGTTGTTTTGGAATATGAGCACCAACATATCAACAATATAGGCGCTGCATATTTTTAAAATAAAGATAGGGAAGAACCCGTCAGGAGCGATCGTAGATTTGTTACGCAAGGAATTAAAAGCATCGATGAGATCTTCTCTAGAAATAGTAACTGTGGATAAAGCATTCCTACAAGCGCCTCCCCTGGCTAAAATGTGTTGTGCCATATGCTCCAGCTGATATCCTTGGACATTTTTTGCTTTACCTTCAACTGGCAGCCTTTCAAAGCACTCCTTAGCCCAGTGTCTGAATATGGTTCTTCCATTTCAAATTTAGCGGCCTTTTTGCTCACGATTCTTTTTTAATGTCAAAGCTTTCTAATAACCTCTTAGAAGCGTGAATGTAGTTTCTTTTTCAAGAAAATGGCTGCTTTTTCTTGTAGTCCATGAGGTCTTCATTAAATTCTGAATTTTTCCATCTCCTGTAAGACTTTTGCTTGGCCACAAACATTTGTTGAACCACGGTTTAGTTTTGTCGGTGACACTTATGCTCTTTTGAGGCACCCAGTTCAGCAATAAGTAAGAGCTCTTTCTCAATCAAGTTGGTAACTTCTTCCACCGGTTTATTAAAAAAAATAAATTTTCTGTTTATACTCCGGGACCACCAAACGGTCAGAGGAGTTCACAAAATAGATTACAAGAAACAGCACTATATTCAGCAGCCACGGGCTTGAACCCCGGTCACTCAAGGCACGTGTACTTATTCACCCGCGCGCCTGACCATTAGGCTACGACGGCCTTTAATATTGTGTTGTATAGAGCATTCCAGTTGTAGGCTTTGAGATAATTTAAAATAATCTCAGATCTAATGAACTTAAGAGAGTATATCTTCTTGGTTTGACGAGTTTGGTCATCGATGCGTTGCTCACCTGCACTATTGGATAGGGAAATTTCACAACATATTGTATCGTGATCTCACTGGAATTTAGTTTGAGGAGTGACATTTTTTATGTTTATCAGATTATGATATAATAAATGCAAATGTTGCTCTCCTCTAGTCGGAACCCTAGGACTGACCCTGCGTATCAAGCAGGGTCAATCCTAGGGTTTGAAGGGTTGTATCAAGATGTTCTTTACCATGATCGTGTCTTGGGCCAGCCATATTAAAGTCGCCAGTTACAATCATGGGAATATCAGTGCCAAGATCCTCTGAAATCCACACAAGAAGGTCGGTCCTGGTGTCAGCACTGTGTTCCGGCGGAAGATAGATAAGGCAGACTTGGACTTTTTGAGCCTTCGTTCTGAAATGGCTTCAAAGTTTTCAGACTGACTTGGTTTATTTCTTATAGGATGAAGACTTTCATGATAAAGGAATGCAGCTCCCTCACCAACCGCTTATCTTTTCTGCTGTTCCCAATAAATCTGCAACTGGAGGATTGTACCAGCAGATCCAGTTCCTGGTATAATTTAGCCAAGTCTCCACCAAACACAAAGTCATATTCTTCAAGGAGTAGGCAAGTCTGCCATGTGTGCAGTTTGTTCACAACACTTCTAATGGCCCGGCACTCTCCAGAAGGGACATTTTGTTGCTTTAGTGGCTATATAGGTTGATTCGTACTACTGGTTCTTTGCAAGTATGCTGTGTTCTGTTCTCGATATCTTTTAACTAGTGCACCCACTGGCCAGTTGTATGCAAGGATTAGATTTAAGTCATCAGGAGAGCATGTGAGCACAAATGACGGATGTGAAGGATGCCTTGTTTTCAGCTGTCTTACTTCTGTGTGTGAACTCCGAATCCTTGAGATAACAGGGCCTTTAAGTCATTCACCTGCGTGTTCGGGGCGAGCCTAGTAACAAAGACTTTCTCTCGGGTTCTGACGGCTGTAATATTGAACCTCCTTGCCAATTGGCCATCTGTTGGGAGGTTTGTATGCGCTGTATCTACATTAAAATTATATTTTGTAGAGGGATGAGTTATTATTCCGGATCTGGCTATTGTGTACATTTGTTTTGGAAGATGCTCGTACATTGGCAGCCTTCGTGAGCCTCTGATTCTGCTCTCTCCCATGAGTCTTCTGGGATAAGCTTTCCTTGAGTTCCCGTTTGAAGTTATTTCCGCATATGTGAGCCTGGGATACTTTTCAGGGCATACCTCATCACCGGAGAATAAGTGCTAGATAGGTCCCGTGGTAAGGGAAATGGGAAGGCTCGGATAGAGGCCTTTGATCCTTGGTGCATATATTCTACCAGGGGCTGTTGCTCGTGATTATCTATCACCGATGGTTGCTGGATAAATCCTCTAGTTTCTCTGATAGGCTGTGACGGGAGGAATATTTAATACGGCATCTTTTGGTCTATGTCTCAGCATTAAACTGGTGCAGCATTAATAGCCGAGAAGGGGACATGTGCCTGGGAATCCTGTTCTCTTCACGTCCAGGCTCTGAGGTTTGAGGCACTCGCGGTATTGTTTGGTAATTTGGCTTATCCCTGGCATCATACAGCTCTTCAGGTCAGTCATCTGGCATCTTAGTGAGCAAATTTCCTGTTTTATTTCTTCGTTCTGTGCGCAGAGTTCTTGGTTGATAAGGAGAAGGATGGATAAGCACTCGAAAATTCGGGAATTTTTCTTCTAAATTATGCTTGTATTCTTGGACCTGGATTGCAAGAGGTTTAAGGAATTCCTCAAATACTTCATCTGTTAGGCTTTTGAGCATGTTTCATGTCACTGAGAAAGGCGGTGTTCGCCTGATTAGCCATATCCTTAGGTGGATTTTCCTGTGGGCTGAGAGGGAGATTTGCATGAAGACAGTCCTCGGGACAAGTATCACAACCAAGGACGTTTAAAATATCAGAATCGGGTAGAGTTCCTGCGTTTGCGTGTTTCCCATTACCATCCTTTAGATTTGTTCGTTCATGGCCACAATTTTCATGGTCTTTCTCGTCTTGTCTATTATTTTCTGAATTATTACTTCTTTCGTTGTTTCCCAAGTCACTGTGTTGTGCATCAGCGGTGGGGTGAGAGATCAGCATAGCCACTTCGTCCGAGAACCTCCAATCAGGCTTCTGATTGGAGGTTCTCGCAACTCCTGTCTGGTTACTATTTAAGCACCATTTTCCCAGGAACCCTTTCCTGTTATTGAGCGAGAGGCTTGAGTATCCTGAGCATAACCTGAGTTCTTGTTTTGGATCCGCATCGACAAGAGTTTTTATCCCCAGGAATTCAGTTTCTTTGTCGTTTCTGAGAACATGGGGAAGGCCCTGTGAAGGCCTTCCCATGCTCTCAGAAAGGAGGTCAAGGGGGGATACAGCCTGTTGATACTTGTAGTGCTGCTGCTGCTGTCGATGTCATTATACAAGCCGGAGTCATTTTTAATAACATCAACAGTTGTATCTGCAGGATTGGGTTCCTGGTGCTGATGATGGACAAACGATGGAACGATACGGTAGCGCCGTATGTTACTATCCGTACAAAGACGGCTGAACGAAGAAGGTGGAATGTAAAATTAAAATTTCGCCGTAATCATCGATAAAATATTTAAAATATTCGGGGACTCGTCGTGGCGATTTTGTTGCCGGGGGAGCGAAATCATGACGTAGGGGCCTTCGTCGATTGCTTGCCTGACTCGTGTAGTTTGCGTAACTCAATAACGACCTCTAATTATATCCTTTCGCGCCAATATTATCTCGCTCATCATCTCGTGGCTGTTCGGAATTATTACTAAATTATGCTAATCTAAATCTGGTTTCGTTATCTTAAAAGATGTATCGAATAACGTTTACCCCACTTAACGTACAAACTAATGATTATCGACATCCCATATTACACTGCAATTGCGCTAATAACCAGTTGGAGAGTATTGCCCCTTTTTAAATGTATCGAATACAAACTTGTGTCTGAAGAAAGTAGACGAAGTTAAGCCTAATGTCAGAAGCCTTCTTTCCATCACTCTTCCACTGTACAGAATAACCTAAAAACGACTATTTTCCCTCGGCTACATATTTCAGTATACTTTTTCCATTTCTGTCCGCGTGCTGTCATTTTTCTTTCTCTTTCCACTCCCCACGGAAAAAGGGCGGCTTAGATTTCATACAACAAACGTCAAATCCGTTTATCTCATCTGCATCTCACCAGGACCACGCCAGTCTCCTATGGAAAAAGGACTCGAATCCCTCCCCGCAAATGGCTGCATTATACAGCGGATCGTCAAGATCTAGAATGTAGTCTCCTGCTCGTGCCATTAAGGATACCGAGATGCGGTAGGGGGAAGTAAATATCGCGACAGCCCCAAGGGATAGCAGGCTTTCTCCACTCCACTACATCAGCTTACTTCTCTTCCTCATCTTTAAGTAGTCCGCTATCACTGAAGAGACCGGACTGAGGGAGTGGCATCAGAGCACCGAAGGGTACTTTCCCCTCAATATTAACCCCCCCTACGAAAAAGGGATAGTTATATCCCCAAATACGTAAGTGTACTTTAAATGTATTTATTCCTGCGAGTAATGCAACTTGATTCTTCCATCTTTCTATCCTCCGAGCTTCTTTCGCTCGTGATTGGCGGGTCATCGAGGCATCTACGGATGACTCAGTCACTGGATGAGGGGTTGGCAGTAATATGACAGACGAGACAACCGTGGCACGTGAAAGGCAGCCGATCTTTGCGCAGTTCTGATAGAAAATCTTTGGCTGATCTTCTTTAAGGACAAAGCCATTTATTTTCTAGCGACTCTCACGCATCGGGAGGGGTTTTTTCGAAGTCACCACGGCGAAGCGAGTCGCTTATGACGTTACGCGCCTCTCCGTTTAATTCCCTGAAGGAAATCCCTTCCGTGTTATGGCAGCCACTTTTGATTCTCCGTTTATTGACATTTTGACGTTTACGACCGACCGGATTTACTTCGGCGGAGTAATAACTTAACTTTGTGGGTGGTTGTTAAAGGGGAGAGAGGGAGGGTAGAAGGGTTGGGTTAACGGAAACGTGTGGTCCGTATTAAATGTCTTACTATAATCAGTGTTTTGCTAGATGAGAAACGAGCCATTTTCTCGAAGAAGTGCCCAGTTTTAATTGTAAGGGCCAGCTTTATATTATTTTCAATATTTTAGTGCCTAGGCGTAGTAAATTCCAACCCACCCTCACCATTACCGATTATAGTTCAATGGTTTGTCGGTAGATGGCGGCACCAGTCAATCGGCATTTGGACCCGCATCTCTCTTTTGTTTAAAATTTTAATCAGAACTTAATTTTGTTTTAACAACCGGTTCCTTCACTTCTTATTCCATTGGGAGATACTATACGGGTCCAAAGTCATATCTCTCTGGTTAGGAACGAGGCGAGACTTTTTTCTTCTTTTTTTCTCTCCTGCAAATCAAGTTGATGAACTGGTTATTCAGTTAAAGCAAGAAGAGGCTTTTTATAGTAAAACTGCGTCTTTTTTTTTGCTGTATAAAACGATTAATATTAAGCAACAGAGACAAAATTGGTTGCCCACAATGAAACAAGTGAACAAGGCTCTCAGATTGTGCATGGTTTTAATTTTCTTATGTACAACTTCAGATTTAAAACTTTATTGATAAATGCTTATTTACAAATAACGTACAAGAAATTTATATTACAAAACAGACTTCGTTTAAATGTGTTCAAGATATTCGAAATAATCCACATTGGGCGGATATGAATCTCCACCTAAAAGTACTGGAGGCTCCTCACATTTCACGTATACAAAATAATAATTCCGGGTCTAAGCTTGAACCCTTTGCTGCTTCAATGTGCGTTTCCGATTCCGAACCTAGCGAGGTCGTATTCCATTTTGAAGTAGGGTTAGCGAGGAGATCTTCTGTAATGAAGACTATCTGAAACCAAACAAATGCGCCGAATTATTTTGAGCCACCGCTGCAGTGTTTAAAATTGAAAGAGAGATCAGCAAATAAAGAATTTCTAATATAAAACACGCAAATTATTGATAGATATTCTGTACACAGTTTCTCCGATTATTTCCTTTGATGCAAATCAGAGAAATGTTTATACAAATAATTTTGGGGTACAGAAACGCCCCAAACTTTGTAAAATTCCCTTTAATTTTCCATTTAAAACCATCGTGGGTTCCCCCATCCCATGACAAACTATTTGTTTCATCTGCGTACTTGGTATCACAAAGATAGTGAACATTGGTCATTTACATTTCTTTCTGAAAACTGGATTGTTTAGGCACACTCTGTATTCGTTAAGGAGTGCGCAGAGATTTGATTCTAAAGTGAAAATTTAGTCTGTGTGAACAATTTCAGGATTTTCTGGACCTACATTTTAAATATAGTATGCCTTAATGTCGATTAAACATTTTGGAAATGTTGGCGATTAACACCTTAGCATATTGCCATCAACGATACAGGCCTTGTGGGCAACCTTCATCTAGGATACCTCATGAGATTGTGTACCTTAGGAAGAGCGTTTAGCCTGAATACTCTTCTCTGGATGGTCTTCTCAGGTGGACTGGTAAGAAGCAGATCTCCATTGTGCAGCACTGACTCAATAGAAGATGGTTGTATATGTTGTAATACACTACAGTTTCTCGACTTGTTAAATTGACATACCCAACCTACGAAAGTAGCAGTTGCCATGATGGCTTGGCGTATTAGAAATAAATAAAAAGCATATACTTATGACTACAATGAAACCAGCTGTCTAATGTTGATCTCCAGCTACCACAGCAAGAAATTTATTGTCCAAAACTTGTCTGGATCTTGCACTTGCTAACACCAATATTACAGAACGGTCTTGGAGTTATCTCCAGACTCGTTCTGCTACGCTTATGTTTATTATTTACATCTTTGTCTGGTAGGCGTAGTAAAGTGCAAAAGATTTCTATCAGCATTAATTCTTATTTTTAAATTTTGAGGAATAATCGCACAACAGCTGAATTCGGACCGGTATTTGTGTGACCTTTTCACTAGCAATGACCTCGGGAATTGCCTAAATTAACACAAAGTCGTGGATAGTCCTGCATGTTTCTTTTTATTTCGAGAAAATTCACAGGCAACCTACCCCTTTCGGTAATTTACTGCATGATCACCAAATGTAAAATGTCTTAAGAGGTTAATGCACTGTGAAGATACTTTCTGTACTTTCCACACAGAGGTGATTGAGTTTTCTTAAATGATTAGTCGATACGTGTAATGAACTTCCTGTGAATCAGAAGCTACGTACTCCCCGACCAACTTAAGTTTTCCTCAGCGTGTTCAGGTCAGAAGACTCCAATAAAGGATAGGCAAATACTTTTGATGATTACTGACATAAAATTCAGCTATTATTTTTCCCCCGAAGTTCTCTATTAAAAACGTGACCTTGAGACACAGATAAAGTGGATCGGACTATAAACACACAAATTAACTGCTCACCTGCTCAATTTCTCTTTACTAGTAGCAGCAGATCTCATGACTCGGATGGCATTTGCAGCTGTGGCCACGAAGGCGTCTCAATAGTGACGTTGTGGTTTTTGGACCACCCTAACAATCCCCTTCTGTCCCACACGCTCATTAAATCAGGGTGAGGACGCTGAAGCATCTTAAAAGATCCGGAATCGGTTCCATTGCTGCATACATTTAGAGAGTAACAGTCCCAATAGCGGCTGAGGATGTCCACATTCCGTTGTCTCCTGTACAGAAAAGAAAAGTACATTTATTCTCTGAAAGTGACTAAGTTTTACACACAATGAATTGCTTCATTTATGCAAAATAGAAATAATTCACCACCTTCTACGTTTATGACTTTGTATTTATAATATTGGAACTTTCATTTAGATAATACAATCTCATTTGTCAAAGAATCCAACTAATTTATGGATGTCAAATGAAAATGTAGAGTGGGAACCAAAAGGGAGGACAAATCAACCAATGTTGGCCATAATCATGTTGATTGGGAACAAACCCAATGGGAATCCCTCCTCCTCGTATAACATTTGGTCAATATCCCCTTAAGTCAGGTACGTTTCCCCTAAAATTCACTTAGCTACCACGAGTCACCGCATGGACCAGAACAAATTTGTTGAGCGCTGCATTAGTCTGACCAAGAGACTCATAAAAACTCTTTCCAGTTGAAGTGTTCGAGAGTTGTGAAACAAAAAAGGCCAAGGACAGCCAGAGAAATAATGAAGTGCGCCTGGAATCGTGGATTATAAGTTAATACGAGTATTCAGAGATCTCATTTCCTCTGTGGACAGACGTTGTACGGCTGTAATAAAATCCCAACCCTTTTCCATCATATTTTTTTCATTACCGCTCATGCAAATGTTCACTAGCACGCAATATTCATGCGTATCATCCCAAAACTTTAAGAGTTCAATAAGTTTCGTGTCTATGACCGACTATAAATAAATAATACCCTTTCAATATTACTACGCTTCCGAAATAAAGAAAACTCAATTTCCCTCCCAAGATGGGATGGTTTTCTCTAGCTTAGCATAACATACGATCGTGTATTCTTATATTTTATTTATTCTCATTTTATAAATGTAATAAACTTGCATCCTCTCTTAATATTAATAATAATAAGAAGATTCTTTATTAACTTAAAAGTTATTATTTATGCGCTGCCTTAAAAATAAATTTGCTAAATTTTACTCTTATTTTTCCGGAAGGATGGACGATAAAAACAATATTTATAATTCTTAAGAGTCGATCAGACGTCTTCTTATTTATTATTATTATTTATTTAATTTTTTCGACGATTCAAAAATATCAATATTGAAAGTGTGACTGGTGCTGCCATCTGTTGTACACCATAAGAAACAAAATTCAGCAAATGTTATATAGCGCAGACAACCCTTACTGAAGTCTTACATTGTTTTTTCTTGAACGGGGTAATTTTCAGGAACACGTGTTAAGCAAATTAATTTATAAACGCGAACTTATTATGCACAAAAAACTTTACATAAATCAATTTGTTTATAAATGTAGTTTGGCTTTGATTCTTACTTGCAGATTTTCGGGTCAGGAACCCCGTACACTCGAATTTCCGAACATCCCGCATCTTCCATCAGTTTCACAGAATACCAGAGAGTCGAGGGCTCTCTCCCCTCCATCGTGTACCTGAAAGTACAAGTAAATCTTTGACAAAATACAAAGCAACGAACATTTCAAAACGAAACCATTGTAGTTATATTTCATTGTACAGATTTGCGCGTTTTTGAGTTATAAAATAACGTGCAGTGGCACTAACTACGTGGCCTTGTATGTAAATGAAGACTTTCCTCATATAATTTCAATTAACAAAACCATAGGACTCTAAGCAAAAATATCGTGTTGGAAGGCGTAAGATGGCCAAAATCCGCGAATTCAAGACCTTATAATTTGGGGGCTGCGAAGGTGCATCCAATTAACGCTCTTAGAAGATTCGGAGCCTGACGGTTAGCTAATTACGTTAAAGAAAACGGAGAGGCCCATATCTTATAAGCCAGTTTGTAGATCTTGCCAGTTAAGATTGTAACAATACGCCATTGGACTGACATCAAATTCTTTGGGACAGTACGCTGTATCCTACTCCAATTCCACTGATGATCTCAATATTTACCATTCATCCAATGACATGGTGTTTCTCCTGAAAAGCAATGACAGTCCCCCTACTAAAAGTTTTCAGTATCCAAGATGGTGGTAACCAAATAGAAGAAAAGTTGTTTCACAAAGCATAACACCAAGCAGTTTATTGAATGAAAAACTGTCCATATTCCTCAATAGGGCAGGCCATCAAAAATGTAGATAGATAACGAAAAGCACATCGAGACCAAATATCCTCCGTATACATCCAAAGAGCCAAGCACCTAAAAGTAAACGCAAAGTAAAAAAAAGTAAAAAATCGGAAGAGCGCTTAAGGTTAAGAAGCAACAGCAACTAGTGGAAAATAGCCAGTGTTCAGATTCTAATGGAACATTTAGTGATAATAGCGGGTGAAATAGATGTAATTCCCATGAGGACTGATATCATGAAGAGTGCATTTAAGGTAAAGGAAACGATCTACTAACATCTGACTGTTTATAACGCGGTAAGAGAGAAGTAAGGTTACGCGTCCCTTAATTATAAGTCTTAAAATATTCACTTGTACTTACGCAAAGAAACAGACTTGCATTTTAAATTGTCCATATTTTTTAGAATTTTAAAAAGGTAAATGAAGAAAATGACGACCAGTCTCAATTCTAAAGAGGCTAAATTGTTGGTGGAAGGATGGTGTAAAGAACTCAGGCTAAACGCTTGATGATTGGAAATGTCATTTTCAGATGTATCATCATTCGCACTATTTCCATCATCGTGGAGAGTTTGGAGAATTCCAAAGGAAGCGCATCATCCTGACCGTCTCTACCAACTATCAAACATGATAAATCAGTAATGATTTGGGCAGCAATATCTTAACATTTTTAGGTCCTATGGTCTATTATTATTAGACCATAGGATCACTCATAATATTAATTATATTGATATTCCGAGTGATCAGGTTCATCCCATAGTGCAGACATTGTTTTCCACAAACGATGTCATGTGGTAAACTAATAATGCTCCAATGTACACACACCTAGATTCTCCAATATTGGATTGAGAAGCATGAAACTGAGCTAAGCATTTCCCATGGCCTGCACAATCAACAAGCTTAAACGTTAATTTAGCTACCATGGGCATATTTAGAGAGTAGGGTGATAAGCAGGTATCCTCCCCTTCAATCACCCAAGGAGCTTGAAACGTTCCATAAAGAATGGTCTAATATTCTTCTTAAGACAGTTCAAGATTTATTTGAATCTATTCCACGTAGAATGCAAGCTGTTTTAAAAGGGAATGGTGGCCCTTTCTTTATTTGAGCCACTTTTTTTCTTCCCATACATTCTACTATTAATTCATTAGCTAGAATATAATCTAGCTGAATCTACTATTTGGCGAAATTGGTCTCCCTGTTCATCCCTTAACAAGGCTACAGATATAAAAGAAACATACTCGATTTTCGGGGTGCCTCGATGGCACGGAAGGTGTCCTTTTCGGAGCGGTTTTGAAACCACTCATTTTTAAAGTTGAGTGTCTTAAGTGATAGTCTTAAATTTTCTTGCATCTTTTGTCAAGGGGCTGTTGGTTCAGTACAGTTACTTAATCGTAGTAAAGCGAAGAAGTGGGGCAGTGATTTCAAAGTAATTGGACTAGTATCAACGCTGCTTACCCTATAACTGCGCCATTTTCCCGAAGGCTGTTCAGGGCATTTTGTTCCCCCTTCCTGCTGAACCGAAAGAACCGGGTCTGACTGTGGTGTCTCCTCAGATCACCCAGACGAACATACAGATTAGTGATCACATCCACATTCCTCACGTTGAACACGAACCAGTTTTCTGCAGGATAAGGACCTGTGATCAGTTTCATTGGCTTCTTCAGGTACAGCCTAAATCTGAAGGGAACAATGTATTAAATTTCTTTCTAAAAACAAGAATGATCTAGAAATTAATTTATAATATTACATTAAAAGGTACTTCAACCACATACGCATGCAAATTTCTATAGTTTGCTTTACCAAATATAGTTAGAAATTAAACTACAATGAGTACCCTTAGGTTTGATAAGGAATCTCAGTAAAATTTGCATATAGACGATGTGAAATATACCACGTGGTGCTTAAATCAGATTTTATTTAAGGGTTGTCCCCACTCACCATTTAACCTTATAACATTTAAGTACCAGGGTAAGTTCCTTCATTACCTGGCAACGTCACCAGTGCGTGCTGTGGTTTTCTTTCCTACGTCGGTCTCGTATCCACGCGAAGGAGAAAATCCCAACCTGAAGACGCAGGATGCTGAGTCGATTTGGCTTCCAAGTTTTCTTCCTAACAGTGTTCCTGTTTCAAAGAAAAGGTGAAGAATATTGTAATTAAGAAAACGCTTCTGGACTCAATGATACGTTATTTATAAGAGGCAATATTCCAAATGTGCTAACACGAGTCAGACCAAGCGAGTAGAATGGATATGAAACACCCTCACACTGTAAAGCACGTTCTCTTGCTGCAACCTACTGAGAGCAGCGCATTTCTTTCATGGGATTATAAAACATATCTTAATGTGAACGATTATCTTGATTCTCCTGAGATTTTATTATCTCAGGAGAATCAAGAAGCTCGTTTAGCGATTTACAAACCAACTTAGTGAAGCACTTCTGAATCTCAAGATTCAGAAGTGCTTGCAGCCTTTTCTTTCTGCTTGTGAGTACCGCTTGCTTAAACTTTAGAAAATGTAATAACTCTGGAAACGTAAAGTAGGTTAGAATAAAACTATAGAGAAGTTAAGAAGCGTGGTTTAAGTCACTATTTAATTTTTAAGTTCGACTCTCCGAAAAATAAAACTGATAAATCGTGCTTTTGAGGAATCGCTGCAAGACGATAGACAATGGCATTTGAAGGAATGAAAATTGATTTGAAAAATAATCTGAATTTTGTATATTAGAAGAATGTGGTGTACTGTTTTCGGCTATGTCTAATTTTCACAATGGACATTGTGGAATAAGTTAGAGTCGCCAACTTAAGCTTCCAACAGAATCTCAAATGGACCTTACTGATGAACTGCAATATGTTTATAGATTTTTTTTTTTTTTTTTACCTGGCAAGCAACTGCCTTTCTTTGCAGATATCTGGATGGTTTACGATACTCGAACACACACGATATTGAAGGAAAAGACTTTCTTTCGATTCCCGTTTGAGCTTTTTCCACGCCCTCTGTGGCAGAGGTAGCCTGCTCAAGCGAGAATTTCATGGATTTTAACTCCAAAAATGGGTTTTCATCCCTGAAAAACTGATCTACACTGGATCAAAATTTCGTTTCTTTGATTTCCTTGCAGATCCTTCTACAAGGATCCTTTTACAATCCCTCTTCAGCATCTAGCAATAGTCAGGCATCACGTTGAAATTCTACCTTCCCTGGTAGCACATCTCCATGTCTTTAATGTCCTGGTGAAACCTCTCATCCTGTTCTTCACTAACACTTCCCAGATTTTCTGCGAAGTAGTCGAAGTTGGAATGCTGCAATGTTGGAATGGTCAAGGTACTTGACCATCATGTTGCAATCCAGCTTCTTGAAGTTCTAAGATATTTTCAACTATATTCTTGTGGCCTGGATCCCTGTTATCCTTAAGAAGTTCTCAACAACAGACCTGAAGCTAACTAATACCTGTTTTATTATTCATAGTTCCCTCAAAATCGCGGTCTCTCATCAGTTTCTGAATTTGAAGTCCAACAAAAATATTTTGTTTTAACTTCTCTTAGTAATCGATGGGAATTTAGTACAAAGGTAGTTGAAGCAGGGACCTTCCTGAGGTAGTTTCCTGCTTCGGTGGGCCTACCTCAGGAGGTGGAAGGGTGGGAACAGGACAGTTTAGGGTCTACCAGTGTTTTATTAACTGTTATTTGATCCAGTTACAAACTGCACACCTTTGGGCGACCTTGACATCCCAGTGCTTACCCCTTGTTTGACTGTTGCACTCACACAAAAAAACAAGATATTTTTTGTGTAGTCAGATTGCTGTTCAAGTAGCATGCCTATCACTTTAAAGTCAGCAGAGGCCAAGTAACCATGTTCTTCATACGTTTGTCAACAGTTTCTTCAAGTCCTCATGTTTCATTCAAACGCAGAGAGTGAGCTACTGGAAGTGATCCATATTTATTTCTATCGTGGAACAATACACCTTCAAGACTTTTCTTTAATGAGTGGATAAAGTCTCCACTGTGTAATATTGCAAATAATCCTAAATATTTCATTAATTCATATATATGAAAAACATAGAATGGTTCTCAGAAGAGTAGGGGACTAATTCTTTGTGTCTGCACCATGTAAAAAACGATCACGTTCTAGACGACTATTTGCCTTAAGTGTTAAAAGCAAGGGGTCCTGCAGATTCCTTTGGTAAATTTAAATCTCTTACCTGATTAGTGAGTTCAAGCTCTGAAAACAGTTAAGGGGTGGACTCAATCTCAAGGAGTATAGACTTCTCTGCTGCTACATTGTCCAATATAAGTGAAGGGTACGGAATGGGCAGGTTATCTCCATATGGGAATGGTCTAATGGCAGATGGAATATTAGGATACCCAATGCCCTTCTTACTCTTTGCGTTGTATCCCTCTGTATTAACTGTGCAAAAGTAACAGTCATCACAGTGGTTTGTAGGCCCCGGACAAATCATGGGAATTGCAAAATGGCATAGCCTTCTTTTTATCATTTTTCCATAATCTCAATGTTTCTACATAAAGTCCCCTCCAACTTTATGTGCAGCCCATTGTTTTCCTTTGTCATTCTCCGAGTTTCGCTCCAAAATAAGCACAATACACATTTTACAAATCCTGTAGTACCTTGTCTTTGCTTGAGGACTACACAAATATATAAAATAAGTCCGGATTGTTTAAAAACTCGCGTGAAGACATTTTAATCACTTTTCAGCACAGGTCTGACACGATAACCTGAAAAATAAACTGAGCTTACACTGATAAACACTGCTGGATGGATGTCAGATGAACTGATGAGGCATATGGCAGAGAAGAAACATGCATGGGATACATACAAATTAACACATGACAGAAGCCTATGATAGATACAAGTTGATCTGTAACCAAGTTACAAAGGAGGTTAGGCAGGCGAAGGCAGAGTACGAGAAATCTTTGGCAAGGGATGCAAAGAAAAACAGCAAAGAGTTCTTATGTAAACTCTAGAAGGAAGGGGATGAATCAGATTGGTCCACTTGATATCGATGGGTCAACTGTTGATGATCCTGCTCAGGTAGCTAACAAACTAAATGAATATTTTGCATCGACATTCACACATGAGGAGTTATTTAGTGAGGGGAAAGCCAGAGGTGTATTCAACTCTAGCAGTAAGCTAGAGAATCTTGTAATAACTAAGAGTAAAGTGGAGGAGAAACTGTTGAAGATAAACACAAGAAAGGCACCCGGGGTGGATGGGATCTATCCAGTTATATTAAAGGAGGCAGCAGAAGAATTAAGCAAACCCTTAGCCATAATTATGAGAGCTTCCTTGGACTCAGGGGAGGTACCCGCAGACTGGAGATGTGCAAATGTGACCCCAATTCACAAAGGAGGATCAAAGGCTGACACAAGCTATTATAGACCTGTGAGTTTAACTTCTGTTCCAGGAAAATTAATGGAGGCACTGGTTAAAGAAGCACTGCAGGATCATTTAGACAAGACTTCAGTTATAGCTCGGACACAGCATGGTTTTGTTAAGGGGAAGTCTTGCCTGGCCAATTTGATTGAATACTATGATGCAGTCACAAAGGAACTGGATGCAGGGAATAACTTTGATATTATATACTTGGGTCTTAGAAAGTCTTTTGATACTGTTGCACATGGAAGACTGCTGCACAAATTGGAGCAGTGTGACATTGGAGGCAAATTGCTGCTATGGATAAAGGGGTGGTTGAGGGGGAGAAGACAGAGTGGTAATCAATGGACACTGCTCATCGTGGACTAATGTTATTAGTGGAGTCCCTCAGGGCTCAGTGTTGGGTCTATTATTGTTTTCTGTATTCATAAATGATATTGATGATGGTATATCAAGCTTAATGTCGAAGTTTGCAGACGATACAAAGGTAGACAGGGTGTCAAGGACACTACTGACGCTATCCTGCTGCAGCAGGATCTGGAAAGGTTGAGCAGATTGGCTGAGAGGTGGCAAATGAAGTTTAACATTGACAAATGTAAAGTACTACACATGGGAAACAGCAACCCCAGAGCAACGTATCAACTCTGTGGTACTACACTGACAGTGGTAGAGAATGAAAGGGACCTGGGGGTGGTTGTGCAGGCAGATATGAAGTTCTCTGAGCAGTGCAGACGGGCTGCAAGAGTAGCTCATGGTGTATTTTCAATGATATATAGGAATTTTTCTAGCAGGGATAAGGAGGTGATTATTCCATTGTATAAGGCAATGGTCAGACCACACCTAGAGTATTGTATACAAGTCTGGAGGCCTCATTTCAAGAAGGATGTAGAGCTGCTGGAACGAGTACAGAGAAGGGCAACAAGATTAGTGAATGGAAAAAAGGGGTGCTCTTACGAAGAAAGGCTTAACGTTTGCAAATTACAGTGTCTGGAGACTATGCACCAGCGAGGTGATCTGATAGAAGTGTATAAAGCATTGAATGGTTTGAGCATGCTCAATGCTGATGGGATTCTTCTTCTCGCTCAGAATAATCACCTGAGAGGGCATAAATTCAAATTGAGTAAAGACAGATGTAGGATAGACGTGAGGAAATTTGCCTTTAGCCAGCGGGTGGTTGGTTGGTGGAACAGACTTCCATCCCTTGTAGTGGGGGTTGATAGCCTAAATAAGTTTAAGGCTCAGCTGGACAGGTATTTTGAACGAACAGAGGGGTGAAGTGGGTTTTTTTTTTTTTTTTTTTGGCTGATGCTGTATAAGCTTGCTTTCTTGCATCAAATGCCTCTACTAATGCTAATGCTGCACTGAGCTCTCAGGGTCAAGAAACAAACCACTAAAGACAGTGTTGCCAACATGTGAAGATTTAGTTTACAAATTGCCAGAATTTACTCCTAACTTACTACATTCAATAGTACAAGTCATGACATCAACTTAAATGATCTACGTAAAAAACTGAGTTAAAAATAGCTATTAGTTTACAAACGTCGAAAAGCATTCAGAGTGGTGTTATCTTCAGATATCTTCCCTGAAAAATGTAACAAGAAAAATAACCTTCACCAAAATTTAATGAACAAACAAAAAGGCCAACAAAAGCTGGAGAAGGATACGTACCCAAATTGCCTACCAGTGAGCAGCTGTTGCAGGCGAGTCGCAGTTCTGTGTCTTCTCCTCCTATCTCTAAATAATCAGAACGTATCGGTGGGACAACCGTCTCAGTGCTTCTCTCTACCAGTGTAAAATAATAAGTATTAATGAGGTCCGACATCACATTTGATTAATAAGCAGCTTCGTCTTCTAATCTGTTAATGTGAATGGTTATTTTATCAGTAAGCTTACAAAATCATTTAAATTCAAAACGTTTTCTGCTGAACATTTTGAGATAAGTTACGAACAATTAGACAGTGAATTCAATAAACTAAAGCCTAAGGAGCAGCACCCTTAATGTCATTCCTTTTATATACTGTACTTCACCTGAATATTCACGAGTCCTCTTTATGGTTACATGAGCTTTCCATTTTCTGAAGATTAGACAGGACTTGTTCTAAGTAGTCTTAATCTAATAAATATCTCATTTTTTGTACCATTCGAGAAAGAGAAAAAGATAGCCCTTCAGTTCATTGAATTAACTCACTGCACGACACTCAAATGCCTGATTTCCATTCCATGCATGTGTGCCGAGTCTTGGAGATAATGAATTTTCCGAGAGAGAGAGAGAGAGAGGCCATTCTGTAAGATGCATCAAACGCTGCAATCTCCAGAGGGGGTGGTTCTCTTTGGGAATAACATGTCCTCAAGCTGCTCTTCTACCATTTCTAACGAGTTCACAACTTTTCTTCTTGTTGTTCTAGGGTTTTGTACGCATCAGGACTTCGACCGTATTGCGCCATTGTCATATATTTTACGAGGTAAACTCTGTCCCCTCCATCTAATATCGCCTGGACTGAAGAGGATCTCAAAAATTCTTACAATCAGACAATAAACGAACCCACATCTTTCCAAATGAGTGATAAGTGCGATTTAAAGACTGATCCCTTCTACTGGCATAAAGAGCACTCTGTCATTATTAAATTCCATGGACTACAATACAGCCCGAATGCAATGGTCTGATAATTCCATAACTAATCAGTTACGTATATTGCTTTTGTGACAGCTTTATAGTAGCTTATCACGTTGATTAGACACGATTTCTCTTTTAAGTAGGCCACGCTGAGATACCACAGCTCATTTAAGCACCCTCAAATTACAGCGTGGCACAATTTAGGATTATTTAATTCTGATATTTATTATGCAGGAGAACAAGTGGCGTAGTCGCTGCGTCCTACTTCGTGATTCAGCCAGCCCGATCAAGGTTTTGAATAAAATGGTTCAGCACCTGTATCTGACAAATGAGCCAATCTTAACTAGCTATTTTTGAAGTCTGCCTGCTTTGAGAAACGTGTGACCCACAGGCTAATGTATTATGCATGACATTAATAATTTCTTCTAAATTTCACTGTATGGATTTTTATTTAAATATTTTTTAATTTCTATTTATTTTTGTTTTTCTTTTACGAAACCCTTAAACACAAAAGGTGTGATAATCTATAGTACTGAGTATCCTTGGATGGATGGATTGGACATTGAGAGGATATAAGATACTTGATAAGAGATGATAAATGAGTAAGAGAAAAACTCTACTCTGTGGTTTTATAGTGAATAGATAATGCTGAATGGTTTAGAAGAGAGAAAGGAGGAATTATACATGCCAATTCGGAAGAACATTGTCCGTGGTAGTATCTGTAGAAAAGACATGCGGCAGAAACAAATCTATGAGATAGAATGGAGTGACTTTACAAGGGATGGGTGATTAGTTAGCCAAATTGCCCCCCCTCCGCCCTCTTTTAAATGAAGTCAAAGGTTTTGGGGCACCACCAAAGATGCGGGAACAATATTCCATGGTAGAACGGATTTGAGAAGGGAAACGAAAATAGTTTTTTAGATTCTGAGATATTTCTGACAGAACGGAGTTTCAGAAGACTACAATTAAGTTTTCTGTGCTCCAATGGAGAATTATCTGGAGATCGGCATTTAAGGAATTGATGGATATGCGAGAAGTTCAAAAAGTTTCCCAAACTGCCAGATGGAACTAAGTATACCATCTTCAGCAAAACTAAAGATTGCATTTCTAATCAAAGAAGGAAGATATATAAAAGAAATAAAGCGTGGGAGAAAGAACTGAACCTTGACGTATACCAGCATTAATTGAAATTATACAATAAAAAGCCACATACCATCACCGCAGTTGGGTGGTTAGAGAGAAAATTAGCCACCCAACTGCTAAAGGCCAAAGGAAAACTGTAAGATGGAATCATGTTTAGGAGACTTTTGTGCTAAAAAAAATCAGATATGGCATTATAATATTGAGGGCAATTCTTTGAGTTTTGCAGATCTTTTCCTTCGAATTTGTTGATAGGCGAGTAATATAAGTTAATATATATCCATCTGTGGATTGATGCTGACGGAATCCATGTAAAAGATCATTGATCACATGGAAAGTTTCGCAGAAATTGGATTTCTCTGTTATTTTGAAAAGAATGGAAGTAAGTGGAGTGGGACAATAATTGTAAGCGAGGAATTTGTCTCCTTTTTAAAGCAGAAGGAAATAAACAATGGAATAATAAATTGTAAAAGAGAGAGAGAGAGAGAGAGAGAGAGTATAGGTTTTGGCATATAAGGGAATTTTGGGGCAAGGGACTGCATCCCAGCTCCACCGTAAAATTATCAAATCCAAGGATGTTCCCATCATTAAAGTGGATTACAACTGCCGCGGTTTTTAATAAAAATAGAATAGAAATTGCTGTAATTTTTTCTTTGTTGTCGTTTAAATATACCGTATAAATACTCTTTAAAATAAGAATTTTTTGCATACGAACGAGTCAATTAAGTAATAATTTTAAAGAGCTTATTTTACTGGTTTCTCATCTGTGTAAAAATCGTATTTATAATTAAACTGCTCGACAAAATCAACAGAACAAATTGTTTTTCATGAATGTTGTATTGTGAACAGTGTTGCTAAAGGTAAATAGGAGAAATAATAGGCATCCTGGCAAATTCCGAGTATCCAATAGCAATCGATCCATCACCTTATAGAACAGCGCATTATGCAAATTATATCATTCATACCAATAAAAACACAGGTTGCGACCAAATCACTTCATTCCTTTTTTACGGCTTGCTCAGTGGGACAGACACATCTCCAGTACTCGGAATGTCAAGTCATTGTCGATTAGATAATTTTTTTTTGAGATGGTGGACCGTTGGACGACTTAAAGCCGAGAAGGTGGAGTGAAACACAGTGTTGTCTCATTACTATGGAAGCAGTTTCAGGAGGAACCGCTACAAGAGGAACTGGCTAAGGTTGCCCGAGGGCTACGTTAACCAGAACAGACCGTATCTGGCTCTAATAGTAAGATGGAACCCTACGGTTGTTGTTGTTGTTTAGAAATCTTTATTGCAATAATAATAATAATGGTAATACAATGGATACATTGCAATAAGCCCTTCACGGCCACAAGGCCAGGGGTTAACAGTGATATTACAATATGTAAGAAAGGAAATTAATAAATTAAATATAAAATACATATATGAACGAATCAAAAGTAAGTGGAGCTCAACACTCAAAGTATAACACAATTATAAACATCACAATGAACAAATAATATACAGGTGGAAAATTACAAGGCTCGTTGGTAAGCCATCTTCATGTCGCATTTCTGGATTGCGGCGTTAAGGCGAGCTTCAAGGAGCAGAATCAGGGACGGGGAAGTACAATTTAAGGATGCGGCGTCTATACTCCTTATCACTAGAAAACTTATTAAGGTCAGCATCCAAAGACTGGGCACATGGAAGTAGCTGATATGGCAGAAACCTATCGGATAGGTGGAGACGGCTGAGATGTGGGCATAGAGCTGGAGTCGCTCTGAGGGAAGGCTGAGGGACTCTCCAAGAGCACAGGTCCCAGAATGATGGTGCCGAGATCTTTCCAGTAATCATTTTTACAGTTGTGGTAAGGCATTTCACCTTAATCAGCGTGGGAAGCCTGTGAATTTTTATCAAACTGGCCATTTCAGTTGTCCTTAACTGTGGAGGAAGTTTATGTTTGTTTATGACCCATTTTAAGAGCCAAAACTCAGTAGAAAAGAGTGGTCGAATTGTGCTAGGGGCGGCAGATGCCCATACTTCTGCAGCATATAGAAGCGGAGAGTATACCGTGCTTTTTATATATCTTCTGGTGATCGTTACTTCATTAATGTAATGCAAATGCTGTTTGGCCATCCATCGGAGTCGAGCTGCCTGGGTGAGCAGCTTTTCCATGTGGTTACCAAAGCAGAGCTTAGGATCAAAAACAACCCCCAAATCAGTATGTTTCTTGACGATGGGAATAGGGGAATTGCATATTTGTTGTTGTTATTTGGTTTTTAGGAGCATTAGCAACTAAGGCCATATTGCTCCGGTGCGGTGGTCATTCCCTGACCTTTCCGCATGCTCCGTATTTGGTGGTGACGGGCTCGAACCCCGGTCTAATCAAGAAGCGTGTGCTACGCACTGGGAACCCTACGGTGTTCTCTCATCATCTGTCTTTTGAGGTTGCTGCAGCCACAGGTAAAAATATTTCCAATCGGACTGTGTTAAGAAGGTTCAATTCAAGTGGACCCACGCAAGGAAGCCAGTGATTTGTATCCCATTCACCCAAAACCACCGATACTAGAAACTGGTGCCATGAACATGTGAGTTGGAACCCTAACAAATGAGGTACAGTTCTGTTCTCTGATGAGTCCCGTTTTAGCCTACAAACAGGTTCTAGAACGTTATTTCATCCGGAGAGGACAACGAGGAATGCGATAGTATACCTCCAACATAAGAGAAAGGAACACTTACTGTGGGGACACCCCTCCATGTTTTTGACAGGGGTACCTGAAATGTACAGAGAACAGATCCTCGAATCCTATGTGCTACTTTATAGGGGTGCGGTTGGCCCAAATTTTCTTTTCATGCACGAAAACGCCACTGCACACAGAACTCAAGTGGTGAAGGTTATCTTGAAATTGAAGATATCTAATGACTGCTGTGGCCAGCACGATCACCAACTTAAATTCGATCGGACATGTGTGGGACTTCATTGGGCATCGCATTGCATCCCAATAGCCAACTCCTCGGTCGCTTGGTGAGCTAAAGTCTCCGCTGATGGAAGAATGGGATTTGTTGCCACAGAATCATACGCCATACTGATGTCATGTGGCTATATTTTCGAGCATCTTACATCGACTTTTGTAATGTGACATTTTTGGTAATTCTTATCCATCCCCTATAGAAGTCCCTGATACCAACAGGTATCAGGGACTTCTATAGGGGATGGATAAGAATGTCTCCTGGTGCTGTCTCCGCTTTTTCGCAAGTTGCACGAGTTCCATCACGTTTTCTACGGGTTCTATTAATTTTGTCGAGCAGTGTAGAATGATTGGCATCTTTTCTGATTTGTGCATTTTTAAGTATATATCGATGCAAACTTAATTTATGATTCATAGTGACTAAGACTGTTCTTCGATCAGTCAATATTTTAGAAACACACATTTTAATAACTTGAATAGACTTTTACGTCATTTCCACTTACCCAGAATTCCCCGTCTAGCAATCAGATGTGGGCGAAAAGCTTCGACCATCTGACGTCTCTTCTCATAAGCCTCTCGCATCTTCAAGTCAATGGGGAAGTTCTTGTGCGTGTGATACGTTCTCCCTCGGACTTCCACTTCCGCCAGATGACGCGGCTTAAGATGAAGACGGTGTTCGCTTCTTAGTATGGCACACAGCCCTATGATGACATGAATGATGCAGCCGGCTACGATAAGGGCGAGAAAACCCCTTAATGACAGCAACGATTTGGTAGGCATGGCCCTGAAAAAAAACATCGCAAAAACCTTCGTTCATGACACTCGTTGGATTTCAACATAAACGAGCAACCATAACAAAACTAAACCTTGCAGATGTTGTTTATGGTTAAACAGTTATTGACCTACAATCGGTTCTAGTGCTAAAAGGTTGTTCTGTGACTCCCCCTCCCCTCGAGCGCAGCCAATCGCATTCGGTATTATGGAATATATTGTCATAACCGAACCAAATGATCAGGATATAAACAGAAGTAATCGGAATTAAGTGGAACAAGGACAGCTGCGTACGGACCTTCCCGTATTAAATGTTTCTTGGCAATTGAGAAATAGGGAGAGATTTAGGTGATATGCTACAAGAGAATTCGAATTTGCAAGCGATGGAGAATAAACAAAACGATTTCATTTCTTGATAAACTATCTTCTGTTGCTTCAATAACTCAAATCGTTTTATTATGATGTCACAATCCGCAGTAAAAGTGAAAAACACCCCCTGTTTTTTATATAGAAAGCGAGCTTTAATAATTTAAATATCTATCGGGTACATTCGAAACGTAAGCTGGGTTCATGATTCGTTATTTGGTACAAAATGGAGATTCACTTGTCTCAACTCCATTAGAACTATAAGAGGAGGTTTTAAAACCATTTGATGCAATTATGAGACCATTAAGATTATGCAGATAACAGAACGGTCCAAAACTTACTTATTTCTGTACATTTTGACTGTTAATTTTGATATTTTTCAGCCATTTCTTTTCTGTATACTCTGGTGGTTGTGTATTGCGAGGCAATTATTATTAACTCGCGAGTTTTCCTGCTTCATCTTCCTTGCTCACTGAGAAATGATCTCAGTGCTTTTTACGTAACAAAGTTGGGTGATAAATTAGGTGAATTGTCCGATTTGAATTGGAGTATGATGTTCGTATATGGTCACAATGGGAACGCAATGGAAAACAGTGTTCCACCGGTTCTCTATTTAAATGTTGGTAGGTTAAATGTTGAATTATTAACTCGATATGGGACATAAAATAGTTGTCGTGATAATTGATTATAATCATCCTCTGCGTTTCATTTTTAAATTTACTTCGGGTCCTCTTTGACATCCATCTTTATCTTCTGTTATTATCATGCAGATACATGAAGGAATTAAATCAAAGAATCGCCTGTAGTATGCGTTTTATTATTCACTTTAAATTATGCAGCTAAAAACAAAAAGACACTGAATATTATTGGCTTTTTTGTTGTGGATAAACTGAGATTCTGTAATCGAAAGAGAAATATGCGCTTTGATTTCGCTGAAAGGGCCACGCGGTTTTAATTCTTTAATTAAAGTGAAACGACACTAGTTCGTTTAAAATTACATTCACGCTATGGAATTAACATCAGTAATGCAGAACATTGTGTCTAAACTTATGTGAGGCAAGTGAATTAGAAAAAAGATAGTAAAAGTAGGATGTTTATGCACTCTACACAAAGAATAGAATGGTAAAACAGGGCGAAGATGGCGGTCTCTTTGTCTAGATGGTTATTGTACCACTTCTAATAATTCTTCAAAAGGAATTGGCTGCAGATACTGATCGGACGCCATTACAAATGTATTGGTCTGAATCACTGATGTTGCCAAGTTAGAACACCCTATTCTTAGTGCAAAGATTAGGGAATGTTGCCTCGTACCAGAAGAATATGAATAAAGTCTTTTAATGGCAGAGAGAGAGAGAGAGAGAGAGAGAGAGAGAGAGAGAGAATCTTAACAGCAATCACTTATATTTTCCTTATCACAGAGGATATAATTTGCTGACTTTGCAGAATTCGAGATTTATATCATAACTACTATTCAGCAATGAGCGCCTGAATTTCAGAGTTTGAGTCTTTTTAGCGAGTGTCATTCGTACCGTTGAATTTTTAGAAAGGAACAGATAGATCTTATGTGAGTATATATATTGTACACGCCCAGTGTTAAGGAATGTTGGTGCATCTGTAATCTCGTATTCCAGCACTTAGTTGAAATTCCATACGTAAAACAAAACAAAAAGGAAACTAATTTGAAATGCAAATTAAGAACCGTATTTAATACCGTTAATATTAAAGTTAAACGCAATGTTATTAAACTGAAGAGAAACTGAATGTTTGTACAAGTTGTCAGATTTCTTCTCGATAAATAAACCAATAATTAGAAACCTAAAACTAGAAGGACGCAATTTCTCAAAGCCAATTAAAGATGTTTTTAACAATTGATGAAATGCAATGAAAACCTTTTGAAATTCCACACAGTTGAGTAAATTAAAGGACTCCTTTTCACCTACCACGTCCATTTTTGTACATATAATTAAAGCTTCACTTTTAGTTACTGGAGTATTTCCTGGTCTCTTGGTCAGTTCCCTAATATTGACTTCTTGGGTTGCAGTGGCAATCAGACGTCAGTATTGGGAAACTGATTCTTCTGAATTATTTCTACAGGTGATGGCAGTGTCTTATAAAGCGCAGTGTGTTAAGATATTAATTTACCTCAGTTTTAATTTAAATTCGATGAGGTAGAATGCATCCTTGAATGCACTATTTGAGTGAGTATTGAAATAAGCTTCGTGAAGAACTTTGGGCTGCTGCGTTTTTTGCTTGAATGTTGTTCAACAAATGCATTTCATGGAACTGTTTGTGAAAAATGCGCTTTTTGTCTGACTGCCGAAATTTAACCTTTCCTTGTCCTTTGCGAAAAGTGAGCCCCTGCGATAGTCACTCAGTTTTGACACGAATGAATTTTATTTCATTCAGGTAGAGTATTCGGTTTTGAAATGATTTATTGGTTGCATATGATTCATTAGGAAGCACTGTTGACAGTTTTATTTATAGAACCAAAACTAGTTCGATTTCCTTAGTTTAGAATTCGGTTTAATTAGCTACTCCATGTGGTTTACCCCGTAGAAAATTTTCTGTTAAAGTAGGGCTGGATGGCGTCATTTATCATACAGTGAAACAGAGCATATTTAAAATACCGAAAAATGGAAAAATTTTCAGTTAGGAGACCATTCAGTTTTATTCAGACCTATATTTACCACTTCAATGTAGTGGTAACTATGTCTGTGTTCAAGGGTGGCGGACCCTACAGCTCCACTTGATCAGCTGACTATAGCTCGGAGAAAGGGCCTTGAAGAAATTCCTTCAGCTACCAATGGGATTTTAAGGTTTCCAAACTGGATATAACTGTTACACCATCACAGAAAACATGTCAATAAATACTATTCAATTCAGAAGTATTTTATTTTGATTTTGGATATGAAGGTCGATATTAGCATTAATCAAACCAAATAATGCAAAGAGGCGTGCTTATTTTGCATCACCTCCCCTAAATAAAAAGAAAATTCCCAAGGTTACTCGCAATTTTCTCATTTCTAAAAAAATAATTCAATTCTGCCTTGAACTTTGTAAAAAAAATCTACCTCAACTGCCTTAAGCGCAAATACATTCCAGTGATCAACAAAACGCTGCTGAATTTCAGGAGGTCTAAGCTTCTTTTCATTCCCAAAATTTAATATTTGTGTCTTCTTGTTCTACCTTCCTTTCTCATTCATTCTACTTGATCCTTTAAGGATCATAAATGCCTCTACCAAATCACCCCTAAGGTCCCTTGTCTCCAGGCTCTGCAGTTCATGCCTAACACGTTCTAATGGGGTTTCTCACAGATTTCCCTTAGCACTCTGTAGAAGTTCTGCGTCCTTTTTTTGTGAGATCTCGAGACAATTTCATATTCTGTTGTATTCCTTAAAACGGAAAAGGAACAGTTTTTGTGCGCAAGAGAATTTATTTCGAAGTTCTGCGTTCTTTATTTCCGAAACTATAGGAATGGCAGTCCTTATAATCCTTGATTCACGATCAAGGAATCAAAAATAAATTTTATATATATACTCCAGGACGGCTCAAGATGGAAAGAACACCCACAGAACCTTACCAACTATAGACTACGCTAATATCACTTGTCGTGAGCCAACGACTGCCCATATTTTGAGGTCATCTTTACAGTTAGTTGGTTATATAATGTGAAAGATGGGAGAAAGTCAAAGAATAGGATTTGGTGTTGCCATTTTTTGTTTCAGTTGCCCGGAACTTCCTGCTCACAGAGGGGGAATCATTAGAGTTGTTTCAGAGATTTAGTGAAGTTAAGGAATTTTAATGATGAGGGGAAAGGGGTGGTTAATCACATCAGACAAAGAAAGAAGCAAATCAGCGCAAATGACATACGAGTTGTGGTCTTTATGCAGCGCTGTCTGTATGAACTCAGTGCACTGAACACAACAGCTTGAATAGGGTGTTAGTACTTGATTAATAATGACTTAAGGGTACGGTACTTAATTTAATGTAGACTTTTCGGTTGTATTGATTTACAGTTTACTGTACTTTTTACAGTTTGTAATTGTACACTCATTTACTCTTTGTAGACAAAACAAAGGGATTTTTCTACCGAGATTGAAATGGCATCCTCTAGGACCTGATGGAACATCAGGCCTCTATTAGTATCTAGTAGGCGTCTGGAGAGACAGTGTGACCTGCATTTAGTATGCAGCTTTATTCCATTCTTTGTTTCCTGCAGGTACGCAACAAGATACTTTGGAGGGGGGGTGCTAATTGATATATATATATATATATATATATATAAGGTTCTGAACAAAGGAAGTATATTTTCACTCATGCTAGAGACAAGAACCAGCGAGAGACAAATTCTAGGAAGTAAATGAAGTTTGCCTTCGAGCAGTGTGATATAGATTACTGTTTGGTATCACAAACAAGAACATAAAGAACGGACCTCTTCCACATCCTACCGCAAGAGATCGACAATAACACAGGGATAGCAACCAAGTTGCCGCATGCCAATCTGTCTCAATATATATCTCCTCTTAAATGCTTCTATCAAAATGCGCCCTAAAACAAACAAACAAACAAACAAAAAGCTTCTATCAAAATGCACGCAGTATCAGCAATAAACTACACCCTCTACAAACCATCATGTTACTAGCTGAATATCAGTTCATCTGCTTGACCGAAACCTGGTTATCTCACGGAAGGCAACTGGATGTCATAGGTCAGCCTTTCGATTACCTCGGCCTCCATAATTCCAGTGATGGCGGTGTTACGTTACTGTACTCATCCAGTTTCAAGCAGTCCAGATTTCAGGTGACCAAATCAGATAACTTCGAAGCCCTATGTGCCACATTAAGAAAGAATGCCATACAACTCCAAATTTGTCTTGTATATCTACTCCCCACCACACAGAAGATTCACGAAGTGAACTGATAGCATGGATAGCAGACAACCTAGCCCCCAATATCCCCATCTTCATTATAGGCGATTTCAACATGCCTACGCCTAGACATTGAGGCCACTGAAGATCTCATATCAGTCATTGGCATATTTGGCTTGACTCGCCAAACTACACCTACCAGGGGAAATCAGATGCTGGATCTATTATTCCACAATATCCCACACCTTGGTCTGACCACAGAACACCACAGCTTTCCTTCTGATCACTCTCCCATCACGTTTGAGTTCACCGTTACTAAAAACTGAAACGCTAGTGAAGCTTTCGGGAATGAGGGGATGACTAAAACATTCTCCATCAAATACTTAAACCAAGAGATCATCCTTGCGCGTCTCACAGAAATAAACTGGAAGGATCTACAGTAAGAATCAATGGACATTGCTATATCTAGACTGGCTAACCAGCTACTTAAAATTGCCTCCCCAAGGAGCTTCCAAGCAATTAAAATTATCTGATAGATCCGATACATGGTTCAATGCTGAAGTCCCAGAAGCATTCAAGAGGAAACAAAAAAACTTTCAGAATATGGAAAAAGTACCATAACTCAGCTGACTATCAAATGCACAAGAAAGACCGGGCAACCTTCCTTAAAAGTAAATGAAAAACAATCCGGCAGCTGGTACTCAACAGAATAAACCACTCCAAACGTATTACATCCAAATGCAACAAAGATTTCCGTATCAATGAGAAGGTATTTCAGGAATGGGTATCTTTGACTTTCAACGAGGTGCCATCAGACCGAAACCTAAGTTTTGGTTTGGGTCTGATGGCACCTCGTTGTGCACGATTGCATGATTGTCTGGAGTGCATGACGAAATCATGCACTCCAGACAGCAGCCCCTTTCAACTATAACTCTAAAAAAACAGCGCTTTATAAATACCATCAATAGACTTCCCAGTAAATCTACAGTTGGTCCTGACGGCTTCCCTCTATTCATGGTTAAAATGTGTAGTGCATTCATTGTGGAGCCCCCTCCTTGTAATGTTTAATCGCATATTGAATTCCGGATCAATCCCGACAATGTGGAATCGCTACAGGGTACAACCCATATCCAAAAGAAGAAACCCTAAGGACTTCAGACCGATCTCAGTGGGCTGCTTTCTATTAAAAGTGTTTGAGAAAACTATCTTATCAGCACTGATCGAGCAATGCTTCTCTCACAGACCCAAACATCTGCATACTGTGATCCCCAAAAGCTCAACATATACTAACCTACTGGACACCCTATTTAAAATTCAAACTGCTCTCAACAGTAAATCTAAGTTGGACGTCATCTTCCTTGATATTTCATCTGCTTATGATAAGCTCAATTCCCGCTCTCATCTACATTCTAGAAAAGTACTTGAGCATTACACCAAGACAACTCATCACCAGCTATAAATCCTTCCAACCAACAGGAGTGCATTATAACGAGAGGAGCACAGCAGGGTGGTGTCCTGTCCGGTCTACTGTTGTCTGCTGTCCTTGAACTTTTCCCCGCAAGGTACACTGATTTCTCATTATATGCAGACGACCTCAAATTATACATAACATCTAAAGACGCTGAACAAACTCACCTGACAAATCAATGAGTCTCCGTCCTGATCGACAGCCTTGTAGCCTATCTACTGCAGATAGGTCTACAGCTAAACATATCTAAATCAGACCAAATCACATTTACGAAAAAGAGAATCAAAAATGACCTCGCAGCCTATCACTACGAGTTACAGATAATTAAAGTGAAGTCTCACACCGACCTCGGCATGACTTGGGACGAGGGCCTCACTTTTCAGACCCATTTTTCGACAATGAATTTGAAGACTTTCTCGGCGATGTGGGCAATTCGACAAGAGCTGACGGGGTTACTGAACGTCGATGTAGTCGGAGGATACGTCCAGCGGTGCTTACAACCAATCGCTATATATGCATCACCAATCTGGTGTTCTGCCCCGACGTCGTACATAAACAGATTCCTGGCAGTCGAGTACTGGGTAATGCGATGGATGAACAGTGTCACAAGCAACGCATTCACCATCTCCAGGGCTATTTTATATACAACTTAAATATCACTCCCTGGAGAGTTCGCATCGCATCCAGGAATATTCTTCTTCTTTCCCAGATGCTTACCAGTGTGACTGACGCCCCCCAGTCATCGAGGACTTATCTCTATTCCACGTGCTGGACGCAGTAATGACAACCCCTACCTACCGTTGCATTCTATACTGTCCAACCTGTGCTGTCTGAAGAATTTCTTCCCAAACAACTCAGTCAACCTTTTCAATTCATTGGCAACAGACCCTCTGAAATACTCCAAAAGCAAGCAGCAGAGTGTGAAGAGCCTCCCTCTCTGAAGCACACAGCTTACTTCAACTGTAATCTTGTCAATAATTTAATTCTGTAAACAATATCATAAATATACGCACTTGTGTCAATATTGTAAATAATTATAATCGTGCATTTTTGTACACCCTTCAAGCCGGTCGGTTGTGTATAAGGGGTGAAAGCAAACACTTGCTACTTTAATAAACGGATTTAATAATAATAACATTTGATTCAATTATAAATTTAAACGTAAAATATTAAAAGCAAAAAATATGGTGGTTCTTTTGATATATAGGAACGTGTTTTCATCTTAGAACCAAGCTTGAGTTCAGTTATAAACAACGCAAAACTGCTTAGCGAATATATGATGCTCTCTCTTCTTGTTCCAAACCTAAATACTTGAACTTAGACCGTTTGTTTTCATTAAGAGCACGGGGCCTCATGAGATGTACTTCTCCCACCTGTCTGGAGCCGGTCAGGTATTCAGGCATTCCGAAAAAATCAATTACGAACAGCGTTAAATAGTGATATCGGTGTGTGCGTTTCTTTTCAAGAGTGGGTGGTCGTGAACTGAGTGTGAGTACAGCATTGAAAGCGGGAGTGTGGAATTGCGTGCAGTTCCAAGTGAGTTCACTCTGCAGAAGTATTGCGTCATAGAGCTGTGAAATCAAAACACCTGTTGGATTGCTAATGGCTCGTGAAATGTGTGCGCAGGGAGCGGGTTCGTGTCACCAGTGAATGAAGTTTGTTAAGGAACTCAGGTGGTAACATAAGCATCGATTTAATCCTACTTTTGGATTTTTTACTACTTCGAAATATCGTTGAAGATTTCAGACATCTGGTTTAAACTAAAACAGAGAACCATTGTGGCTTTTCATCCCATCCAGCTCTTGGGCTACGATGCATCTGTTCACCTTCGTAAACCTGAACTTTGCATTATTTCACGAATAATTAGTTTTCAGATAATGCGAATAATTAAATTCTTTCAGTCTTATTAGCTTACAAATAATTTCAGCCGATGTCGAGAAAGACACTCCTTTTCCAGTCTTAATATTTTAAAAATTTTATTGAATCTTTGGGTCCATTCTAAGTTTAATTAGCGTGCCAACCAAAGTGGTAGATTAAGGATAGAAATAAAGATCCGTTGCAAATTTTCACCAATGAGGGAAGCTCAGGATTCTGAAATTTGCCATAACATAATAATAGGGTGACATTGGTAGCAATATGGTGACGATCACTATGTTGCAACTTTGGTTGTCTTCGGAATGAGATAATTGTTTGGCTTCACATATCCCTCTCTTTGGACTTGACGCGTCTTAGTCGCCCATGCCCCATAAAAAGCAAACCAAATTCTCTTTGCACATTTATTTATAGAACGGCAGCATAACATTAATGAAAAATAACGTTTTCGAGCTTTTATGAATTCCTTTCGATTTTTAAATGGGAGATTCATTCACAACAAGGAGAAGACTGCATTGTAGTTGCCATTAGTTTAATTCTTGGTATTTAATGAGTTCCACCAGAGTTATTTCAACGTTTCTTGATTTTAAAGATTCTAAATTAAGTCCTGCGATGTTTCTGAAACTGAATTTCCTGAACAGCCAAATAAACACACAAAAAGCATCTCAAATGGTTAGTTGTTTTAGTGATTTAGGCGCATCAGCAACTTAGACCATACTGCGTGTGCTTTGCGGTCAATTTCCTTGTTTGTTGGACGAAAAACCCGAGTTGCCGTGAGAAAAACCATGCTTCCCTCGCCTGAATAACTTATCTAAGTTGTGATAAAGGCCCATTAAAAAGAAATTTTCATGGGCCTTTTTCACTTTTCTTCAATTTTTTTCATTTTTGTGTCATCGACGGATTCGAACTATGGTCTTTTCCACCTGGTGTGGAGAGAACAATGGTTATACCAACGATGCTACCACGAAGGCTCATCACCAAGATGGCTTCCTGTTTGCAGCTTCCGTAACAGGATGAAAGCCTCAAAGTCATGAATTATTAATAGTGATTATTGTTTTTATACTATAAAAGTTTCTATAAATTCTCTTTCTCTCAGGGATGAATTCTGCAACAAGATAGTCACAAAAATCTAAAATAAAAACTTTCAAAAATTGAAAAGCTGATACCTCACGCACACACGACAATGTTGTTGAGGTTAGTAGCGCAAAAGCAACTAAGGCTAATTTGCCCCTCTCACACATGTAATAGATGAATTTATCATCTCAAAGGAGATGATAAAATAGCCCTCATTGACACACACAAAAAAATAAACAAAATAAAATAATCGAATTACCAAATTATAACCTTTAAACCGCCGGTCTTTCGAGGAACTCGAAGTTTTTTGATCATATATCGCACGAATAGAGCTGTACCATTATTCCTCCAGCAGGAACAAATCTCCCTCAAGAATGCGACATTATTCTACCAACTCCTGTTGCCTACTGGCGACTGAACAGGTGTTTCCGCGTTCGTTGTCAGCATGATGCAACACGGCTGCCCCATTGAGTACACTTTTCGCGTGTAACACTAACCTACTGGAGTCAATGACTGCTTTGCATTATGGGATAAGAAACCTGAGAGAACGTACGAAACATTGTCACGAAATGCAAGAATCAATAACTCCTGTCTCGAAGATCTTTAGCAAGGATGCCTTTAAGTTCGGTTTCTTTAAGTTAACACGTTTCCCCACATCAGAACAACACCTGCTCTTTTACAGTGAATATTAATTAAATAAATAAGTAGTTTCATTTCTGATTGCGAGTGACGAAATCCAAGTCAAATGTAGATTTGATGGAGTGGCTATACGAGTTCTTAATATGGGAGGGGGTTACCGCGTTTAACAGGTAAACTCCCTCGGAGCACATGGCTACAAATAGACGTGGCCTTCAACATCCACGCATAGGGATTTCGCTTTCGTGCGGGACACTTCTTGTTGTTGTGAGATTGTTTGGCATTCTTCCAGTTGCGAGTAAACAAAGCAGCAGCGCGTGCTGTGCCACATTTATCTTGAGACCACCTCAATCGTCATTTTATAAGAAATATGTAGTTTTGTACTTTTCCTGTTATTCCATGTTGATCGCCGATGTGTGGAAACTTGTTTTTCATGAACCCTGTGATCTGCAGCATCTCATAAAAACTCTTTTTCTCCTTCAAGAATAGCTGTATGGTATGTCCGGTGTCCCACCCTCCCCGTCAGAATTAACTAAGATCAGTTCACCAAATATTTAGTAATTAATCACGATTTTCCTATGCCTCGCTATTAGACGGTTTATCCATGTTGAAAAAGGTTTCTGTATATCCATTGACCAACCCCCCCCCCCATGAGTTGTCCCGGCAGCTAGTCCCCTCACTGCTTGGAGAACTTCATATCATACTATAAATACCACTAGAATTATTTCTTTATCAACTATCTTGAATTTAGTGATACTCAAAAGCATGTTATTCTGGGATTACTGCTGGGATCGATGTTAAACCTGCCACTGCTGGGCTGAGAAGTTATCACTTCACAGCCCAACAGTGGAAATCCAGATCTTGTTGGAGAGTAGCACTTCCTGGTAATTGTTGAAAACCTCCTGTCCATCTTTGCATGCCCCAGGGGCTAATCTGGGGAATCTTTGTGTAAAATTTTGGTAATACAACTGAATTTTGACTGAAGATTAAATTTTTTAGTTGATTTAGTTTGTGTTTAAAACTTTTTGCATTTGTATAGGCTTCGTAAACCTAAATTAGCTACCCTACGTCCCCGACGTCTGGGGCGGGCAGCTGGGGGTGAATCCCTCAGCTGGCTAAACGGGTTTACTTGGTAGTCGGTACAGAGGGCTTTTGTGTTTTCCTGTTTTAGTTTGTTTGTTTGTTTTTTTTAAGGGAGCATTTCTGTGCCCTTTTAAGTGATTCCAGTTCCTGGGAACTCCACTCGTTTAACTTGAGTGGGGTACCTTTTTTAAGTTTTTTCGAGTTAGATTACTTGGATTAACTGTTATTGTATTACATTAACTTTGTTTGTGATTTAACATTGTTGTGACTAGGTCCTTTGGACTTATTATTGAAGTTGCTGGTTTGAAGTCTGACTTCTTTTATTGAAACATTTTGAAGTATTTAAAAGTTTTTAAGTTTAAAGTTATAAAACTTATTTTAATATGGGGCCAAAGCGTGCTCAGAAAAAGTCTCTTGCGGTTCTCTCTCAAGATGTGAGTGATGAAGAAGAGAGTAGTGTAGAATCGTTATTAAACATGAGTTCTGACTTTTCTTCTGGAGAAAAGGTAGAGATGCAGGAGGGTTTGTTGACCCTTGCTAAGGATGTGTCAGATGATGTAAAGTCAATGAAGAAGAATAAGGAAAAAAGGAAGATAAGTAATAAAAAGGATAGTACGGGCAAGAAAAAGAGGAAGGTAAAAACCAAGATGTCATCAAAAAAGGGCGAGGCTAAATCTACTCAGATGGGTATAGGTGAGGGGACTTCCTCACAGACTAGTCTGAGGAAGGTTGACGACTTAATGACTGAAGACTCTATGGATTCTGAGGATGAAGTAGAGATAGACCTTTCAAAGTTAAGTGATTTAAAGAAAGCCAAGATAAGACTCAGAAAGATTTTATATTGTGATAAAGCAAAGATACCAAGTAGCATATGTATTGAAATATTAGACATATGGGACGAACTGGAGGAGGCCTATCTACGGCTTCAGACAGAAAAACAGTTGCTATTGGATAAAGAAAAGGAATCCAAGTCTGAAAGGACACAATACGCTGCAGTCGTGGCAATTCCTGCTGTGAGCATAAAACCAAGAGTGGCAGTTATCACAACTAAAAGTGATAAATATAAATCAAGTGACCAAATGAAGGAAGATCTGTTAAAGAAGGTCAGGCCAGTTCTAAGTACTGTAAAAGTTAAAAGTCTTAAAGCAATTAAAGATAACAGAGTTATTATTGAAGCGGACACAGATAAAGACATGGATTCTATTATAAAATGCCCTGAATTTCAAGAACTAGGAATGAAAATAAATAAATTTCAAAGACAAAATCCTAAGTTACTTATCTACGATGTTGAGCAAGATATAGATAAAACTTTACTGCTTGAAGAACTGTGGTTAAAGAATTTAAAGGATCATGGAGTTGATCAGAAAGTATTTCAAGAAAATGTGAACATAGTGTCTATTAATAAAGTCAAAAATAAGAATGTGTCTAATTGGATCCTGCAGGTTCCTGCAGTTATTCACAAGAAACTGTTATCGTTTGGTAGAGTATATGTAAACTGGTCCTCATGTCGAGTGAGGGACATAGTTACTGTGACACAATGCTATAAATGTATGGCCTTCGGGCATATAGCAAAATATTGCAAGAATCATGTATTCTGTGGTCATTGTTCTGTAAAGGGGCATTCTTATAAGGATTGCCCCTCAGTAAATGAGGCCGCAAGGTGTATTAACTGCTGGAGACAGCATAATTCCAATGAGCACTCAGCTGTTGACAAGTCTTGTCCGGAGTACAAAAAAGCTATGGAGCAAAATAAAAGAAAAATAGATTATGAATCGTGAAGGTCTATCTTTGCTTAAAATAGCTCATATAAATGCGCAAAGATCAAAAGATGTGGCTTCCCAGTTGGTGAGGGAGATGGAAGATAAGGCTTATGATGTGGTGTTGGTTCAAGAGCCTTACTCGTACCTAGGAAAAGTAAGGGGTTACTCGAATGTGTACAGGGTTCTGGAGTGTGGAGACGAACCATATGCAGCCATAGTGGTTGTCAACCCCAATTTGGGGGTGACAATGATTACATCGCTATGCTACGAGTTTGGCATATGTTGTGAAATCGTTGGCCCTTTTGGAGCCTTGTACTTGGTATCTCTTTACTGTAAGTACAATGACTATTTAGAACCCTATCTAAGTTATTTGGATAGGGTTGAGTGTAGGCTAAGAACTAAACCCATAATCATAGCTGCAGACACAAATGCGGGTTCCACCTTGTGGGGTGCAGGAATGTCTGATGATAGAGGCACAGATCTGGAAGACTTCCTGGCCTCTAAAGGTTGGGATGTAATTAATGACCCGTTGCAGCTGCCAACATTTTCCTCAGTTTCTGGAGAGTCTTATATAGACGTCACGATTTGCTCATGTACTTCAATAGCTAGAGTGCGGAATTGGAAGGTACACGCCGAAGTTACAACAAGTGATCACAGATTGATATCATATGAGTACACAGTGAACGGTGTTCGTCGCGAGTGGATGGAGACCAGTAGATACTCTGTCAAAAATGCCAAATGGGACAAGTTTCATAATGTAATTGATCAATTAATAGATGCTAATGTGAACTGGTTTGAAATGAGTGCTGAAGAAAAGGTAAATACGGTGACACAAATTATTCAAGAAGGATGTGAGAAAGCCATGAGAAGGAAAAAGAAATGTGTAAGAAAGGTCCCATGGTGGAACATGGAATTGAATGTTCTAAGAAGACGTGTACGCTGTGCACGAAAACGTTTTCAGCTTGTACGTAGAAATTATGGAAACGCTCAAGAAAGTAAGGAGTATTATCTACAAATACGAAGAGAATACTCAAATAAAATCAACAAGTTTAAAATCTTGGCTTGGCGAGATTTTGTGAGCACGGCTGGAAATGCAGATCCTTGGAACCCTGTGTATAAGGTAATAACGGACAAAGTTTATGTAGCTGAAATTACCCATAGTGTGATGGGAGAAAACCAGCAAGAGACTATATCCTGGGGTCAGACTTTAAATCAGATTTTAAGAGTTCTCTTTCCTAGTGAGGGAGATATTTTAGATGTCCATAATATAGTTTTAAATGAAAATGACCAATATAGAAATGAATCATCAAACGAGAGTCCTTTCACTAATGATGAATTAGCAATGGCCGTGAGCCAGATGAAGGATGGTGGGGCTCCCGGTTTAGATTTCCTAGAGACCCATGCGATAAAGCAGTTCTTCTCTAAGCACCATGATATTCTATTGGACATGTATAATGCATGTCTGATGGAAGGAACTTTTCCTAAGTCTTGGAGAACAGCGGTCCTGAGGCTGATTCTGAAGAGTCCGGAGAAGCCCATGAATGAACCTGCTTCGTATCGGCCGATTGCACTTCTACCCATCCTGGGGAAAGTCTATGAGCGTTTATTGACTTATAGATTAGTACCCAGGTATGAGGCTCAGGGATTGAGCTCAAAGAAACAATTTGGGTTTAAGAAGGGCTCCTCTACGGAGGATGCCATACGAACAGTAATGAATATCGTGGAATGTGCAGAGGCTAGATATGTTCTGGGTTTGTTCGTGGACTTTAGAGGTGCATTCGATGCCTTGTGGTGGGGTAGTATCCTCCGCAGGGCTAGAATAGCACTCTGTCCCGGAAATCTCTACAAGACCATGCAGAGTTACTTCTCGGATCGTTGTATCATTGTAAGAACGAGCTTTGAAGAACAAAAATATACAGTGGAGCGTGGATGTCCGCAGGGCTCTATTCTGGGGCCCTTCGTCTGGAATATGGTTCTTGATGAATTTTTAGAGCGTAACATGGGGGATACCCATGCCATAGCGTATGCCGATTATTTAGTGTTTGTTGTACAAGGAAATTCCAGAAAGGAATTGGAAGAAAAGTCTAGCATTGTCCTTGGTGAGTTATTAGAGTGGAGTTGTCTCCATAAACTAAGTATCTCACCAACTAAGACAGTTACTATGCTATTGAAAGGTAGGCTAAGTTTGAGTAGGCTTCCATTAGTAAGAAGTGGGGATGTCTCTCTTAGATATGTCAAGAGTGTTAGATACCTTGGGTTGTTTCTGGAGGAGCGACTGTTCTTTACAGAACATGCCAAGTATCTGAAGCAGAAGATCAAACTCCTCTACGCCAAGCTTCGGGGTGTTGTGAGAGTAAAATGGGGTATAAAGGGAAGAGCTTTGAATATGCTCTATGAATGCGTGTTTGTCCCTATACTGACTTACGCTGCTGGAGCTTGGTGTGGTCGAGCTGTGAACTCTGCAGTGAAGAAGCAATTGTTAATGGCTCAAAGGTTTGCTCTTCTGGGGATAACTCGAGTGTGTCGCACTGTTTCGACAGATGCCGTGCAAGTAATTGCAGGTAAGATGCCGGCGGATCTAATGGTGATTCGTTCTGGTTTATTTTATTGTCTGAAGAGAGGCATTCATAAAGAGCTTCTTGGTATTCACTCGTGTTCTGAAGGCGCGGGTGTGCTGGAGAGAAGATTGCAGATGGCCGAACGGAAAAGGATTGAGAGTGAACTTATTGGAGTTTGGCAGACTCGCTGGTCGAACTCCGATAAGGGGCGTGAAACATTTCACTTTCTCCCTTCCGTTGAACTTATAAACTACAAGAAAAGGCCTTGGTTGCAATTCGGATTGAAGGCATGTTTTGTGTTGACGGGACATGGGTTGAGTGCCAGACTGAACGAACTTGGCTTATCTGATTCGGGGCTATGTGCATGTGGTGAACATGAAACAGGACTTCATGTTATGCTATATTGTCCAAATTATGCTGATTTAAGACTCAATCTTGAGGTGGCTCTCGGTTTGAATCTAAATGTTCTATATACTTTATTTGAAAGTAGGAACAATTTTAAAAGTTTTAATGAATATATTGATAAAGTTTTTAGGAGAAGACAAACTCTCTAAATGTTAGAGGTCATCCTCCCCGAGGAAGGGGCGGCAACTGGAACCACAGGAAATACTCATCTATTTTCTGTGGCGACAGGCTAATGACCGAAGTTTGTGAATTATACACTACTAGTCTTTTAATATATGTAAAAATTTTCGTCAAAATTTTAGTCGACTACATTACCAAATATTGGAATGTTATTCTTTTAATTAGTATGATAATTGTGCATATGGGCATATTTGCCCAGGTGGCACTAGATGACTCTGGTATGATATGATGATGCCATCTTTGCATCATCAGATAACTTAGACCTTAAACTTGAAATATCTGTATCACTATCAGAAGCCTAACACCTATTTCTGTAACACTCCTCGTATGATATTTCATGAAGAGCAGTGTGATCCTTTATAACAATTCTTCGTATACCAACAATTAATCATCCTTTTATCCATATTGGTTATTTGACACTAATATAACATTGCTCCAATTTGCACAACTATCATAAATGTGGTACAGTATCAAGGCGTTACTGAAATCTAAGCTACATGGTGTTAAATTTTTAAAATTATTCTTTGCATCCAGTTCCTTTATGGCAACCTCATTGAAGATAATCAGGCAGATCAGGCATGATCCTCCTTTAAATAAATCCATACTGAAGCCAGATATGATCTTCCAATTCTTCTTTACCGATTGACTCCCTTATTTATCCCCCGCACTTAAGTCAAACTTTTTTGGTCTGCACCCTTTAACACTTTGATTCTCTCTTGTAAACAAGAGAGACGTTTACTCTTCTCCAATCTGCGAGAACTTCCTCTGAATCCAATGATGCTTTAGTATTATAGTGGAGGTTTCATTACCTCTTTTGCTTATTTTAATATACTTAGATGGATTCTATTGGTGCCTTTTTTTTTCATTTTTAGCATTAAATAGAATTCTGGTACCCTTATCTCTAAAATTTTAAAAAAACTTCAAGTGTTATTGCTGATGCTGAATATTCATTCATTTTTGCCCCATAACCTGTGCAGGAACATTCATAGTCACACCATTCATATCCAGTGTACCAATGTGGTTCTTTCCTTTTCTTCAAGCGTTAAGCTTTTCTAATTTTCTTAGCCAAACACTTCTCGTAATCTGGTTTAATATCTTTAACCCCTTGACTAACTTGATTACAGACTAATTTATACTAACTGTAGGATTCTGTGTTCCATGAAAGTTTATTACACCAGTAAAAGATTTTCAAAAAAGGTTTCTTTGAAGGGTGTTTCTACTTGATGATTCTTTATGAATCTGGGCGATTAAGTAAAATGCCTTTTTCTAATTCTAGTCTTGCAGATAGGATTCGCTAGACGTCACTCTTTTAAGAGATCTTAGAAGCTTTACATTGGATTTTGTTAGACCCGAGTCCCTCAATTTGGAGGGACTTAGGTCGAACCAAATTAAATGTAGAGCTCTGAAGGCAGCTTAAATATCCTTATCTGGAGCTTTATTTGAGGCTTTCGAGGTTTAATCCCAATTATCATTTCATCAGATTCATTATCCATTTGCGATGATTGTTCTCTGAAGGTGGATTTAGCATTGGGAGGTCTTCATTGTTGTAGCAACGGAGCAGTATAGGATGGTATGTTGGGACAGATTTTCGATCCGCAGATGTTCAAGTATATGCACTATACGGAAGTAGTAGACGTGCATTATGGGTTTTGGCTCTCTCCATATTCGCTGTATCGCGAAAGGCGTATACTTAGGACCACACACGAAACCATTTGTCTAATGTTGATATGCAACTACCACAGCAGAAATGAGATAACCCAAAGTTTTCATGATCACCAATAGGCATTCGAAAATAGGCTTCAGAAAAGAACAAGGAAATATTTTGAATCTGATGATAGCATTGACTCTCAGTTAAAGCAAAATCACCTTAAGGATTGTCTGCTTTAACAATAAATCAGATGGTAATATCGAGCCTTTCCACGATAGGTTATATTTTTGTTTCATTCTCTTTCCTAGGAATTTTTCTGCAAGTGCTTTTCTATCTCTTGATATCACTAGCTAAAGAATCGTTAACTATTTTATCTTACCAATCGTATGTTTATAGGCAGTTGTTTCTTTTAAATACGCCTACATTAATATTTAAGTATGTAAAACTAGCCAACCTAAAGAAAAGCATCAAGGTCACGAACCTAGATCATCTGTCAATCATCAAATTTTTAACACAGGGAGAGAATGGACCAAAATTTATTCATGAACGCATTAAATCTATATGTGGTGATGCTGTTTTTCTTCTGAGCATTTTAAATAAGTCGAGAATCAGAATCCACAGAAGATGACCTCCGCTTGGACGACCAATGGAAGTGCAAACTCGAGAAATAAGCTAAAAAGAATTAAGACCTGCTAATGCACCATAGAAGAAGGATTAAAGTTTCTATAACTGCTTGAGAATGTATTTCTAAGGGTTCGGTACTGACCATCTTCCATGAACACCATGACGAAGATCAGTTCTCGCTGGATGCCAAGAATGCTCATGCAACAATACAGGGCTCCAATTTGTGGAAAAAATTCAGACACCCATGATTCAGATCCACAAGGGTTTCTTTCAAGAATTATAACTGCCGATGAAACTTGAATTCATCTATGAAAAGATTTTTTTTTTTTTTTAGGCAACGTGAGACATAAGAGAATAATCACTGGAAATGATATGCACGCTGGTCTCAAAAATTAAGAGGACCACAGTGAGGTAGAGGCAAAGTGACACGAGGTGTTTTGCTTTTACATGGCAATGCACGTGTACACAAGTCCCATTAAAAAAAATACTGCTCTAAGGGATTGCGAATTCCCATCGCCCTGCAGTCCAGGGATTATTTCCTCTTCAAAAATCTAAGAAACATCTCCATGGGTGTCGATTTTAAAGTGACGATCTCAAGAAGTTGTAAATAACTTTTTTCAGAGACCACAATGAAGTCTCCATTTTTTTCAGGTACTTTCTCTTTGCCTCTAAAATGGGAGGGCATATCGTGAACTGAGGAGGATGTATGTATATATAAAATAAATCTTCTGTTTATACTCCGGGACGGTCAGAGGAGTTAACAAGATAGAGCTAATACAAGAAACAGCACAGTATTTAGCAGTCACTGGCTCAAACCCCGGTCGAAGTCACGTGTACTTATGCACCCCCGCGCCTCCCAGTGATCAAACGCGAAGATAAAATGTATACCCTTTATCAGCTGAACGTATTTTAAGCCAGCGTGACTGCGAAACACTGTCCTTGTATTATTCTCCATCTTTTAAATTCCTGATTATGCGATTGTCCACTACAAAATATTGATGTGTCAATATTTTGTAGAGCAGAGAGCAACAATATTTGTTTTTTGTTTTTTTTTCACGTGAGTGCATGCGTGGTGAACACTTCGCAGGGGATATAAGTGGTTGAACAGAACGAGTTGAGTTATATATAGACATGGCGTCATTATGCAGACGTGACAACTTTCTTCGACTCACCACTTCAGAAGTCGTTTGGAGAAGAGCCGACTCCGTCTGCGCATGCCCGTTTCCCCTTTTTCACGTGAACAAGTGTAATTCATCACGTGCTTTCCGTCCTCGCTTCAGAGGTTGATGCCTTCGGCCGTCCCCCCCTCGACAACAAACTTCGCTTCGTTAATTGGCGTCTTGTTCCAGCGTTTCCTGCCGAAAAATGTTTTTGTGTGTGTCCTGGCTCAGCAGACGTACCTTGCGTGAAATAAACAGATATCGTTTGCTCTCATCATAAAGTGGCGATTATATTGACCAAGCTGGAAAACGTCGTGTTCCAGCTGCGTCAATATAATCGCCGCTTTATGAACGCGGCGTTTCTCTACTCAGCGCTGAACGGAGCAGAGTTCGCCCCGCCCAATGAAATATTACAGATTCGGAGCGGGTTAAAAGAACAACGATTGAGGGTCCGCTTTAACTAATGATGAATAAATGAGCTAATTGATCAAAGGACGTACCACGTTACAACGGGATCTCCGAAGTTGCCACTGCAGATAACTAATCGGTTAAACGCGCGGAGATAAAAGGTCAAAGACCTCAGCGAGTGCTCGAGCACCGTGGCTGTTCGAACGAACGAAAACTTGGGCACTTTAAAATTCGATCAATTAGGGCGATTCTATTTTAAAGACGCCTTACCTGCGGATCCAATAAACCGGGGATGGCTCACTCCGACCTCTCTGTTTTGAGTATTGGCATCTGAGTGAGCGGGTCACGGTGTCGTCTATCGAACTCTCGGCACACCACCCCAACCGTCAGCAACTGCCATTGTTTACACTCTAATGGCTTAATTCCAAGGCCGCGTAACTTGACGCCTAAACCACGTGCTCAGCTTTCGAGACCAAAAGTTGTGCGGATGCGTGGGTGAACTCGAAAGTTGAAACGCTGAAGAGAGGAACGTACGTTCCGTCTTTAAGTCGACTCTACTTTTTGCCTCTGAAATTCGCCAGTCTTTCTCTCCTTTTACGAACTTTAAAAGACACCAAAACTTTTAAATCTGTAAAAGACGACGCAATTTTCTCGATTGCATGGCCGTGGCTACAACAGAGGCGTTGCTAGAAATTTTCATAAGGGAAGGATAACAAAATCAAAATAAGTTATTTTTGCTATTTTAATACCCTTTTAATACATGTGGGTACTTGTCCCCCCATCTCCCATAACCGGAATAGGACAGCAGAGGGAGTGACGCAGGCGGCCTTCTGACGAGCATGTTTATAAAAGGATAAGAAGTTACTAAACAATCTGATCAAACCAGACGCCTTCCGTTTAATTTCAAGGAATCAGTTAGCGATGTGGACACGAATAATATCTAACATGGCGGTCAGGAAGCAACTCCTGTTTTTGTCTTCCCTCCTAAGATCAAATGGAAAAGGCCTAAAACTTTTAAATTTTATAGTTTCGAGTCCACTTGTTAATAACTGATCCCTTACGTTCGTGTTCAATTATAACGTCACTCTTTTGCGATGCTATGATTGAACAGCTTCGTGTACTGGAGCATGTTCAAACCTGTTTCACACTTGGTCCAGATTTCCGAATTGCAGTTGTAACTGCTTTTCATTACGAATGGTATTTGCCGTCTCGTACTGTACACCTCATAATCAAACAGAAATTTCTTCGTTTTAAATCGGTTTGGATCGCGTGGACATTGGTAACATGAATTACCAGCAAGAATTCATCCAACAAATCAAACTTTGGTTTCGTTTTCCACTTCTAATGGCGCAGTATGCAAAATGAGAAGTTTCAAGCAGAAAGTTATGGATATTTTCCAAAAGGTAGCCAATGATGGGCTACAATTTAATGGCAAGTTATTTTCACTATCTGCTATTTATAAGGCACCTTCTTGGCTGTATCACTATCTTGTGGTACTTAAACAAAACGCTATTAAAATGAACCGCTCGTTATTACTTTAACACGCATATATAATCAACACTGATATATCTTATCAAAACAACATTTAAACTTCATTAGCAACAGGAACTGTTTATTACAGAACAAGTTTTGTATTATTTTTAAATGGGAGTCATGTCACGTACAATTACAATGAACTCTCCCCGACTGTAGTACCACCATGATGATTGATCTGTTTGATGATTACACCAATCACCGTTTATTTAAGGTATTTCAATGTTACGAATACAATTATTACTGATTTGGCATCCTATGATGACTTCCTGTTGGACAGCACTAAGTTCAACGCTGTGACCAATGCATTTCGTGCATTGGGCTGCTTGCTTCTAGTATGAAAGCCTATTCCTGGCATGTTGATGGTGAGAATGCTTCATTTATTTCCAGATCAGAAGGATATCCGAGGAGCAGCAGTGCGTAGCACACGCTTCTTGATCATACCGGGGTTCAAGCCCGTGAGCCATCAAATATGGAGGATGCGGAAAGGTCAGGGAATGACCACCGCATATCCCCCGGAGCAATATGGCCTTAGTTGCTAATGCTCCTAAAAACCAAATAACAGTTCGTCGCTTAAGATCGGGAGACTTACTGGTTGAAGTTGCCACTGCTCGACAGTCTCAGCAACTACTAAAACTAAAAACTTTCGGTGGAACTTCCATCACCGTTTCACCACACGTTTCCCCGAACACGTCAAGAGGCGTTATCACTGAATGGAACCTCATGAACGTGTCAGATGAATAGTTAAAACAGGAATTACAAGATTCAGGAGTAATCAATGTAAGAAGAATAATGACAAAGAAAGATGGCATACTAGTTCCCACTCGGAACATAATACTCACTTTCGATAACCCTAAACCACCAACAGCAATCAAAGCAGGTTATCTTAATTGCCGTGTTAGAGCATACATTCCAAATCCCTTACGCTGCTACAAGTGCCAGAAGTTTGGGCACTCACAGCCAGTCAGCAGAGGAGCAGCTGCCTGTGTCGCATGTGGGTCCACTGCACACAGGAACGCTGAATGCACAGCTACAACACCTAATTGTCCAAACTGCAGAGAAGCACCTCCAGCGTTTTCTAAGAAGTGTCCCCTTTGGACACTCCTTAAAAACACAACGATACAGAACTGAACGCAATGTCACCTATCAAGAGCCCAAAAAATCTTTACCAGCCCTGAATAATAATAAACCAACCTATGTTCAAGCAACCAAAAGACATACCAATTGCAAACCAACGGTAGTAACCATGCCGCCAAGCGAATCGCTATCTGTGGGCAAGGTCAGTATTGAACACCGTTCCAGTAAACCAAACGACAAGCAAACAAAATAAAGCCATAAATACTCCAATTACTGTACAATCAGATGCCTCCCCACAGCAAAACACTAAAGTAACTACCTCTCCTGATGCAAACCACAAACAGATTGCATTGATTTAGAATATAGCTCACAGCAAGATGAGCACGTACTAGAACTATTTACTGATGAGGATATAGACACGGGAAAACCATACTTTACAAAGAAGGGGAAAGGGAAACCTGAAGGAAACAAACCTTCAACCACTCGAAAAGAAATCGAGGGCTCTACTAAACCCAAATAATGCTTACATTTCTGCAATGTAACTGTAGAGGATATTGCAGTAATTTAAATGATATCCGAGGTCTCCTCACACAGCATGATCCTATCGCTTTCTGCCTTCAGGAAACCAATCTGACCCCAGATATAACCGTTTCTATCCGGAACTATAGAATTCATCGGCAAGATCGTGTTGTACACAACCCTAACAATCAGGCGCATGGAGGTGTGGCATTGATAATCAACGCTCAAATACCCTCCAAAACACTCCCATTAAAAACAAACATTAAGGTAGTTGCAGTACGAGTCAATGTTAATTTTGACTTGACTATCGTCTCGCTATACTTGCCGCCTAATCAAAATATAAGCTACACCGACCTAGAAGTGGTACAACTTCCTCAACCCTACTTCATCTTAGGGGACCTCAGTAGTCATCATCCTTTATGGGGAAATAAAAATATGGACAAACGAGGACAAATTACTTGACCAGCCCAATTTGATTGCTCTCAATAATCGCTCTCACACATTCGCATTTGCCTACAGGATCTATATCAGCTATTGATGTCTCACTATGCTCAGCATACATATATCCTATATTCGGATGGAATATTCACAGCAATCCACTCCGTAGTGACCATTACCCAGTGATATGCCGGACTGATACAAACATCCCCCACTTTTCCAAAGCCAAATGGGATATATACAAACAATTAGCAATACTTGAAGAAAAGCAGGTCCAGCAAGCATCCATAAACTCAACCACAGAATATACAAATTTGTATAGCTAATCAAATACTACAGACAACAGACCCAGCGATTCCAAAGCAATCCAACAAAATATCAGCAAGCTCAAAATTTTGGTGGAATGATGAATGCAGCGCAGCTAAAAAAAGAAAAGAACAAAACATGGAATATCTTCAGGAAGTTTCCAACAACTGCAAATCTCATCCACTTTAAACAGGCTCGGGCAATAGCAAAAGGGAAGATTTTGCTAGACAGACTAGCAAAAGGGAAGCACGGAGACGTTTCGCCTCCACAATTACAAGAACTACAAAAACACAAACCATATGGACCAAAATACGACGTATATTCTCTAAATATTCACACATCAACTATTCCCATACTAACTGTAAACGGTTGTGATATTACAACACCAGTAAAGATTGCAAATTCATTGGGCGAATAGTTCATGAAAATCTCGGCTACTACACCTTACACACCTGATTTTCAGGTACGCAAGGCGCAGGCTGAGAAATATTTTATCAACTTCGAATCAGCATCTAGTGCCGCATTACAATCTCCCCTTCACAATGACAGAATTGAACCATCCAAACTCAGAGAAGCAGAACCAGATGGAATACATTACATCATGATAGCACAACTTCTGAACCAGCCCTTAAGACATTAATTTTTTTATAACAGAATTTTTCAAACAGAATACCTTAATGGACAAATGGCACTACGCTTATGTTTTGGCATTTACAAAACCAGGAAGAGATCCTACAAATCCACAACATTACCGACCCAATGCACTCACCAGCTATATGAGCAAGGTCCTGGAAAAAATGATAAATGTCCATTTAACCCGGTACAATGCGGTTTCTGTCAAGACAGATCCACTCTTGATTTACTGATCAGGGCAGAAATAAACATCCGTGATGCTTTTGTACGAAAAGAACACCATGTCATGGTTCTTTTTGACATAGAAAAAGCGTTTGACACAGCTTGGAGGTACGGCATAATGCGAAACCTATACGATCTAAGACTACGCGGACACCTGCCAGAGTTTATCAGAAACTTCCTACACCATCGCTCATTCCAAGTTAGAGTCAACAACCAGTTATCTTTAAATTTTATCCAGGAAGGAGTTCCGCAAGGTCCAGTACTGAGTACCACCCTATTTAACATAATAATGAACTCCGTAACACAGGATCTACAAAAAAGTGTCCACTACCCTGTATGCCGATGACTTCGGTATCTCCTGCCATTCACCTAATATGCGAATGGTAGAAAGGCAGTTGCAAGGTGCCATCAACAAAGTTGTAAAATGGTCACAAAACAATGGCTTTCGCCTGTCGCCCAAAAACACTGTTCGGATACACTTCTGTAGGAAGCCTAACCTACATCCAGACCCAGAACTTCACCTAGAAAATCAAATGATCCCAGTGGTTCGCAGTGTTGTTTTTTTTTTTTTTTTTTTTGTGTGGTTCTAGACCAAAAACTTACCTTCCTCGAACATATAACACAGTTCGGGTTTACTTGCTAAGAAGGGTTTAAGAAGCTAAACATCTTAAGAGTACTATCTGGCCCAACATGGGGGGCCGACCGTTACACGCTAATGCATTTGTATCATGCATTAATACAGTCACGTTTAGACTACGGCTCTGTGGTCTACAGCTCTGCTAGACCAAGTGCTTTACGTTGGCTTGATCCCGTACACCACAGTTCTCTTCGTCTTGCACTAGGGACATTCCGTACATCGCCAGTTCAGAGCTTATATGCTGAAGCAACTGAAACCTCTTTATATCTACGCAGACAAATGCTTCTGTTAAAATAGGCGTCAAAGGGCAACTGGACAACCCTACTCGAAATGGAGTTTTCTCGCCCAAATGGCAAATTGACCTTAGAATGATGCAGACGGCCACGCGTACAGTTTCCAACAATTCACGTTGGAATTGTTGGAAATGAACGTGCTGCCAAAACTGCTACAGATCCTGTAGATCAACCCTTTAGCATACCACTCTCTGTTTTCAAATTAATTATAAAGAAGCGAAGTGTTGAACAGTGGCAACATATTTGGCAAAACCAAGTTGGTAACAAACTGTTCCATATAAAGAAAGAACTCAAGCCTTGGAAGGCTTTTCTGCTGCAACCTTTAGAGTCACCTGTTCACCGTCCTTGTGTGTTATACACTAAAAGGAATCTGAAATGGAAATCAGCAACACGATATCGAATCCGGCCTGGTTTTTGCAGATACGTTTAAGAATGGGTTACAAGATGACTGGCCGCATCTATATAGGGAACCAGGTCCCACAGATAAAACTGTACAACGCAGTATAAACTTGAATAACGTCTATGCAGACATAACTATGTATTTAACATCACCATAGTTAGGCGCATTATGGCCTTTGCTGCCCTTGTAAACCTGTATTTTGGGTTTGCGTCATTGCTCTTTGAGCGAGTTCAATTTGGAATTCGCTTTTATTTAATTACGTTACAAATACAGCCATTTATTCTTTTATTGACAAGTTAGTGACACGACAATATTCTTTCTGTGAGAACGAAAACAACGAAGCCGATTTATTATCTCATTAACATATGTTCCAACACCGCATAAGCTGACCTGTATGTGTCGGTGGTATGAAGCAGCTAAGGAGAACTCGAGGCAGTCCGTACAACCTAAATACCACGTGTAGTTGGATCTAATACCTTGACAAATGGTTTTTGTGCACAATGCCTACATTTCCAGGATTACCATCGCAGCATCCTCCTGCAGTTTCATTTCTTAAGGTCTAACTACTCTTTTGACGGGACCACTTTCTTCGGCAACTCCACATAAAGAGTTCGGAAGAGAAGTCGATTTCACTAGAAGTGTGTTGGGCCTTACGACGCGTCTGTTTCCGCGAGAACTGGTGAAAGAGTGGCATTTCCGGTTCGCTGCAGTCGACGCAACATCCGATTCCACTTCACTGATGGGAGATATTTTCCTCAGCTTCTTCTGTTTCTTGCAGTAGATTTCCGCACCTAGAACGACAGCCCCCATAAACTGCCCCAGGAGTAATATGACGAAGATTGCCTCTGTTTCCATGAGGGTGATGGGTCTCAGCTCTTGTTGGTTGAGTCCATCACTCAAGCGACACTTCCTGTCGTCTCTGTTCCAGAACTTGTTGATCCACGTCCTCAGAATGCCAAAATCTTTCAAACCACGGATACTGAAAGAGAGAAAAAAACCGAATGTGAAAATTGAATTTGCGCTGCTCTTTGAAAGAATAATTGCTAAAATGGGGACCGAAACAGAATCGGGTTGCTTAAATGTTCAATGGATGTGTCGTGAATGTTTCTATATTATTGGGGATGGGAAGGAGATAAGGCAGAAACTTAATTAGGCTGCAGAAGCAGCTCGCATTACCGCCGAGAACGTGTTTTATTTTTTATGAAGCATTTTTTAACAAAATATGGAAAACCATCCTATTATTCAATATTTTATTTAAATATTTGAGATTAAATGTATTTATTTCTATATTAATTCATAAAACTATGTAAGAGTTTGCAATTGCTGTGAAAGATTAGGTTTACAAAATATTTTAAAGGAGGGATGCAAAGCATAAAAGTTTGGAAACATCTGAATTACCCTGATGGAATTTTACTAAACAATGACCTTTTTCAGTGTCCAATTCCAGTGATTTGCTGGAACTTGCTGTAATAATAGTAACTGTATTTTTAATTCCCACCTTTTGGCTGGTGAATTTATCATTAAGAGTAACACTAATTACGGATTTATCCTCTTTTAAAATAAAGTACAGGAAAATCTTAATTGAGAAGTTCCATTGAAACTTAAAAGTCCACTGCTTCTTCAGATTTTTAAAGTATGACCTGTTTCGCTGATTCACAATTGTTATCTCCATAAAATGCATTACAGAAATGAATGAATCAAAACATTGAATATTAGTGAATGAATCAAAAACACTCACTTGAACAACTCTATCTATTATTTCAAGTGTTACGTACCGTGGCCTTTTTCCACCCGATTTAATTAGCAAACTATTAATTGCTTTATGAATCTAGTTGTTAATAAAACCAAGTTTAAATATTACGTCAGTGCAATACTTGTTAAGACGAACGAATTTTAGCAACAAAAACACCACAAACAGGCATATAAATGGAGGGGAATTAAAAACTCTGTTCGTACGTTGGGATAGACATTGCAGGTGTTGGGTTGGTTCCTTGTTGATAAACTTGAGAAGAGTTGCTTGAAAACAGCAGAGCAGAATTGTAGGAGCTGAGAACGATTGAGAATTTCAATCAGCGCCACTTCATTTCCTTCAGAGAAGTTGCTGGCAACGGTTTGTAGTGTAGATCTGTCGTCGTGGTACAGGCTGCAGCGATACAGAATGTGCATCCAGGTTTCGTCAGCACCACACAAGCAGAGATTGGTGTCAGACAAGCCAAATTGAAATAGTTTGGAGTTGATGGAGCCGTGCCCAGTAAGTATATACGACGTTGTTAAGCTGGGAGAAAATCATTGGCGGACGTTCTTGTTGAGAGGGAAGGTAACTGCAGGAACAGAAGAGCGGGTGACTTGACCAGTAGTACTGGAATCCCATTGTGATTGCAACACACTGATAAGTTCATTCCAGATTCTCCGTTTCTCGTCTTTGATGTTAGCAGTTAAGTTGCATGAGATGCCGAGAATCTCCCCGGGAACTCCGTGCTTTAGACGATAGCATAGTCCTTTGAAGATGACATGCAGGTCTAGTGGTAAGACTCCAGCAAGAACCTGCAGAGCAGCATAGGACAGTGTCCTGCAGGCCCGCAGCATGGCAAGCAGCATAATCCGTTGAATGTAAATTCAACGGATTATGCTGCTTGCCATGCTCCGGGCTCTATGAAACCAGACTCCCGAAGCAAGCATATGTTGTTATTGGTACAAATACTGCTGTATAATATAATAAGAGAGTCTTCCTATTTAGTCCCCAGTCCGATTTGTAAATTCGGATAACTGCTGCAGTGAACTTCTTAATCTCCGAGGAGAGGTGATTAATATGAGAGGAGAAGGTTAACCTGTCGTCTAAAATTACGCCAAGATGTTTTAATTCAGGAACAAAAGGGATTTGCTTTCCATCTATCTTTATATTTGGAGGTCTTCTGTAATCTAACTTGCCCTTAAAAACCATCAGTCTTGTTTTTGTGTGAGATATTCGCAGTTTATGTATACTTGAGCACTTGATTAGCTCAGAAAGAGTTATATTGGCTGATTGTTCTAGTTGAAGACGCGATCCACCTGGAATTAGAAGAACGAAATGATCGGCGTAGGCGAATTCAGAGATATTGTCAGGTTTTTGCGTGAGCCAGCTGTCCAAAACTATGTTCCAGAAGACGGTCCCAGAACTGATCCCTGGGGGCATCCTCTTGAGATGGTCCTTGAGAGAGACTGCTGTTTCGAGATTACTTGGATGAGTCTATTTTGGAAGTAGCTTCTAATAACTTGGAACAGTTGCTGAGAGCACTTGGCTTTGGTAAGACGATTGAGAGCGCTCTCTCCTACCAGAGGGAATCGGAAGCTCCCTCGAAGTCAACGAATATGGACATTTCATATTTAGCCCTCGAGGCTGATATGTGGTTAACTAAAGAGACCAAGGCGTCTTCACAAGGTTTTCCCTTCTTGAAGCCAAATTGGGATGGAGACATTAAGTTTTGACCTTCAGTTAAATCTGCTACTCTGGGTGCTAACAATCTTTCAAATAGTTTGCCAAAAGAGAGATGGGTCTGTATGCTTTGGGATCAGATTTATTTTTGTCCGGCTTGTGAATAATTTTGATCAAAGGTACCTTCCAGAGATTAGGAAATATCCCTTCAGTAAGACATTTGTTGTACATGGTTAGAAGTATTTCTGGAAATATTTCTGCAAATTTGATAATTACAGCATTTTCCACAAGATCTAAACATTTATGGATAATTATTTTGCTTAGGGCCAGCTTTAGCTCGGGAAGAGTAAAGAGATCTGTTTCATATGAGTGGTAGGTTGAGTTGCTATTCGTGATAGATATTTGTTCTGGAGTTTGTGGTGAGATCGTCCAGGGGGAGCAATAATAGACCCCAGGGATCAGAATTTCCTGTGGAGTGAACTAAGTGTTGCCAGGAGGCAAGTTTTTGTTTTGCAGTTGTATTTACGTATTCGTTCCGCTGGCCTTTATAGATATTTTTTAGTCTGGTGACTTCTGGTTCAGGCCAGGACCTTCTCCGTTGAAAGTCTCTGCGTGCTTTGTGTACTTTTTTGCGCAGAGTGGAAAGTTCAGCTATCCATCATGGCCACTCTTTGTGTAGTCAGTATGTATGATCCAATCAGAGATCCTCGAGGACATGGCGGACGTTGAAATGGTTAAATCAATGTTGGATTCTCCGTGAACGTTTGAGAAGATAACATTGTAATTAACACGATTATATGTATATATCATTGTATATATATATCTATGTATGTACATAGCGGATTTGCCAGTTTCTGGATAGGGGCCGCTTGTTGTTTTTGTTAATATTAAAATTATATATACTGTATTAGTATGTTGGGATAATCAAAATAAAGAAACTCACAGTACCCTTTGTTAAAGTGTTTCAAGAAAGGGCTGTTTGAAGGAAGGGCAAAACCCCAATCCGATCTGATGATGGTCTCCTTAGCAATGTAATAGTCGCATATATTATTGGTGCTGGTCTTCTGGTGCATCTTCAGCTCCATCATGGACTTTTCGGCGATCCACACGTGGCCTCCACGCTTCACCATCTCCATTATGTCGTCTATAGAAACGTTCGACGACACCAAGTTGGGCTGAATGTTTTCTCTCCACAGCTTCTGGTATTTTACAGATTCCTACAAAAAATATGCTGTTATAGTTTGCGTGAAAAACATAACTTAAGTCATTATATTTTAATTGTATTAAAAGTTTCCCTTAATTAGTGCATCGTCTCGACGACAGATGGCACCACATGCCAACAACAATTATGTTTCTATGGAAACAGTTCTTGCTTCCATCGAAACTTAATCCTGTAGAATTAATGGCGGTAATTTAAAAAAAAAATGCAGTTTGTAGAGGGCGCTCACTCTCCTAAATGGCAAATAGCTATCATTGGGTCTACTTGTTCATTTTATCATAATTATACCCCATAACCTGATTATAATCAGCCTTCAAAACTATATCGTACTGAAATATTACAGCAAGCATTATTAAAAATTACTATTCAGAAAACAAGCAAATATATAGAACACTATAAACTAATTGTCCGATGGTACATTGCATTAGGACTTATTTTGTTCTCACGTAGTGTTCTATATTTAATTGGTCTAAACCTGCAGTGGAAATTGCGTTACTTCTTTCAATAATAATAGGCACAATAATCAGTATAAATAATACTAATTCAATCTACAACTTTGCATTGCAGGACTTTTGAAGGGTAAACAGACTATGAATTATAATTCAGAACATATTAGCTTCCAGCTTGCTAAAATCATACTACAAATGACTTTTATAGTTGGATAACAATTGCAGTACTGTGTACTATAAAAGATAATTAAAAAGAACAGATTTTTCTTTTCTGCTAAACACCAGAAAAGACAAGTCCTTTCCTTATGTGGTATTGACTGCTGACATAAGACTGCTGCTAAGAGTTTCCCCACTGTAGAACTATAAATAAATAGCACTTTTCTTTTCAAGGATGATGCAATTTATTACAACGTTATTGGTAGCGTAGGAATGCAATTTTACGATAATATCCTACAAGTTTAAGGGCACAAAAGGTGATATTGTTGAGCTCGTTGGCACTAATGACATTAAGTGTAAGAGATCTGCGGATTTACTTAACAAGTACAGGTCACTGTTGAAAAAAAGTCGCGAGTTAGGATTAAATTTGAATGTGTCTGCAATCCTGCCAGACACGATAGGAGGGAGTATATGATGAGAGCTTTATCGATATTCGGCCCTGAAGAGATTATGCAGGGCTCATGTAGTAGAATTTTTCTCAGCGTGGTCTGTGCTTGTTAACAGGAGAGACTGCTTCTACAGGGATGGGGTACACTTAAATTAGAAAGGGTGCAAGAATATTTGCTGATGTCTTAATCTCAGTGACCAATTTCTCAACTGCTTTTTAACTGGTTAAAATTACCCGAATCTTTTCTACTCGTTCATCATCTGAATAATTCCATGCACAATTCAGATATATACCGTTGTTTCTGTTGAGCATCGAAAAGTTATTAGAAAACTTTACAAAAAAATTCACAACTGAAACGTAGAGATAGATACTGAAAAAAAAAAAATTAGTCACTTGTGGTATTCAGGGCATATAACAGATTGAATGTGTCTGTTCTACGCTTGTTTGGTTGCAACACTGAAATTAGAATATAGATTAACTCGCTTATTCTATTTACCACAAAAGATGGGATACAGGAAAGATGCTAGAGTGGGAAAAAAGCAGTTACAACATTTAGCACATCTAAATGACTTCCTGTTAAAGAAGTAGACGAATTTGCTGTAGTTTCAGAGAGCACAGAGCTTTTAAAGAATGGCGAGGGTCAAAATAAATGACAAGAAATCAGCGGAAAAATTTAGAAAGTCGGTGCTTAAGTGATCATAGATTATCTCGTCTATTAAACGAAAAACGATTTCAAACAAGATAAGAACTGCTACAAATAGTTAACTAAGGACATGACCATCCGGTTTCTGAGAGAACTCTGCCAAAACTATTGTATAATATGAATAGGATTCTCCGAAAAAGACCGATGTTAAAAGCTTGATTAATATGGGCTAATAAAAATGAACTGTTGATTGCAAAGTCAAAATCGAAGATACATCTTGATGCGGTGTTACGAATACAAATTTTGCCTATACTCTGATTCCAGGAACAAGTTCAGAGAAGGTATGACGCATTTCATCCACACTGCGTGCAAGGTGTCGTACTGACTGGTGTTGGATCAGTGATGCTTTGGAGGTGTTTTAACCATTATGAAGTGGATTCCCCCTGAAACACAAATCAAGATAAATCGGCTGATTATACAAATATTTCTGAACGATCTTGTTGTGCTTTTTGCTGAATGAATATCCTTTTGTGAACTTGAGGGACACTCGTGATTTCGAAATTCCTGTATTCCAGTATGACGGATCTGTTTTAAACTATCATGATGGAATGGTAGGGCATTTAAACTGGCCAGCCATGTCACCAGATTTAAATCTTATATAGACCACATGGGTTTATGAACGGAAAAGGAACACAAAGAAGTATCCATGAAACCTGAATGAATTGCGGATTCAATTGTTTTTAGAATTGCCTGATATTGATATTTAAGGGACCTAACTGAATGCCTACCAACAAGAATTCAAGAAGGTTGTTGTTGTTTGGTTTTTAGTAGCATTAGCAAGTAAGGCCATATTGCTCCGGGATATGCGGTAGTCATTCCCTGACCTTTCCGCATTCTCCGTATTTGGTGGTGATGGGCTCGAACCCGGTCTAATCAAGAAGCGTGTGCTACGCACTGCTGCTCCTTCCCACCTGGCTACGGAGGCGCCAATTCAAGAAGGGTTATACATTATTTATTGAAAAATTACAAGTGACTGAGTCTTTTTTTTTTTTTTTTCCGGTGTTTATAGGGTGACTATTCTTACACATCATAGTCTCTTTGAATAGTTATATTTACCGGGCTTTAATCTAGCTTACAAGTGACCAAGTATCTGTTAAAGGTTTTGTAACGTATTGCTGAATAATAAATGATAGTATAGTGTAAGTAATTAGTATCGATCTTAATGGGAGTCTATTCCTGAAAGAATGTCCTTTTGTGAACTTGACTCGTAACTTTTCTTTCTGCGTTTTTCTGCTAGGCCCCATTCTTCTGAAAATGCGTCTTGCAAACACATACACGATACTCAGCATGTGGTCCGAACATTGCAAAATTGACTCTTTCTTTCTGCTGCGCATCATCAATAAATGATAGTAATGAATAGAATCGCGTGCATTCTCCTGGCAACTTATTTGTCCTAAGGGAAAAGTTGATAATTAGATTGTATAATTCTCTTTTTTATCATGAGATGTCTAGTTTAAGTAGTGGTACGCTGTCTTTTATTTACCGTTTTAGATATTGATTAATTCATTGAAAGTTGACCGATATCAACGGTGGGCCGAAGAAAGGTATGCTGCATCCACGTGACCCAGAACCTAACAACCAAACTTGCTAAAAAAGCATCGTACAAAATAGAAATGCTTATTTCGTTTCCGATTTCCATGTCTGATTATCGTGGAGAGCTAATACTGCATATTCTCAACTTCTGACTCCCTCCCAACCACAAAATCATTCGGACTCCACCCCTTACCTCAAAGAAAGCGTGGGGAAGAGAATATCGCTTTATGATGATCTTCCATTTAGGATGGCTCTGGATTAGTTGGTGTAGCGTGTTTATTGGTCTCTCGGAACGATGGAAACTCAAGGATGAAGTCAGATTACCGCTGTAAACGGTGGTGAACACAATTGCTGCAAGCATCCACGTAGTGACAAGGGTCCTCGTCGAGATTGCCTGGGGAAGCGATGTGGAACCTGAAATAAACACGAATTGCGTATTTAAATGAATTCAACATTGGAAATTAACAGGAAAGACATTAGTGTTTCTGAGAATCTTTCCTAAATATTTACTTTGGCCTAGTAGTATCATGTATGTATAAGCAATGGACCTCCTGAGAAAGAACGGCATGCTGAGATTCTGGCGCAAGACATGTTTAGCGTGTAACACAGTAACGATGAAGAACACCACCGTGATGACGTAGGTAGAGCACAGGAGACACGCCCACATCTGGAAACGCAAACAAAAGAAAGATTATATTCAATACTCAAACAGCGTTGGCTCATTAAACAAGCAACGCGGTCGCATGATTTAAAACATTAAATCATGCAACCGCTTTCGCGTGATTGTTAATCTTACTCCTGATTTTTTGGTGTTATATTCAATTCTCCTAGCAACGGCTTTTCTGCTGCAACCTTTAGAGTCACCTGTTCACCGTCCTTGTGTGTGTGTGTTATACACTAAAAGGAATCTGAAATGGAAATCAGCAACACAATATCGAATCCGGCCTGGTTTTTGCAGATCAGGTTGCATACGTTTAAGAATGGGTTACAAGATGACTGGCCGCATCTACATAGGGAACCAGGTCCCACAGATATTCCGTGAGGAAATTTTGAGCGACTGGTGGAAGTCTTCAGAATATTCAGCTAACCATTCTTGTACAAGGTTGGTAAGAGGTGGTTTAACTTACTGGAAGAGGTCATCACAATCAGGAACATCGACGTGCGTGTACATGGTCGTCATGATTGTGCGACAGGGTTCTGCCATCAAACATCCTTCCACGTGTATCAACAAATCGACGGTATCCGGGGGGGGGGGATACCTCAGCCACTTGTTGCCGGCTACACGCATACGGTTTAGTATCATACAGATGGCCCAAAAGGAAATACAATTCTTCCGACAGGCCGGTGAGAACAAATGTCTGCAATGTGGGTTGTGATCTTAATTTTTTTTATTTCCCATCGCTCGACTGTTCAGTGTACCAGCTCCCAAGAAATTAAATTTCTTGGGAGCTGGTACACTACTGGATCTGTATCTCTAACCAAATAATATCTGCTCACGAAAGATCCGTGATACGCATTTTTCGTGAGGAATCAGTTACATATTCATAGCGCGAGAGCTGAGTCTGGCCTATGATCTACCCTTTGGATCATAGGCTCCAGGCGATCGCCTCGGTCTACGATTCCGGAAATATAGTTTCATATCGTGCTTCTTGTAACTATTTTTACTATAAAAACACGATATTATTATTAGGATAATATTTTTTTCAAAATTCACTCAAGGTTTTGAAAGTCGTTCAATGGAACTGCGCTGCTATTGAATTAAATTTGAGGGAATGTTTTACAGACCGTGTTGGTGAACGGCCGGAAGAGGATCCAACCACGGCTGTAAAATCCTGGCGTTTTGTAGATGAAGGTTACCACTTCTGGAAACACGAGGTCTGTGAAATCCACAACAGTTGACCGATCTGGACTCCACGAAAGATCTCCCACAGCAAGATCAGCGTCCTGCAAAACACACAAAGGCACGATACTAAAATGGTTTGTTAGCAGAATTTATCAGAGTGGAGTTCGTAATCAGAAAACCATCTTAAAACTCAAATTATTAATTTCAAGTTTTTTAATTTGAAAAAAACAACTTGACCAATGAAATTTTCTAATATTCTAAATAAAATTTTTCGATTTTTGTTAATCTTAAGAGTACTTTCTCTTTTAATAAATAATTTCTGTTTATACTCCGGGTCAGCCACATAAGGTGAGAGGTGTTTTCATTATAGAGCGAATACAAGAACAGACCCTATTTAGCAGTCACGTGAGCTTGAACACATTCAACTTAAATGCATGTAAAACTATATGCTCGCGTTTGACTACTCGGCTGCGGTTTCTCCTAAAATCACAAACGAAATTTGCATCCATTAATTATGAGAGCATCCTTGGACTCAGGGGAGGTTCCCACGGACTGGAGATGGGAATTTTGTGTCCCCGATTCACAAAGGGGGATCGAAGGGTGAAACGAGTAATTACAGACCAGTTAGTTTAACTTCTGTCCCGGGTAAAATAATGGAGTCACTGGTTAAAGATGCATTGCAGGATCATCTAGACAAGACTGCAGCAATAATTCAGACACAGCATGGGTTTGTTAAGGGAAAGTCTTGTGTAACAAATTTGATTGCTTATTATGATGTGGTTACAAAGGAACTGGATGAAAAAAATAATTTTGATATCATATATTTGCATTTCAGGAAAGCTTTTGACACTGTTGCGCATGAAGACTATTGTACAAATTGGAGCAATATGGTATTAAGAGTAAGTTACTACAATGGATAAAAGGGTGGTTGAGTGGGAGAAGACATTGAGTGGTAATCAATGGATGCTGCTCTTCTTGGACTAATGTTATTAATGGAGTCCCACAGGGTTCGGTGTTGGGTCCACTGTTGTTTTGTATATTTATCAGTGATATTCATGAAGGTATATCAGGCTTAGTGTCGAAGTTTGCGGATGATACAAAGTTGGCAGGGTTGTTAATGACAGTAATGGCAGTGTGCTACTGCAACAGGATCTAGATAATTTGGGCAGATGGGCTAAGAAGTGGCAACTGAAGTTTAACCTTGACAAATGCAAAGTACTGCATATGGGTAGAAGTAACCCCAGAGAAACGTACCAACTGTGTAGTACTACACTTAAAGTGGTAGAAAATGAAAAAGACCTGCTGGGAGTAATTGTGCAGGCAGATATGAAGTTTTCTGAGCAATGCAGACAGGCTGCCAGGGCAGGTCATGGGGTTTTGTCAATGATATATAGGAATTTTGCTAGCAGGGAAAAGGAGGTGATTATCCCTCTGTATAAGGCAATGGTCAGGCCACGCCTTGAGTACTGCGTACAGGTCTGGAGACCTCATTTTAGGAAGGATGTAGATTTACTTGAGCGTGTACAGAGAAGGGCAACAAGATTGGTGAGGGGGATGAAGGGATCCTGTTATCAAGAGATGCTTGAGTTCTGCAAATTGCAGTGGCTGGAGACTAGGCACCTGCGCAGTGATCTGATTGAGGTGTATAAGGCCTTGAATGGGTTGAGCACGCTGAATGAGATCCTTCCACTTGTTCAGATTACGAACCTAAGGGGGCATAAATTCAAATTAAGAAAGGACAGATGTAGAATAGATGTGCGGAAATTTGCCTTTAGCCAGCGGGTGGTTAATTGCTGGAACAAACTTCCATCTGTCGTTGTGGAAGTTGATAGGTTAAATAAATTTAAGGAGGAACTGGACAGGCATTTGGAGGGAATGGTGTGATATTTTTTTTTTTTTTTTTTTGGCTGATGCTGCATAGCTCATACATTTGCTTTCTTGCATTACATGCTACTACTACTACACCACTTATTTTATGTCCAGCATTTTGATTAAGTTATAGCAATTTCGATTTTCCTTTGACTGTCATAATACTTAATTTATACCTAAATGGATGAATGCCAGCCGGAGATCCAAATGGAATTAAGAGCGAAAAATAACTTTACATTTCAGAATGTAAAAAGAAATGTTTAATGAAGATTGTGTTAGTGCAGATTCATGCTAATGTTGGAGAATCCGGAAGGGGAGAAGGACCATCAAAACAAAGACCAGCGAGTGACTTTAGTCAGCGCAGACCAATAAACTGCACTTGCTTGAAAAAAGAGCCAACCATGCATAATGTGTTTAACATCCATCATGCAGGAGTTTTCTATTATTTTTATAGTAGTTGTTAAAAGCAGTTTGTGTGCTGACCATACTTACGCCGTCTATCAGCTCCCCTATCATTCCGCTCCAAGTCTTGTTTGGACTTTCTATGCCGTACACCTTGTCTTTAGGCACATGGACCGTGTAGCTAGGAACGGGAAACAGTGTAATGTCATTGATATTGGATTATAGATTTATTAGCGTACACAGGGTGGACAAGAGGCCACATAATAACTTTTATTTCGTTTACTTTCTCGATCCCCCTCCTTCCCTATCTTTCTTCTGATATCCACTGTGGACCTGAATATTCGCTCAGTAGCGTACACTTTTAACGTATTGATGAAAGATTATAAATTCCAAAAATCAAATTGAATGAACACTTTTCACCCAGCATAGAGTCGCTTCATTTGTCTGTGCAGGTGCATGATCCATATTAGAAGTTAAAAGCAGTCATTGATATATATTTACTCATGAGTAAGGCAATCTGTTAAAGCGACAAGATGGTGCATCATTCCATATGATGGAATGATGCACCATTATTTCCGATTAGGGTTTTTGGTAACATCTTCTATCCAATAGATGACTGCCAGTTAAGGAACTTCACTGGAAGAAAGGGTCTGTGGTCACACTGAAGACCGGTCCAGTTGTAAATACAAAAAAGGTCTTTATTTGACCTACAAATTATTAACGAAACGAGATACTCAATACCGCCATATGACCGGGTGTTTATGAATTAACAGAAAAGGATGCGGGTCCCTGATTGCCACTTTGCATCACCAGTAAAAGTAAAACAATATCATCAATTATAATTCTCTCAGTGAGTTGAATCACTCCAAGATCGATTAATTTTCCACACTGAGTTGTTATATGTGGTTAAGTTTGTCAACCCAGTGTACGCAAAGAAACAGAAGGAAACAAGATCAACTGTAAGAAACACTTCTTACGAATTACCTGAAATTTAAAACATCAGCCAAAGTGTTGACAATCTGAAACATGTAGCCAGACCATCTGGTCTCATTCCCTTTTGGTGGCTCTCTGACTGGGGGTAGCTATACGTCAAAAGAATGTAATAAGAATATTTTAGCAGTTAATGAAATCAAATGTGAGATGTTAACCTTAAGACACAAATATCAAATTCGAATGTATTATTGAGTAATTTCTACATTTAAAATTGTGACCAATTTTGTTATTTTGCATCGTGTTTTATATTTTTATTAATTTAAACTTTATATTGATTGTACGACTTACCCCCTCCATTACTTTCTTATGTGATTTAGAGGTTGCTTTAATCGAAAGTACAAGTTCAAATGAGTGGAGTCACTTACTCCTAGAGATGATATCCGTAGATTTCTGTTACGCAGGTTCATCAGCGAAGAAAAGAAAACCTTGCACCCTGCGTGCATCCGCAACCCCTTCTCATCGGTCCATTTCCCGTGGTAAACGAAGGTGGTGTTGCCATCTCCTACAGGATACAAGGACCAGATGTTGTAATGACTCCCATCTACATCTCTCTGAAAAGAAACAAAGGGAAAATTCAAAAATGATTGAATACGGAGCTGCATTTGACTTAACTACAATCCGTTTTTGATTTTTTTCCATTTTGTACGTTTATGAAATCCATTGGCAACATTGTGTTAAGTGGAAAGTTTATTTGAATCGAGCAGGTCGATTCAAAGTTCAGTTGAACACTGTAACCTCACATAATGTGGAAATGCAAAATAAACGTTCAAATGAAATGGAAGAATTTCAAGAAACATCTCCAAAGAATTGTTACTCCACACTTTGGAAGGAAAAAAAGAAAATAGTTAAAACGTTGAAAAAACTATAATACTTTTTGGGTTTTCCCTGTTTCACATAAAGAAATAAATGACCTCATTTTGGAATATTTTTAAATATTCGACTGAGTTAGTCATATTTATTTCCGATTAAGTATAAAGCGTGTTATCTATAGCGTGTGTTCTAGCAAATGTGTTCATTAAAATAACTTGAAACTATGAAGTATCTTCCCAGTCACAGAAACAATTGGCATTTGCGATTTAAATATTCATTGAACTTTATATATTGAAGCTTAATGAAGATTAAAACTTAATGAAGATCATTAAAGGTGTCCACTAGCCTACCTTCATGTCCTCGGAAAAGCTGGATTTCAAGCCAAAGGGCATTTCTTGGAAAAATTCGGATGTGGGATGTAGCAAACCAGCGAAAACCACTTCGTCCCCTTCTTTCAGGATATGCAGGAAGCAATTGAAATCGGTCTGTGACTCAGCTGCGAACAACCACTTGTTCTCAGGCACCACAACCCTTAGTTGCTGCGAAAGTAAGAACATTGTATTAGCTACACAGTACCTTGACATGTCACAATGAAAATTGTGGGCAATTGAAAACTAATATGCAATTTCAATTTACGAACAGAAGGGTCCCTTCTAGGCAAACCAACCAAGAAGGGGCGCACCGCTGGTGGAAAAGTTTTGAATTAATTCCCTCTGACAAACTAAAATTGGATTGCAACCACTTTTACACTTCACTATTTTGTTTTTATTAAGCCCTTCTCACCCCTTTTGTACCTTATTGCATTTGCTATGTGGTGTAAAGTCGTTTTCTCTGCCAGAAGTAAAGATTCACTTCAGTATTAAATCATTCACAACACCTCAATCATTCACTTACCTTCAACTTGCTCACTGTTCCATACATCGTATCTCCGCCCTCGGCTATTAATACATATCCATCGTAGTACTGGGCCACGTGCACTTTGCTGGGCCATGGGAATCGGTGAAGATCACGGGAATGTACCACTGAAGTCCGAATCCAAGAGGAATGAAGCATTTTTAGGAGCGCATCTGTAGCTAGGATGAAAATAATATCTTCACCCAAATCGCAAGATATAATTAAACATCAACAAATAATTAGAGTTAGCAAATAAAGGTCACGACATCGATAAACATAGTAAGGGCTGTTACGATAACGTCGTATATTTCTATTTTTAATATATTCCTATGTTTATTTTTTTTCTATGATGATTCCAAACAAAGTATTTAGAACCTATAGTACTTTAACAAAGTGTAGGATTAAAGCAGGACCGTGCAAATGGGGATGCATAAAATGCACTGCACTGCACCAGGGCCCCCGAAATTGACATAGGGGCCCCAATCGATGGAGCCATCGGTCTCAATGTAAACAAATGAGGTTTACCAAGTATCTTTGCAAGGCCCTGGGTTAAAGGTTGAAACGACGAAAAGAAAGAAAAAGAGGAATTCAGGTCTAGTATCAACAAGATACTAGACCTGAATTTCTGTAGGTTGCAATTTTCAAGAAATGCGTGTGAAGAAAGGTTTTCCAGAGAGTAGACAAGAGATACATTAGGAAAAGTTGGTTCTTTTACCGCTGGACATTTTTAACGGGTACCGACCGCTTCCAAGTACCTCTTTGTTTCTTTATAACAACTATCATTTGAGCATGGATCTCGCTGTATTTCGCGAGGTCCATGGAATATTTCGTTGAAATGCATTAAGTGCAAATTAGATTGCAATTCTTTAATTATTGTGCATGAAAGATGACTTGTATGTAAGTCAAGAAAATATTCCGAGTAGAACACAATATTACGGCCGCTGTAGCAGAGTGGTCAATCACGATGATATAAAAGTACATTCTTTGTGAGCAACCGGGTTTAACTGCGCGTGATTACTAAATACAGTAACGCCCTCGTGTATCTCTACTTTGTGTAGTGGTTCCATGGTATAAACAGAAAACTTGAAGTAATTTTAAGTCTGTCTTAATCCAGCTAATGGAGAAAAGTTGGATCTTGTTTAAAATAGGAGCAAATAGTTCTCACGGACAGGAATATAAAGTGTTAGATTGATTAAAATACATCTCTCTCTCTGGAGATAGTAGTAATAGAGGCATGTGATCCAAGAAAGCAAAAAGGTGCCTCCGTAGCCAGGTGAGCAGGAGCAGCAGTGCGTAGCACACGCTTCTTGATTAGACTGGGGTTCTGTGGGGGGTGGTTTGTTAGTGATGTTAGTTATTCTGGGGGGATAATATTTATATATTTTTTTATTATTACAAGGCAAATTTCCGCACGTCCATTCTACATCCGTCTTTCCTCAAATTGGATTTACGCTCCTTTAGGTTCGTAATTTGAATGTGGAAGAATCCCATCCGAATTCAGCATTCTCAATCCATTCAAGGCCTTATATACCTCAATCAGATCACCTTGCAGGAGCCTTGTCTCCAGCCACTGCAATTTGCAGAACTTAAGCCTCTCTTGGTAAGAGGATCCCTTCATTCCCCTCACTAATCTTGTTACCCTTCTGTGTACATGCGCAAGCAAATCTACATCCTTCCTAAAATGAGGCCGCCAAACCTGTATACAGTACTCAAGCAGTGGCCTGACCATTGCCTTATAGAAATGATAAACACATCCTTTTCCCTGCTAGCAAAATTCGTATATATCATTGACAAAACCCCATGACCTGCTTTTGCAGCCTGTTTGCATTGCTCAGAAAGCTTCATATCTGACTGCACAATTACTCCCAGGTCTTTTTCATTTTATACTACTTTTTCATATTCATTGTCGCATCTGCCCAAATTTTCTAGATCCTGCTGCAGTAGCGCACTGCCATTACTGTCATTAACAACCCTTCCAACCAACCTTTGTATCATCTGCAAACTTCGACACTAAGCCTATACCTTCATCGATATCATTGATAAAAATTCAAAACAACAGTGGGTCCAACATCAAACCATGTGGGACTCTACTTATAACATTAGTCCACGAAGAGCAGCGTCCATTGATTACCACTCTCTATCTTCTCCCACTCAACCACCCTTTTATCCATTGTAGCAACTTGCCCTTAATGTCATTCTGCTCCAATTTTTACAGTAGTCTTCCATGTGCCACAATATCACTTTCCTGAAATCGAAGTATACGATATCAAAATTATTTTTTGTATCCAGTTCCTTTTAGACTACACATAGTATCTAATCAAATTGGTTAGACAGACTTTCCCTTAACAAACCCATGATGTGTCTGAATTTATTACTGTAGCCTTGTCTAGATGATCCTGCAATGCATCTGTAACCAGTGACTCTATTATTTTCCCCGGAACAGAAGTTAAACTAAAAAAACAAACTGGTCTGTAATTACTCGTTTCACCCTTTGATCCCCTTTTGTGAATTGGGGATACATTTGCACATCTCCAGTCCGTGGGAACCTCCCCTGAGTCCAAGGGCGCTCTCATAATTATGGTTAAGGGTTTGCTTAGTTGCTTTGCCGCCTCCTTTAATATAACTGGATAGATCCCATCCAACCCATGTGCCTTTCTTCAGTTTAACCTCAACAATTTCTCCTCCACTTTGCTCTCAGTTATTACAAAATCATTAAGTATCCTGCTACAATTTGATAACCTTCTGCCATTTTCAAACCTTAATAACTCCTCATGTGTGAATGTAGATGAAAAAATTCATTCAGTTTGTTTGCTATTTGAGCAGCATCATCAACAGTCGAACCATCGATATCAAGTGGACCAATCAAATTCATCCCCTTCCTTTTAGAGTTTATATAAGTAAAGAGATCCTAGCTGTTTTTCTTAGCATCTTTTCCAAGGATTTCTCGTAATCTGCCTTTGTGGCTTGGTTACAGACCAGCTTATATCTGCCATAGGCTTCTGTGTCGCCTGATAATTAATATGCGTCCCATGCATTATTCTTCTCTGCCACGAGTCTCATTAGCTCATCAGACATCCATTTGGGCCTAAACCTTGAACAGTATTTCTTAGTTGGAACAAAAAGCCTAGTAGCTTCCAAAATTACTTCCTTGAATGCTTCCCATTTAGAATTTGCTGTTAGTGACATCATCAGTTGGTCCCACCGTATAGAATTTAAAAACTGTCTGAGACCACTGTATTCACCTTTACGGAAGCAAAAGCCCTTCCCTTTATTCCTAATGGTAATTATATCTTTAAGTAAATCCCACATCAGTACACTGTGATCAATGCCACCTAGTGGTTCCTTTATCTTCAAATTCTTAATACACGAATGATCACTGATGATAATCAGATCAAGAGTATTTTACTCCCTCTGGTTACCCCTCGAACATGCTGCTGTAGAAAACAATCATCCAATAAATCCACAAAAGCCTTGCTAGTGTGTGAATGATCAACGCACAAGTTCCAATCAATATCTGGGAAGTTAACCCCCCCCATTATAAGACATTCTGATTTACTGGCCCACTCTTTCTCTGCACAGTTATTCGCTGTACTCATTAGGGTCATTAGGCTTATAACACACTCCTACTTATTTTCCCTTTCTCAGTGTTTGTCATACCACACTGACTCATCATTGCACTGTCCACCCATGTCAACTGGATGCACTTCCTTAGATTTTGTTTCTTAATTAACAGCATAACCCCTCCTCCCTTCCTATCCTGTCTATCCTTTCCGTACACATTGTACACCCCAGATTACAATTCTGCACTGCTTACATCTGTGTGACACCACGTCTCTGATATCACAACAATATCTTGACCAGCACTTCAGAATTCATCAAATTTATTTTCTACACTCCTAGCATTTTAGTTACCCTAACACATCCCATATATTTATTTGTTTCATGATGACTGCCATCATTCCCTGAAACCCCCAGCACCCCACTCTCCAAGCTGCTGCTCATTTCAATAGAAGCAGTGCAAGAATCACTTTCACCTCTTCCTGTGGCTACTTTTAACCTTTTAGTCTGTGAATCCCCCTCCCCAAGCTAGCAGTTTTCCGACCCACCTAACATTGCCTCCATAGCATCAGCAAATATTCCTGCACTCTTTCTATTTAAGTGTAACCCATTTCTGTAGAAGCAGTCTCTCCTATTAACAAGCTCAGGCCACACTGAAAAAGATTCTACTCCTTGAGCCTTGCACAATCTCTCCAGGGCCGAATTGATCGACAAGGCACTCATCATATACTCCCTCCTATCGTGTCTGGGCAGAATTGCAGACACTTTCAAATTCAACCCTAACTCGCGACTTTTTTTGAACATTGACCTGTACTTTTTAAGTAAATTTCCAGATCTCCTACTCTTAACGCCATTGGTTCCAACATGTCCAATAATATTACCCTTTGTGCTCGAGAGAGAGAGAGAGAGAGAGAGAGAGAGAGAGAGAGAGAGAGAGAGAGAGAGATTGATTGATTCTCTCTCTCTCTCTCTCTCTCTCTCTCTCTCTCTCTCTCTGTATGTGTGATGGAAGCGTGTGTTAAATTTCAACGCTAATGAATCGGCCCGGAGAACCGGGTACGAAATGAAATAGCGTTGAGCCTTCAGAAGAGAACCCAACAAAAAAGGTCTATTTTCAGCTCTCGAAATAGTTTCGAAACCTAACCATCATCCATGTTGGGCTGACAGCAAGAATGCACACCCTCTTTCACCGGAAAAAAAGCCGAGAAGATGGATGAAAGCAGGAGGCTTGTGTGTCACTGACAGCTAGTGACGCGCTAATAAATTTATTAGCGCCCGTCCCTTTAGCCACGCCACGCACCTCGTAAAACTGACGAAAATTCAATTATTTATAGCCGATCGCGTTAACACTCAAACTTCGTGTACTTTGTAAGATTTGCCGGACTTTATTCGGAGCGAATGTCTTGTGACCATATATCACCCTTATTGCTTGTCCACAGGTCGCGTATCCCTCCCAAGCACTGGTAGTTTGTGTTTCATTCAAAGTGCATGCGGGAAGGGACCTTAATGTATCGTTTTAAAATAAAAATATTCAAATTGTTTTTTCCCCTTCCAATTGGAATTCATCCTGTTAAATCCAACGTCATCTTGTTATCATATTTACACTTTCAGTAGCATCAGGAATTGATAACATACCTGCAGAGCTTTTAAAATACAGCGGAGAAAATCTGAAGAAAGCCTTATTTGAACTGACAAAGATGATATAGATGGATCAGCATTGGCCGGAGGATTTCTGCGCATCAATCATAATCCCTCCCTGTACCCAAGAAGAAATCAACAACAGTATGCGACTACAGAACTATGTCTTAATACCTATGCATCCAAGATTCTGCTGAAAGTTATCAAAGGTCGTATGGAGAGTCATATGAAAAATTTCTGGATGACTCACAGTATGGTTTTTGCGGAGGTAGATCGACGAGAGATGCTATTGGAACGTTGAGAGTGCTGGGGTGAAACAGTGTATGAAATGGGAAGAAACCTGTATGTTTCGTGGATTACAAGAAGGCGTTTGATGGGTTAATCTGGAGAGAACAGCTCCCATAGCTCGAGAAAATCGGATGCAAGAAGATTATTGGACTGACCTGTGACTTATATAGAAGACAATGCGCTGGTAAGAGTGAGGGGAGAACTAACAGAAAAAGCTAACGTTCAAAACGGAGTAAGACAGAGATGCTTACTTTTACCTGGTTTGTTCAATTCTTTTGCTCAAGTGATAATAAAGGAGGCACTTGGGAATGAGAAGTGGGGGATTAAAATAGGTTGCCCTGCTACGCTCCAAAAAATGACCAAAAGACTAAATAATAAAGCGCTGAAGTATGGAATGAAGATAAACGTTATGAAAACTAAGACAATGATGATTGGTAAAAGATTAATTCCCTTCCGAATTGAGATCGATGGAGTAAGAATAGAACAGGTAGAGCACTTTAGGTGTCCGGGGCAGTTATTTGCACAGGACATTTCATGTCAAACTGAGATTCAATCCAGAATTGCAATGGCAAAACAATTTTTCAACAATAAACTGTCCTTGATTGCACAGAAGACGTCACGAGAAATTAGGAATAAGATAATAAAGACATATGTCTGGTCATTGGCACTATATGCAACAGAGACATAGATTCTGACAAAAAGAGACTTGAGGCCTTCGAGATGTGGTGCTGGCGCAGGATGGAAAAAAATAAATGGACCGAAAAAGTGTCAAATGTGAAAGTATTAAGACGTGTCCAAGAACAAAGAAAAATTTTAGGTAGAATAAGATCAACTATACTAAAACGGGTGCGCAACGTGATTCGACATAGTGGTTTGCTTCTGAATGCAATGGAGGGGACTGTAGAGGGAAAACACCCTAGGGTAGACCAAAAAAGGCCTTTATCGGGACGTTGCTGGAAGAAGCAGGACTTCAAAACTTTAAGGAACTAAAACAAACGGCACAGGAGAGACACAGATGGCGACAATTCATCAGAGGAACCGACCAGTCACAAGATAGAATTACTGATGATGAGTAGGAAAAACTAAATAATAAGCGTACGTCCATAGCTTAGTATTCCAGTACCATTTGATTGTCTGTCCCTCATAATACAATTGGATCTGAAGTTTTCCAAGCAATGTAGACAGGCATCGAGGAGGCCTCATGATGTCCCATTGAAGATGTATTGAGTATTTGCTTGTACAGATAGGAGGTCATAATACCACTGTATAAGGCAATTGTGAGAGTCCAATTGGAATACTTTATTTTATGAAAACCCCAAACACGAAAGGTACTAGAGCGTATTGATTGAGAATATGAAAGAAGATACTTGATATTAGACTTGAATTTCTGCAGATGATACTTTTCAGCAAATACGTGTGAAGGGAGGTTGTTCCAGAAAACCGAAGTGGAAGTGATAAATTGATGAAGAAGAAAAGTTCATTCCTGGGCCTAACTTGAAGATATGCTGGCCCCAGGCAAAAGTATTTTTGTGGCCCCTGTAAAAATGTTTATAATGAAATGACAATGTTTTGGGATTAATAATGGTGAAATGGATAGGTTTTGGGGAAGTCATAGCGCCAGTGCGCATTCAAAAAGTCGTAATGTCAATAATTCTTGCTTGAAACTGATTTTTAAATTACTGATATACTATTCTGCCCTAAGATCAGGCGGCTGTTTGTTCAATACCATACATTTGAATACTTGTTATTTGATACAGATGAATATATTTCACAAAACAAAAATTAACTTGCGGAATATCAAACACAGAAAAGTGAATAATTAGGAGAATATGTTAGTTAGACTCAGTTATATTGCAAAATAAGATGTTTATTCAATTATTCCCAATGATTCGAAACAACTAATAATCTACAAAATAAAATCAAAATTACAGAAAATGGCAAAAACGAAAATACAGTGTATACATTTACATATACAGCGTCCCAACCCCATTGGGGATCGCGGAAGAAGTTCGAGGGGTCGCGAGGTAGTGAGAAATAAGACCTAAACATAATATTTTATCATATCGCTTGACATTGTAGTTACTAAAATGTCGACAATGTAATTGGCAACACCCCTTCGAGACTCCATTGTAGCTCCTGCATTGTCACGCGTTACGATTTTGGCTGTGATCATTGCCATTTCGGGCTCCCTCAAAGAAAGGGACCTAGGCCTAAGATGGGTCTTAGTTCGTTCCATGAGTTTCAAGTTGGACAGCAAAACGATGCTGACTGATTGCGGCACGTGTTCGGACCGATTTCGTAAAGAGAGAGAGAGAGAGAGGGGGGGAATTATCGAAGTCAATTCAGAAGAACAGTGCTCGTGGAAGTATCTGTAGAAAAGACATGCAGCAAAAACATGGCGTCTATGAGACAGGGTGGAAACTTTGTTAAATATAGGTCATTAATTAACCTAATTGCTCTCATTTGAATGGAGTCTAGAAGGCAGAGGGGGGGGTTATGGGGTACCAAACCGGCTGTGGAAAAAATAGTCCATGGTAAGACTGATTTAAGATTCGTGCAGAGTGAATAGATGTTTGGAAGAAAAGTAACATCCACAGCGAAAGAGAAAACCCAGTTTTTTAGATGCAAAAGCAATATTTGTGATGTGCTTATGCCAAGATAGATTACAAGTTAGATCACATTTCGCAATAGAAAAATGTGATCTTGTCTAGAAATCCGAGTGCAGTCGAAGATAAACAAAGGAGCAGAAGAATCTTTTTTGCGAGATATAAGACAGGACCGAGTTTTAGAAGAATTGAAATTAAGTTATCTTTTCCCCACTGTATAATTACCTGGGGTTCAATCAGGGAAACAAGGTCAGTCATTACATATACAAGAATAAAGTGGGAGAAAGAACAGAACCTTGGGAAACACGGCATTAGTGTAGAAGTTAGAAGACGGAGCTATTTACCATCACGCGCAGTGAGCAGTCAGAGAGAAAACTGGATACCTAATTACAAAAAACAGTTGGCAAACCATCAGATCGAAACTTATTCAGAAAACCTTTATCCCAGATATGGTTTCAGGTTTAGAGATTGCACCTGAAAAAACGACATCGAGCTTTTTGAAAGAGTCCAAAGATGAGCAATGCGCCTGATGAGATCAGAAAAAGGACGTCCATATGAGTAAGCTTGCCAGCTTAAACACCTTAGAAGAAAGTTGATCGAGGTGCATAAGGCTTTGGGAAAGATCAGGGAACATTAATTAAAATTGGGGGGGGGGGTTAGACTGGATTGCGAAAAATTTTCTTTAGCCAGCGAGTTAATTATTGGAATAAGTTGCCTTCGTGGGTGGTTGAGGATGACAGCTTGGGGAAATTGAAAGCTTAGCTAGATAGTTACCTAAGGGAGAAGGGGGGAGTGTCAGATTGGTGCTTTGCTTTTTTATTTTATTTCTTTCTTTTTTTTTTTTTTTTTTTTTTTTTTTTTTTGGCAGATGCAGAAAGATTTCGGGACTTCCTTGAGCCATAGAGCTGATACATACAATTCTTCGTTAAGGGACGTTGTGACCTGAATCTGAAGTTTTTTCTCAGTCTGTGAATGTCTGTTTTTTAATATAACTCTCAGATCTCATTAAGCTAATAATCGCAGTGATGACGTACTTAGGTTTTTTATTGCTGCTTGTTTAAAATACTTACCATTTTCGTTGTCGTTAACTACCAAGATGTCATTCCACTTAAGAAACTCTATCAAGGAAAACACGGTGTCTGTGAAAGAAGAGTGCAAGGAGTCTAGAAGGCCTGAAAGAAAAGATAGATAAGGAATTGAATTAGAACCTCAGACTATGTTAAGGATACGAACTAGATGCGACCAGTTGGTTTTTAGTTTGAGCACTGGTAGTGTTTGGTGTCGGCATGCTTCGGGTACAAGTTGTCCATTCATGGGAATGATATGGCTGTTGGCCGGTTGGTTGTACGTTTCCAGAATTTGGAAATTGCCAACATAATCCAACATATCCTGGTGCTCTTCGAGAAGAATTTTACCGCTATATATAATAGATATTAAAAATACCATAAAAATTCCGAAATAAAGGAGGCGCAAAAATATTCTTGATGGCTGTTTTTTTTCAGTGGAACTGTTGTCGCTGATAATTTTAGTTTTCCACTGGACAGCAGTATTTCAAAGATGCATCGTATTTGATATGTTGATTGGAAGCAAACAGCTGTAATGGACTCTTCTTCAGAATTCTGGGATTTTCTTTTCATTCACAAACCAAAACTGTCCTTAGAATACACTAACAGATTACAGTTTCCAAACCAGCAAAATACTCCGAGACCAATCTGCGCAAGCCATAAAAATTATAACTGGGGAAGGAGACGAATACGAAATTAAGTATCGTGTCTCTATGACATTGGTTGACACCAATGTACAAACGTCGGTTTGTCTAAAAGCTTCAGCTGCGTAGTAATGACGCAGATGCACTAACCAATGTCATAGTTTGAATTTTACATACTCTGAGGCCGTTTCTGCCCTAAAAATTATCAGCGTCTTGTCCCTTAACCGAAGGAGCATGGTTTCTAGGGCAGCTGTTAATGCCTTTCCAGCTGACACGTCAAAATATTAGTTTTGAACAGATTATGACTCAATCTGTTGAAAATAATTAAATTTAGATGGAAGGTTTGTTAGTATTGGAATCATATGAAGATGGAGCTAGAAAAGGAAAAGCCAATGTTAAAATATTAGTGCTAATTGTTAGATAGAGGGAATCGCATATCTGAAAGACAAACATTGACAACTTACCTGAAGAGGGCGTTATGTATGTGCTCGAGATTAGTGCCATATAAAAGAAAAACCCATAAAACATCGCAGAAAAATGTCCCCGATTTTGTTCAGTAGGATGAAGTTCAGGTAGTAAAAGGTTGCAGCCGACCCGCTGCTTGAACGAGGTCAGAAAGTAACCGTAGTATTTCCGTACAGGGCGGTCAGTCAGGCTACACATAAATTGCAACGCTCTAATTTGCGGTTACCACGCACAGCCGGTGAGTGAAGACTTGTTTCGTGTCCATTCCGGGCGTCTTGAGGATGCCACAGCTGTTCGGTGGTGACAACTGACCGTTTGTTTATCGCCACCAATAAGCCGACTGCCTTCGACGTTCTCGACAATGGTCAAACCCATTGACACACATCTCCTAAGGAACAGCACCTGCGACTTGACTGTATCGAACTTCGGCTGTTTTTTTTTTTTAACTCGCAGAACGATGTCAAGTTTGCGTGATTAATTGCTACCGCAAACACGAGGCCTGTCGCTACCCGAATGTTTCCTTACTATTCAAGAGCGAGCATACTATGTCAGGGTGGCACGCATCTACTATGGGATCTCGTGAATAGCGTCGAGTATTCCCTCGCCCCTATTCCTATGTAAATAAACGCGCGAGTGAAACACGTAATTGCTGCAGCCTCGTGACAAAACCCATTCACCACGGTGTTGATGACATCCCCGGGAGTGACTATCGATCCGTGCTTCGGATTGTCAGAAATGCCGATAAGACGTTCGAACAGTGACATTTAGCAGTTCCTCCCTAATGAGGAATGCAGTGGGTTATTGATGCAAGGGCTTACCCACTTCCTGTTAAAATAATCGTGGATGGGACTTCATCTCTCCTCCCATGGCTTCTGTCCCTCTGAATAACTCTGACAGTGATGGAAATGGCGATAAATTTACTCTGCTCATCTCGTTGCATGTGATCCCGCAATTTTCTTCGGAATGAGTGATTTCCATTTAACTGTCAATTGAAATATTCAATACTGGATTACTATGATGACTTTAGAACTGCCTAGAGAAAAGGTTCCCAAACTTTTATATGAAAGAACAACGTAAAATTTCTAAAACAGAATGAAACGAAGTCAAACTCCAGTCCTGGAAGTATTTCGGAATGTTTTCAAGGAATAATAAGAAGAAAAGATCTGCCCTAAAGAATGCAATCTTTCAAACTATGATATTATAAAACTGGAGTACCCGTGGTACTCCAGTTTTAATAAAGGCACCTCCGTAGCCAGGTGGGAAGGAGCAGCAGTGCATAGCACACACTTCTTGATTAGACCGGGGTTCGAGCCCGTCACCACCAAATACGGAGGATGTGGAAAGGTCAGGGAATGACCACCGCATATCCCCGAGCAATATGGCCTTAGTTGCTAATGCTCCTAAAAACCTAATAACTAATAACTCCAGGTTTATAATATCATAGTTTGAAAATATTTCGCCAAAACTGTTTCAGAGAAGTTAATATCGAAGTAATTACAAAAAGAAGAAAATTGAAGAAGAGAGAAAATTGAAGTGAAAAAGAATATTATTGGTACTATCGAAGAAAAGCGTCGTTTAACGTGGTATGGACATGTAAAACGAATGCAAGAAATCAGATATCCAAAGGCTATCCTTGAATGGATACCTCCAGAAAGAAGGGGAAGAGGAAGACCAAGGGGGACATGGATGGATGGATGGAGTACGGGTGGCATGAGAGCCCGAGGTTTAACTGATCAAAGACACCTTGAACCGTACTTTATGGTGGGAGATTTAACTTGTAGGCTGAGGAATCTCGATGGAAACACTCCTCTTGAAGAAGAATTAAAAAACCATCTCCCTCTGATCCCTTCGATATCAGTGGGACGGACTAAGGTAGAATTGCAATTTATTTTTTTACGTGTATGACAATATTGTGCTTTAAGAAAACGACAATCATTGCGCAAAAAATATCTGGATCTGGAAATTTGTGCGTAGAGTTGTCCATGAAGAAAAACGCCAACTTTGTTGAAAGTCTGACCTGAGATTCATCGATTGTGATGGCAAAAACTAATTGTTTTCTCTTCAAAGTAGAATCGCAAGTCAGTTTCAGTGGGAGTTAAATCAATTCTCGGTATTTGAAAATCGGTTAATATTTTTTTTAGATTTCCCCCCCTCAATTTTACTGTTAAATGAAGCTCTGTAGAGTCGGCAAATAATTTTTTCTTATAAATATAGCGTTATTGAATGTGGGTTGCTAGGGCCGGAGCTGTTAGCTAATCACGCCAGCTTTTTGGCCCCCCTCCCATCTTTTATTTTTGCAGCATAAACTAAAGATGCTATGGCCTCTGGGCCATCGGCGACTAGCCATCCCTGGGGCTCACTGCACTTTAGTGAGTCAGAGGTTACATCCCTTGCTGTAAACTAAAAGAAAAGATCGTTTTAAATAAATTTGTTTATACACCGGGGATGACCAAAGGTCAGAGGAGTTCACTATATAGAGAGAATACAACAAACAGCGCCGTATTTAGCAGTCACAGACTTAAATCCCGGTCACTCAAGGCACGTGTACTTATGGACCCGTGCGCTTGGCCACGGAGGCGGTTTTATTGTTGCTAGTTAATTTACTGCGCACACAGTACACTAAAATGTGTCATTAGATTAAAAATTGTGTCTGTAGATCTTTTCCAAGAGCAAAAAACCATGCAAATCTGTAGAGAGACGACTTATAGAAAAGGTGATGAAACTACCACGAGTTAACGCTGGTTAAAAGAGATTTGGACGGACCACATACGTCACAAACCAAAAATCCAGGTTATTTGATCGCAGGATGGGCCTATCTTAGTTTTAATGTTCGCTGAGATCTGTCGCTGTTATCTTCTCTTTGACATGATCTCTCTCTCTAGAAGTGTATATAGCATCGATGAACCTTAGAAGCATTTCTGGAAGCCACTTCTTGGCAAGTCTTTCAGAGTGATTGCTGTGGTCACAAATTCTTGACCTTCTTTAATGCGCCACTGTATTGTATAACTACCTTCAATGGTTGTACAAGAATTGTGCCACAAGGTACGAATAAACAAACTTTTGATAGGAGCTCATTTGGCAATTCTCCAGTTACAGATGAATTATGAAAATTTCAAGAAATGGACTTCAGTCCCCACTCACACCTTGGGCCGAACAAAACCAACACGTCATTATCAGTACGTACTTATTATTCACATACATTTTCCTTTAATGTTTGGTGTGGTGTTCTTGTGGAGACAATTCCATTGGTCCATATTTTTAACAACAAGGCTTTCAAGAGTGCATACCTACCTTTACTGCTGAATAATTTCTGATAAATATTGGAGGACACCCCTGAAAATCTGAAGACGATGTATTGTATGCACGATGGTCCACCAGTCCACTTTGCCCGTTACTTTTTTGAAAAGGTCCTTTCCAACGACCATCACGATCTTCGACCTCACATCCTTAGATTACTTTGCGTGCGTGGGTTGGAGGAGGAGGTGTCACATGAAATCCATGGTTTGTCCTACTTGTATTACCATGCAAGACTAAGTGAGAAATCGCATTTTGGAAGCTGCCAAAGCCATTTTTTCTGTACAATATGCTCCAATATTTGTCCCGTGCAAAATTTAAACATTCTATATGATGTTTTTCCATGTTACCTAAAAGCCCCTGCTAGAAAAATTTAACCCAGATTTTAATTATTCCTCTGCAGCTGTGGGTATATTGAGGGAGGAGGCGGGATTTCAGTGGCCACTTAGTGTATATCAACATAAAATAAGGCTGAAAGAATTTTTTCCCAACTTCAGACAGGCACATTCCTTCTTGGTTTTACTACGATAGGCAGAAGCAATTTTGAGAAAAACGCTGGTGGAAATGCTCAGTACACTCGGATAAAAACATTAAATCGTGCGAGGCCTGTGGGAACTCACGATTTCCTCCACTAAAGCCTGTTTCTCTACAACCACTACATGACTTAGTTTCCAGTAACTGCAACTGCAATGTAGATTCATTTGTCAAATCGATGTATTGACCCACTGCATCGAACACGCTGCTTTTGTTTCCCATTCGGATGTTTCGTGTTGTTGACTATTGGTAAGGTAACTATCAATTATACACGGACACCAATAATCAATGAGGGTGGTTGGTAGCGGCACACCATCAGTTAGGCTGGCATAAATTTAGAACAAACACGGACACGTCCATCGATTGCTTTGTCTGACGTCTCCATCAGAACCTTTTGGGGCAGCTTAATCTTACATATACGTAGGGGGATGTTGTTTTGGTTGTTAGTCGAGTTAGAACGCAGCGAGAATTCGTGTTGTGACTATAAATTATGGCAGTACTTAACCCACTTATGCCTTCCCTGCCTTATGCGACACTTGCCCTATAATGGAACCTCGCTAATCGATGCAATGAATCATTACGATATCCTTCCAGAGCAACTTCATTTCTTTTTTTTATTTTTATTCATTGGAAAATCGATGTGACCATTTAAATTGTATATTAAGCTGTTGCAATATATGAAATACAAAATTCAATTTCATGTAATTCATATATTCATTCAATGGCATGCCCAGAATTCAGTGGACCTGGTGAAAATAATTACGTGGGCCTTCCCTTGAACTAGTGGACTGTTTTCGGCACATTCTAGTGGTTTCTCCACCCCGCGCTCATTTAATGCATCGTATTAATTAATATGCCATTCTTTGAAAAGTTATGACTCAAACCTTGATCTTTAGTGCCATATAATATCCATAGATGGCGCCACTAACGACCTTACAAGTCGTCTGCGTGTTTGTAAATACTGTATTTACATTCCAGTAAGGCTTCCAAAGCAGAGTGGTCATTAGAGGGAGTGCAATAGTATTCCCTCTCCTGACCACTCTGCCTCAAATTCTGCTTGAGTAGACCGGGTTTCAAGCCCCTGACTGTTAAATACTGTCGATCTGCCAACCCGCACTGGACCAGCATGGCAGATTATGGTCCACTTCCCTCAACAGACGGCCTCCGTAGCCGAGTGGGCAGGAGCGGGAGTGCAGTAGCACACGCTCTTTGAGTAGATCGGGGTTCAAGCCCCTGACAGCTGAATACGGTCGATCTGTCAACCCGCACTGGACCAGCGTGGCAGATTATGGTCCGTTTCCCTCAACATGAATTGTTGAGGAGGCTTCCATCCTGCAGTGGGTTGATAATGGCTGCACTTTACTTTTTTTTTTTTTTTCCCTCAACATGGATCGTTGAGGACGCTTCCATCCTGCAGTTTACCTTTTATCTTTTAAGGGCTATTAATAAGGCAATATTATTACTACTTCAAACAAAGCAAAGCCATTTAAAGGCACTTCTAACTTGTACATTAAAGAATATGATGGACGTTTTCAATTAGAAACAATGAAAAATTTCTCTTATGGAATTTTGACAAATGCAAGGTACTGCACATGGGTAGTAGTAGTAGTGGCATGTGATGCAAGAAAGCAAGTGTATGGCTTATGCAGCATCAGCCAAAAAAAAAAAAAAAAAAAATCACACCATTCCCTCCAAATGCCTGTCCATTTCCTCCTTAAATTTATTCAACCTACCAACTTCCACGACAGATGGAAGTTTGTTCCACCAATTAACCACCCGCTGGCTAAAGGCAAATTTCCGCACATCTATTCTACATCTGTCCTTTTTTAATTCAAATATATGCCCGTTTAGGTTCGTAATCTGAACAAGTGGAAGGATCCCATCAAAATTCAGCGTTCTCAATCCATTCAAGGCCTTATACACCCTAATTAGATCACCGCGCAGGTGCCTAGTCTCCAGCCACTGCAATTTGCAGAACTTAAGCCTCTCTTGGCAAGAGGATCCCTTCATTTCCCCTCACCAATCTTGTTGCCCTTCTCTGTACACGCTCAAGCAAATCGACATCCTTCCTAAAATGAGGCCTCCAGACCTATACGCAGTACTCAAGGCATGGCCTGACCATTGTCTTATACAGAGGGACAATCACATCCTTCTCCCTGCTAGCAAAATTCCTATATATCATTGACAAAACCCCATGATCTGACCTGGCAGCTTGTCTGCATCTCAGAAAACTTCATATCTGACTGCACAATTACTCCCAGGTCTTTTTCATTTTCTACCACCTTAAGTGTAGTACCACACAGTTGGTACACTCCTCTGGGGTTACGTCTACCCATATGCAGTACTTTGTATTTGTCAAGGTTAAACTTCAATTGCCACTTCTTAGCCCATCTGCCCAAATTTTCTAGATCCTGTTGCAGTAGCACACTGCCATTACTGTCATTAACAACCCTGCCAACTTTGTATCATCTGCAAACTTCGACACTAAGCCTGATATACCTTCATCAATATCATTGATAAATATACAAAACAACAGTGGACCCAACACCGAACCCTGTGGGACTCCACTAATAACATTAGTCCACGAAGAGAAGCACCTATTAATTACCACCCTCTGTCTTCTCCCACTAAAATATCCTTTTATCCATTGTAGCAACTTACCCTTAATACCATTCTGCTCCAATTTGTATAGTAGTCTTCCATGCACAACAGTGTCAAAAGCTTTCCTGAAATCCAAATATATGATATCAAAATTATTTTTTGCATCCAGTTCCTTTGTAACCACATCATAATATCCTATCAAATTTGTCAGACAAGACTTTCCCTTAACAAACCCATGCTGTGTCTGAATTATTGCTGCAGTCTTGTCTAGATGATCCTGCAATGCATCTTTAACCATCGACTCCATTATTTTACCCGGAACAGAAGTTAAACTAACTGGTCTGTAATTACTCGTGTCACCCTTCGATCCCCCTTTTGTGAATTGGGGATACTTTTGCACATCTCCAGTCCATGGGAACCTCCCCTGAGTCCAAGGATGCTCTCATAATTATGGCTAAGGGTTTGCTTAGTTGCCTTGCCGCCTCCTTTAATATAACTGGATAGATCCCATCCACCCCAGGTGCTTTTCTTACGTTTAACTTCAACAATTTCTCCTCCATTTTGCTTTCAGTTATTACAAAATCATTAAGTATCCTGCTACAATTTGATAACCTTCTGCCATTTTCAAACCTTAACTCCTCATGTGTGAATGTAGATGCAAAATACTCATTCAGTTTGTTTGCTATCTGAGCAGGATCATCAACAGTCGAACCATCGATGTCAAGTGGACCAATCAGATTCATCCCCTTCCTTTTAGAGTTTATATAAGTAAAGAAATCCTTGCTGTTTTTCTTAGCATCTTTTGCCTGGGATTTCTCGTAATCTGCCTTCGCCTGCCGAACCTCCTTTGTTACCTGATTACAGATTAACTTATATCTGCCATAGGCTTCTGAGTCGCTTGATAATTTATATGCATCCCATGCATTTTTCTTCTGTATTACGAGTCTCATTAGTTCATTAGATAACCATTTAGGCCTAAACCTTGAACAATATTTCTTAATAGGTATGAAACTTTTAGTAGCTTCCACGATTAATTCCTTGAATGCTTCCCACTTAGAATTTACTGTTGGTAATATTGTCAGTTGATGCCACTGTACAGAATTTAAAAACTGTCGGAGACCACTGCAGTCACCTTTTACGAAAGCAAAAACCCTTTCCTTTACCCCTGATGGTAATTAAATCTTTAAGTAAATCCCACATCAGTACACTGTGATCACTGCCACCTAGTGGTTCCTTTATCTGCAAATTCTTAATACACGAATGATCACTGCTGATAACCAGATCAAGAGTATTACCCTCTCTGGTTGCCTCTTGAACATGCTGCTGCAAAATACAATCATCCAATAAATCCACAAAAGTCTGACTAGTGTGTGAGTGACCAACGCACAAGTTCCAGTCAATATCTGGGAAGTTAAAATCCCCCATTATAAGACATTCCGATTTACTAGCCCACTCTATTTCTCTGTACAATTGTTCATTGTACTCATTCGAGTCATTAGGCCTATAACACACTCCTACTCTTATTTTTGCTCTCGCAGTGCTTATGTCACACCAAACTGACTCAACAGTGCATTGTTCATCTATATCAACTGGATGCACTTCTTTTGATTTTATGTGTTTCTTAACTAACAGCATAACCCTCCTTCCTTTCTATCCTTTCTGTACACATTGTACTCCCCAAATTCCAGTTCGGCATTCCTTATATCAGTGTGACACCATGTCTCTGCTGTCCCAACAACATCCGCCTTTGATGTCTTGACCAACACTTCAAATTCATCAAATTTATTTACTATACTTCGAGCATTGGTATGCATGCAAGCATACATGCTCCTACTCCTACTCCTATTCCTAGTTACCCTAACACATTCCATATACCCACCTATTTCACGATGAGTGCCATCCGTCCCTGAAACCCCAACACCCCTCGCTCCAGGTCGCTACTTAATCTAATAGAAGCAGTGCAAGAATCACCTTCACCTCTGCCTACGGCTACTGTTAATCTATTAGTCCTTGTATCCCCCCAAGCTATCAGTTTTCCGACCCACCTAACACTGCCTCGATAGCATCAGCAAATATTCTTGCACCCTTTCTATTTAAGTGTATCCCATCCCTGTAGAAGCAATCTCTCCTGTTAACAAGTACAGTCCAGGCTGAAAAAAATTCACCCCTTGAGCCTTGCACAATCTTTCCAGGGCCGAATTGATCGACAAGGCTCTCATCATATACTCCCTCCTATCGTGTCTGGGCAGAATTGCAGACACTTTCAAATTCAACCCTAATTCTCGGCTTTTGTTCAACAGTGACCTGTACTTGTTAATCCCAGATTACCTTACCAACTATGTGGTACTACACCTAGGGTGGTAGAAAATGAAAAAAAACCGCGGATAATGCACACAGGCTCCCAGGACTGCTCATGGAGTTTTGTCAATGATACACAGGAATTTTGCTAGTAAGGGATAAAGAGGTGATTATCTCATTGTATAAGACAGTAGTCAAACTACAATATCAATACGGCATACTGGTGTGGAGGCCTCATTTTAGGGAGGATGTAGAGCTGCTGAAACGGGTAAAGAGATTAGTGGGGTAAATAAAAGGGTGCTCTTATCAAGATGGGTTTCAGTTCTGCAAATTGCAGCGTCTAGAAACTAGGCACCTGCTAGGTGATCTGATTGAGGTGTTTAAGGATTTGAATTGATTAATCAGACTCAATGCTGATGGGATTCTTCCTCTTACTGCTCAGACTACGCACATCAGAGGGTATAAATTCAAATTGAGGAAGAATGGTTGAAGAATAGATATGCGGAGGATTGCCTTTGCCCAGCTCGTGGGTGATTGTTGGAACAAACTTCCATCTGTTGTAGTGGAAGTTGACAGTTTGAATAAGTTCAAAGAAGAACTAGAAAAACTATTGGAAAGTGATATGGAAAGTTTATTGGATTTTTTTTTGGCTAATGCTTATAAACTTGTTTTCTTGAATCATTTGCCACTACTAATACCAATTATTAACTTAATTAAAAGTAATTAAATGTTCTAGACCTCCATTTATAATGAAAACAAATGTTCCCTTTATGCTTATCCCTCCAAGACAGAGGGAAGAGGTGGAGCTCGACTCATTATATCATCTGCTGGAATTCCTTAGAAAGACAGCTGCCTCTAGGACTTCATTAACTAATAGGGATCTTAAAATGTACGAGTAAACAGCGTGTGCTCTGTCACGTACACACAAGTCATGACGTCATAGAACAATTAGTGACGCGGGTTGAAAAATGTGACTCGGCAAAGCACAATTTGACTCTAATTAACAAGTGTGAATGGGCTACTTTTTTTCCTTCTTCCAGAGCCGCTTCTATTTACAACGCAAATGACACTTCACAAAGTCAATGGGGATTTTGTGTGCCACCTCTTTGTCCTTAATTACCCAAAGAAACAGCAATATCTGAATCTGTGCTACTCGTTCAGATTTTATCTGCTGCTATCAGCTCCAAAACGATGATGCTGACCTAATCTCAGCAGAGTTTCTCTCTGTCTAGACTCTGTGCTCTTTTTCTGCTAAGTAATTACAAATTGCACTTACAGAATGCGGCGTAAGTGCACGCAGGAAACTGAGGTTATTGTCCTCGAATTTAACCTCTCCGATCTCGACACAGAAATTGCGAATCTACGCCCTGGTTCCGTGTGGCTGCGAAAACTTTAAAAAATGCTTGCAAAGCATCGTTGGTTTGTGCTGTCAGTGTTTCGTTAATTCGTGTTTATCAGACATACGTCACATGTTGCCTCTACGTGCCACATAACGCTTTAAATTCTCTAGTGAATGTTTCTTTTAGAAAAATGTAAAATTTAACGAGAGATTTGTGGTCGTCCCACAGTATAAACAGAATTTTTTTTATTTGTTTCGGGCATGCACCATTAAATTTCTCTGTGGAGACTTGACTCTACCTTCCCAGTAAATGGTCCATTTAAGGAATCTTCTTTGCTTTGCCTGCATCTCCATGCCGCTGACCAACAATCAGCTATGTACTTCCAGCCTGTACGCACCACATTAACTCGACTTCATCTCTGGTTTATTTGGTATACAGAAGAAACTAAGTGAAAACATACTTCGATTTGGATTACAACTATTCTCAACTGGCTCCAGCTCTCATTGCTGAACAGATCTAGCCCTAAATTAAACATTCAGAAATGCACCGTTAGAGCGGCGTCACATCTACATGAGATAGGCACCTGTGACTATCTTATAAAGATGTGGGAAGTCGTCAAAATTCTATACAATTGTATTTCCATCCTCATCCAGGATGCAGCCACCAAAATGTCTTTCCTCCCTCTGCCCACTGAGGCATTGTAGACCCCAACTCAACAGTTTGCTACATCAACTAAGAGTACATCGGACACGGAAACACACATGATATGATAAGGTGGCATATTCGAGTACCCGAGCTCAGTTCAACCAGTTAAGATTCTATTTTGTTAAGACCCCTGTGTTAGAAAGGATCATATGGCTTTATGTTAAAGATCTCCTGGACAAGATCTGAATATCTGGCGAGACTACATCTCCTGTTTTATCAGTGCAGTGGGGAACCAGAAAACTTTGCTCCCTCCCCTTAGTGATGGGAAAGGCTTGATCTTTCCGACAACCATTACCGTATCCAAACTGTTATCACAAGCAACTCCTTACTTGCTTCTTCGAATACAGGGATAGACGAAATTCATAAATTCACGATAGTTATCAAACGTCTTTAGGATGCTTATAAGTGAGTCCCTTACCGAAGGTAGTACTCCTCTCACTGGTGAAGCCATATCGACCGATTTCAAACGCATTGGTCTCTGAAAGGTACTTGATACAATTCTCTTGCCTATATCACCAAACAGGTCCTGCCAGAGAGCCTTCAGACATTTCTACCATTTCATCCCTCATAGTGCCTCTGTCATCAACCTATTATCCACTAACGTCATTATTGCCTTCGTGCAAGAACTAGTGGTCACTTATTTTGACTTTAAGGTCTCCTTTTATGCAGTCCGCAGTCCAACTCCTCAATATATTTGAACAACGCTTCTGGACGCAGGGAATTTTCCTTGATTTCAAAACTGGACTATCGTCCTCAAAATGATCGATATCACCTACACAACCATAACTATATGTATCCTACAAGGGCGTGGAGTCTATCCCGTCTTTTCTTAATGTCCATAGCTCCAGTACTAGTCACCATCACTGGAGCACTTAGTCCTTGCGAAAGACATCAAGATCCTAAAACACATCAAACCAGCACAGCACTGTCACAAAGTCAAAGACCACCCTTACCATGATCGCAGCCTATTTTGACACTATGCAAACCAGTGTGGCCAAACCATAAATCTACAAAAATAAATATAAATCCATTATTTTCTCACCGAATAAAATTCCATTCGATATCAGTGTTGCCTTGATGGAGCCTTATTACTATCGTTGGCCAGCATATGATGTGTTGTGTTCAACAGAATCTGAGAAGAGTCTGTCATAATGTATGGATAATGGCTAATATTTTCTAAAGTCACATAATTCCAAGCTTCCATTGAACTGAAATCTGAGTGTAGCTATTGGTGAAATTGCTATTGCTAACAGAGTAATACATGGGTGGGAGACCTAGAGGTGCTTGAAGACCACGCGAACGGTTGTCGGAGGTAGGGGTTAGATAAGGGGGACTCAAACGGTTCTTGGAAGTTCTCTCAAGTAAATAAAACTGCTTAACTCCAGTTAATTAAAAAAATAAATAAATAAAATTATTTTAAGCCAATCGGATAGCTCCAAGGGTCATTTAAAGATTTTCGTCGGCTTCCAACGGAAAACAGACGACTGCTTCGGCAATCGAACGATCCGTTGTGCGATGACGTCGCAATGCTTTAATGAATGAACTCTGTGTTTGGGATGTCAGCGTCATCAACGGTAACCAAATAGTCTGGGCGTAAGAATAAAACGAAGCTTTGATCTGAGCAGATGTAATTTGCGTAATTGGGTTGGATCGTGTAGCCGACACTCGAAGAAAGAACTGTTGTGGTGGGTGTGCCTCTCTGAAAAACAGTCAACCTTCAAGCAGGTGTTACACCAGTGGTCCCACCCGTATAACACTAAACACTGTAACTGGAGAGTTTCCGAATCGGTCCTTATTTCATACCGATACGTATTAGTTCAGAGATTTTCGTGTTCTGTTCCAAAGAGTGTTGCCGAATGTTGTCATTATATCAACACTAATTCACTCCGATTGAAATTTAGGATATTTATTTCTTTATGTGCTTTATGCTCAGTGAGCTCTGGACACTTTCTTTCTCTCTAGAAACCAATATCTGAGGAAGACGATTTCAGATGGCCTTAGTTAAACTTATTAGCATCGGACATCTTCCTTTCCTTACCCTTGTCTACTTGTTTTTGTCGAGAAACAAAGAAAGTTGCGTATCGTTTCATTCACCATCACCTTAAAGATGAAGGACAAAAATGATATTGAATATTTGCAGAATTCTCTCGAATTATTTTTATCAAATATATATATATTTTTTATTTCGTGCTTTATGAATCGCAGAAACAGAATTGTGAAACACCAAACGACATTTTCTTTAAAAATACCATTGTTGGAAAGGAAATCCAAGCGCCAAAATTATCAACAATCGTTATGCAACAATGTCCTTTCAGTCAACGATCTGTAGGAAGAACTCCATTGTTTTAAATTCCAGTACCGTAAAATGAATTAGTCCAGCCATGTTAGATCGCTGTACCTGTTAGGCCCACGTTTCGGTCCTTCCTCATGACGGTTAATTACCTCGAGGAACTAAAAAAATCGCATTATCAAAATTTCCGTCAGCGCATCTCTTCCAAGAGTAGGGTCTCTGTTTTCCTGTTCATGTTAAGCCCAAGAAGTCAAATCTGACTTTGAGCCGTGTAATACATGTAGTCAACAAATGAGGCAAGTTGATCGAATAAAGATCTGGTGTCGAGGTTAAGTCTATTTTAGTATTATCGTTTGCATTTCTAAAAATTCCAAAGCTGGTTTAATTGCGAAGATTTAATTTTATGCAGAAAGAATTTAACGAATTCATAATAAACTTAATTGAACTATTAATTCGTAATCTGAAGACCGCCAGTTATTTGGTAAAAATAGAGGACAACATCCCTTGAAGTATGAGGCCCTCCCTGGGGTTCGGTGTAGTATTACGCCGTTGTATCTCAGATACTTGAACTCTAATAACGGAGTTCTCGTAAACTTTCAGCGTTTGGGCTGTTTACATTCGCACTTTTCATTTTAATCATTCTCCTTGACCTGTTGGGTTTACTTCTGTGTCAGCACAAACCCTCGGGAAACTCAATTATACAACTTGTAAACATCTGGTCACGAAAATTAATCTGGTGGATGTAGCTATTTAAGAATACGTTTAAGTTATACGAGGATGTGACTATTTGCAAAATTATCAATTGATCTCTGCATCCCCTTATTTAATACGAGATGCTCACGAACGCGTACTTTCGATTTTCATTTCTTTAAGATGCTTCGGTTGATGTCTTGACCACACCTTCATTTATGTTTGCTGTTTTTCAGTTATTCCGCCGATCACACAGAGGTCGTGGTGATAGACAATGGTACAGGGTTGTGCAAAGCTGGGTTCGGCGGTGATGATGCCCCACGGGTGGAGTTTTCCTCTGTGGTTGGACGAGCCAGATATTCGGTAAGGAATTCTCTTAAGAATGAACTGAAATTGAATAAAATGTTTACAAAATAAGAAATAATGAAGTTCGTTTGTGTCAGCTTCCATTAGTTCGGTTTCTTAGGATGAAGCTTCCGGTGGCTCTCTAAAATGAGACCTGATCAAGGAATGAAAGTTCAACAAACCGCTTCAACTGGAATGTATCTGCTGGACGTTTCCTTGCATTTACGTAAATCGAAACAGGAACTTATATCAAAGTGAATCTGTACCTCAAGTTATCTTCTTTTCATTCCAGATAAGAAGATAATCTAGTGTGTTAACTGCTTGGTAAACCACGGATGTATACAACAAGGATGATACGTGCAGGAGTACCATGAAATGTGCAGATGAGTCATACCATACAAACTTCTGTGGGTTATAATGAAATGTTCACATGGAGTACCGGTCAGTCCTGTCTGATTGGTTGTTTATAATCAGCTAACGCCTTCGTTGTATTCATTTCATGTTATTTTTCCTCGGGAGGGTAGAGGGTGCTTCATCTTGCGTACTGCCAAACTGCCCTCGTAGAACAAGGAATTTTTTTGTCTGTTTCATGATTTATTGCCACTGGAGGATCACAGATAAGGGACGAAATGCAGCCCCTAAACGTTTATTCAAATTCTCATTGCAAACATTATCCAGCCACTCTTTCTGGAATTCATTATGACCAAGCACAAGATGATGGATCCTTCCCGCCACTCTCTTAATTATATACTGAGACTCCACCAATAACTCTTCATTAGTTCAATAAATATCGCGTGTTTCCTGCAATATGCTTGGCGAATACTTCTTTTTCAAGATATAAGCGGTGATTCCTCACGTCAGCGAGGTCATACAACCTTTAAAGTGGTTTGTATTCGATTCGGTTTGTAAACACTCGAGTGCTGCTGTTCTTCATTATCTGGCACTCTCTTACATACTTGCTTTGTAGCCAACTTCGCTTTTACCTGGGTCTCTCTCTCTCTCTACTTTACGTTGATGCATTACTTATGTCTGGTGTGTTTACTTTCTTTAGCAGATATCTACTTGGCTGAAGGACGAATCGGTCCTGTTCACCTTGCCAATGTGGCCTTCGCAATCTTAAGTCTTGGGGTTACTGACTTCCTCGTACTTTATTTGGATGCTGGCAAATTTGGTACACACAGATCCCGTTGGGAGACTGCATTACCTCAGACCAAAATGCCAACTACATCGCTGATATCACTGCTACGTAAACGACTTTATTTTATGCAAATTAATCTCTCTCAATGACTTATAATTCTACATATTGTGAATGGGTTAAATTTACAGAAAATGATTTTTTGTCTTGCAGTTGGACACGGAGAAATTGGTCTATATTTTTAAATTTTGTATTTAAAATCGTCTTCTATACATCTGGAAATCCTCCTGTATTGCGCGTCAAGTAGCTGAATGAGTTACAGACTTCTTTCGGGATTTTTGGCGTTTTTGTGGCTCCACAAACAAAACTGGCTTTGAAACACACGGAATTTCCAATAAGCGGTTTATAATGAGCTCCTTCTGCCGACTTAAACGGCTATTCTAAATGTACTATCAATATTGCTGATAGCAAATGCGTAGGTCCGAAGACCCCTTGACTTTGGGGCCTTGGAACCAACTGTGCCCACAGAATGTGAATTCTGAAAAGTTTTCAATTAATTAAATTGTCGAATTAATATCAATAATTGAAATGAAAAAATCATTGTCGGTAGACGGCCAGTTCTGTACCGCAATAAAACATTTAACCTCTTCAAGGTTAAATGTTTTCGCCCAGAAAACAGGTTTTCTCACTGAAAAAAAGGGAAAAAAAAGTCGATTTCAGGTGCACTTAACTTCGGAAAGCGCCTTGGAATGTGGTTTTTGAATTTAAAATTCTAAATGCTAGAACATCTTAGATTCGAAGGACTGCTTAAAGACAGCCAAAAAGCCTGTTTGACACTCAGTGCGAAAGGTAAAACTCACGAATTTTTGAAAGTAACCCACTGAAAGACCTGCACTCAATCGTGCACTGGGACCACCACTTAATTCCAATTATTGGCTTCGCGTGGAATTAGAAAATTGTGTATTTGAACTTAAATAATATATAAGTATATTATGCATAACATGTTGGGGAGGGGGGAATAAATATTAAAAGGTTATTATTTGATTTAATTTGAATTTGAACCCAACTGAAATCACAATCCGACCTCACAAACGCAAATCTGACTGCAATTCACAGAAAATCCTAGATTGTAGGGAGTGTAAAGCGGGTGTTAGCAGAACATTAAGACACACATGGTACATACAAGTGTACCAATTTCCATATATTTGAACCGTACTACAGTACACTATACTATCTCTCTCTCTCACATCAACTATTCTCAATTTGCAAATTATTAACATCAGTTTGTATCAGTTGTATATTACTTAATTTGAATCCTCGATGATTACTCAATCATTCTCTTACATTACCAATTTTTATTTCTTACATCAGTAAAATCATTTCATCTATTATTACTCTTTCTATATATTTGTTTCTATCCTTTAACACATTGAGGCCTTTAACACATTGGCCACACTCTCTCTCTAAATATGGCCAACTTGCCAATATATCAGCCACCCTGACGCCGTTTCTTTTTGATGCGAACACTGGACGTCCACCAATTTCATGTTTACTTTCTAACGGTGGCTTAGATCAAAAGAGACGCTTTGCAATCCCATTGTACGGTCCTATTGTTCTTGCCCTCAGCAACCCTTTCACGCCTGTTCTCAAATGGCGTCCCCTCCTCTATTCTGCGCTGTCTCTCTCTCTATTTGTTCTCTTGTATTATTTAAATTACTTGTTTATCTTAAGCCGCTATTTTAATTCCCACGCCTAAATCTGCCCATTCCTAAATCCAGTGTTTTTCCAACTTTAACCTTATTTACGTTAAAACTAAATATCCAATCTTAATACTTTCTGTCTTTAACTTAATACTCAGGCATTAATGCTAATTCTCACTTTCTTTCGCCCTTCCTGGATTTATTTAGCAAAACAAATATTTCTATTTTAATTTGCAAGATTTTCGACAGTTCAGGATAGCCAATCCAGTCTTCCATCTTCTTGTGTGCTATTAACTCCCACACAAACGTTTGGATTCGGCTGGATGCGTTTTCTACAGATCTCTGCTCTCTTCAGGAATCACAGTCTAATTTTTGTGTCCATTTCATGGTTTTGTGGAACAACCCTCAGACACGCGCACTCCTGAAAATTGCATCCCACAGAAATTGAATTCCGTTTCCAAATACAAGGGTGGATTGAAACTTGCTCCTTTCAAAGTTTCAAACACCTTCGTGTCTTGGATTATTGTAGCATCGTTAGCGAAGCACATTAGGATTATCTTTGAGGTCAAGTACCTGAGATTTTTCTCACTTATGTTTAAGATAAGAATGCATTAGTGCATTCCAAATGTGGGCGTTATCTTGATAATTTTCTAGGAAACTTATTCAACGTGGTTTCTGTTATAGGCGTTTGTTTTTGCTGTTAAAGTGGCTTCAGCTATAGGAGCCGAAGTTGCAAAGGTGCAGTAAATTCTCCTTGAGTGAGTTTTAGGTGTTTATATTCGACATTCCCGACGAATATCAATCAAGTGTGGAATTTTAACAACACGCCTACGACAGAGAGAGAGAATACCTTTCGAAAAAAGCCTAACAGCGTATTTAGTCTGAGATGTGTGTGGGGCTAGCGTTGTAAATTAAGGATTTTTGTAGAAATAGTACGAGTCTCTGTATGTAATATATTAGAATTATTGATTGGAAGGACATCTCTGAATAAACTGATAATAATAATAATAATAATAATCTCTGTTAACCACTAATATTAGCATTCCTAATTGTCTTACATTTAAATATGCAATATTTAACTCCTTGACCATTGACCATCTTTATTTTTTTAGCCCGTCGTCATAGGGATCAACTACAAAGACACGTATGTTGGAGAAGAGGCGCAGATGAATCGTGGTATCCTCAGTGTTATCTACCCCATCGAACAAGGCATCGTGGTCAACTGGGATGACATGGAGAAGATCTGGTCGCACACCTTTTACGAGGAACTTAGGGTGGATCCAGCACAACATCCCGTGCTGCTGACGGAAGTCCCTCGTAATCCTTTGGCTAATCGAGAAATGATGACGGAGGTAGGTCTGAATAGTTTGCCAGTAACCACGTTATTGTTGGTCACATTGAAGCAGATCTGTCATATTCTTATCGACTATAGAATATAATAAATTTACAATTACAACATGGCGCCTCCGTAGCCAGGTGGGAAGGAGCAGCAGTGCGTAGCACACGCTTCTTGATTAGACCGGGGTTCGAGCCCGTCACCACCAAATACGGAGGATGCGGAAAGGTCAGGGAATGACCACCGCACCGGAGCAATATGGCCTTAGTTGCTAATGCTCCTAAAAACCAAATAACAACAACAACAATTACAACATCAGAATGAGGCCTCACATAGCCGAGTGATCAGAGAAACATTTTGAGTGGACCATGGTTCAAGCTGGTGTAATTACTAAATTCGATTAACGATTGTATTCATGATTTATTGTTCTCAAAGGAAGTCAATCCAGTCATCCATCTTCTTGTGTGTATCTATTAACTTCCACGCAAACGTTTGGATCCGGCTGGATGCGTGGTCGCACCAAACTATGAACAAGAATTTTTCTTTTAATATATACAATTTACAGACGCGATAAACAAATTGTTCCTCATTGACTTCAGCTTTCATTGGTAGAAGAGATGATGCACAGGAGGTAGAGATCGACTTCGAGAATCTTGATTAAAAGTTATTTTTCTTTCTTTTTAATTCTGAAGTTCTTTATAAGATAATAAGACTGTTTCAGAGTTTTTCTAACACGAATATCGGCTGTGAACTTCTACAGACCCGGTACACTCTGATTAAACAATGTGCAAAAATCCTCAAAACAAGACCATCTTGATAATTTTTTACAAGAATCTTTTTATACATTTAGGAAGAACATCAGAAACGAAGTTTCAAACTTCTTCTATTATACATTGAACACGCCTTTCTGCTTGTGGGGGACCACGAATGGGGTCGAATGGGAAAATTCCGACCATGGCCCAATCCGCTCTTATCTTTCAATTTTGGGCAGTGGCCGTTTAAAAGCTGACTTTTTCTTTATGTGGTAAAGAAACATAGCAACCCATGAAGAGCCCTTCTTTCTTTCTTCAATCATAAAGTCCACTTTAATTTTATAGAACACGATAATTTTCCAGGCTCCTTTAGATAACGAGGTACTTATTCAAAAGTTTAAAATAAGAGTTCCTGTGAACTACAGTAACACTCTTGTCTTAGCTGCTCTTGCGCAATTATTTGTACACACCCACTTTACAAAACAAGAAGTTACACAAGCACAGAACTTTGATTAGTTTCATTACATCAGACGACTATCTGATATGAACGCTTGTTGTTAGTAAACAAACTCAAATGGTTGTAGCGAGAGGCATTACCAAGAATTTTCAGAGCTGGGACAGTAGTCCTAAATAGCAAACCAATGTTCGCTTTCCTTCTATATACCACGATGCTGCTTCCTCCCCATCCTCTTCAATACAAACCCAGGTGGTCAGAGCCATTAACCAAAAGACAAACAACATCACAGCCATAAAAGAAAACGTCTTCCACCAAGGAAACTGTCTCATCCATTTAAGAAAATAATTGCCCTAAACAATCCATTTAGATGAGATATTTCAGAATCGATTATCCCTTGTGCATTTAAAATTTTATGATAAACACCCTGTCCCTCATTATCTAAAAGCGTCGTGAGGTTCCTATTACCTTGATTTGTCTAACAACTTTCATAAAGAGCTGGTCTGTCGGTTTCCATTATTAGTTTTTCGATAAAACTTCTTGTAACACATCGAGTGGCCCAACTTGCCCAAAAAATTGCAAAATTTAGTGCAATTATAATCACCATTGCGTGGCTTCAGCTACTTTAAGTACATTTGATCATAAATTTCCACAAACTGCGTGTTTATTGTGTTTTTCCTCCTTTTAGATAATGTTTGAGTACTTCCAGACTCCAGCCATGTTTATTGGGATCCAGGCTGTTCTGGCTTTATATACAGCGGGCCGAACATCGGGTATTGTGCTAGACTCTGGAGATGGAGTAACACATGCCGTGCCAATTTACGAAGGTTATGCTATGCAACACGCCATTTGCCGGGTGGAATACGCGGGACGTAATCTGACCGAGTTCTTAATTCGCCTCCTGACAGAGAGAGGCTGTTACTTCACCACTACAGGTAAGTGCCTGTCCAATGAGCCAAACTACGTGCAAAGACACAAGGTTTGATTTGATTAAGAAGTTCGGTGAATGGTTTTATTCTTGAATGCGTAGCGGTAGCTAAAAGATGGTGAGCATTATTTAGTGACATCTGTTGACCATGCGCATATCAAGTTTTAATTTTTTACACTCCACTCGATGGAAAACTAAACAGGGTTATAGTAAAAGGACTTTACAATATTACTCTACGTACGATAAACTGTTCGACAATTACGTTTCAAAGGAGTTTATCATTCTTAATTGGGGTGGCTAACTGATGGAGATTATTTTAATCAGTGCTTGAAGTGAACCGAGTGCCATTTCCATTTCTTTTCCGGATTCATGAAATAAATCGTTACCATTTTAAAGACTTAATGGCCCTCAAAGTTTATTCACAACTCGGAGGGGGAACACTTAACAGATTACGTCGTTTTATTTGTTTCTTCCACTTGAAACAGTGTGTGCAATCTAGTGTGTGTGTGTGTGTTGTTGTTGTCATACGGCACCAGGGGTTCCCCCCCCCCAATCTCCGCATTGTTTTCATTGTGGTGAACCAGTTCACTGAGAAATGCCAGAGATTTAAAAGCGTGTGGGTATTGTTCATGTGTAGTGTCATGTACCGTTGTTCATCTGGTCATTTAGCCATTGGACCCTTATTGAGGCCCAACGTTGTTCCACTTACGCCCCATGGAGGCAGACCAGGAACCCAGTAGCCATAAATTTACTCTGGCAGGTCCTGCCGCTTAATTTCCTGGGATTTCGGCGGCTAGGACCTAATAAAAAAAATCAAAAAAATCTGTGCTATCGTAGGGGTAATTTTAAGTTAAGGTTTTGATGTGCGGGGCTTTCGCTATGATGAAGGTAGAGGGGGAGGGAGATCGAAGATTGAGGGGAAAAGACAGAAATATAGGGCCAATAGAGTAGATAGCCCCAGTTTTCGGTGGGGCATGCCCCACCAGAGTAGAAATTTGGGGGTAGAGGAGAGGGAACATAGAACGTCCCCAAGGAAGTGGGAATAATAGGTGAAGAGGGCTAGGGTGCCCTCTTCAGATCGTCATCAGGGTGTGAGCAGCTGTGCTGCGTTTAGTCTGTTGTATTTTGCCACACATGGGGCGAGCCCCGTCCTTGCTTTTCTTTTCCGTGTGATCAGCACTCTTCTTGTCCAAATATTGGTCCCCTGCGGGTTTCAGTTTTCTGTCACATTTGGTGGCGATTTTTGTCAATCTCTGTGTACGCTGCTGTAGATAGCTATTAGTGTTTTTCTCCTGGTGAATAGGTCTTGCGCATACTGGGAGAGCGCCCTATATTCATCCTCAGTGTCCAGGAAGTGGTGCTCCAGTCCTTTTGGGAGGTATCTCAACCTTGTTATTAGTAGCCCTCTGAGGTCTTAATAGTGTTGACAATCATAGACTATGTGGCTCCAGCTTCCGCTCTCCCTACATATGCAATTGGGGTCCTCAACGAGTCCGAAGCCAAACAGATTCTCCGTGTAGGGTCCAGCTAATAACGTTGTCATATGGTACCCTGGGAGGTACCAGGCCGGCTGTTTTGGGTATATTTTCCGGAGGTCTGGTAGAAATCTTTTTGTTACTTCGCCTTTTGTAGTCTCTGTCCACCTTCTCTGGCAAAGGTCTAGGAGGTGGGTCTGTAGCCTAATTTTTTCGTTTTTTAGGTTGCCCGCCGGGTCAGTCGTGAATCTTTGGTGGGTAGCAGCCACTCGCCTGGCCAGCAAAAACAGTAGCCCCGCCCGAACAGCCTCCAGGTCCAGAGGGAGTGCTCCAGCAAGTAGCTGCAATGTTGGGGTACTTACCGTGCTGCAAGCGCGCGTTGTTGATAGCAGTATGGTCCTTTGGGTCATTTCTAGTGTTCTGTTCTTTTGTTGACTACCAGTGTCATTTTTGGATACCACAGCAATGTGGTATCCAACCTTCCTGCCAGCAATCTCCTGCTGCGTAGGTGATTGCTGGAAGGAAGGTTGTTTTATAGTAAAGCATCAGTGTTTTTTTCTTGAGTCCCCAATCTTTCCTTGTGATTCTGGTTACCAGTCCGGAGTATCCTCTGATTTTTCTTATGTATTTCAGATGCGGCTGGAACGTCAGGTTTTTATTAGCATTAGCATTAGTAGAGGCATATGATGCAAGAAAGCAAGCTTATTCAGAATCAGCCAAAAAAAAAAAAAAAAAACACACCACTCCCATTTCACCCCTCGGTTCGCTCGAAATACCTGTCCAGTTGAGCCTTAAATTTGTTTAGGCTATCAACTTCAACAACAAGTGATGGAAGTCGGTTCCACCAACCAACCACCCGCTGGCCAAAAACAAATTTTATCTAGGATAACGCCCAGATACTTCAGCTGGCTCACAAATTTGATGGTTACATTGTTGATTTTAATTTGCCGGGGTCGTCCCAGTTGTAGAGTCCCCTTTTGGAGGTTCGATGAGGTCTTGTCTGACGATATTTTCAGCTGGTTCTTTGATGCCCATTGCTGCAGCCGCTACAGTGCCTGATTTGCCAGCGCCTCCAATTGGGCCATGGAGTCCACCTCTACTGTCAATGTCAAGTCGTCCGAGAAGACTTGCGCTCCCCAGAACCCAGATCCGTCGTCAGGAATTCATCGAGGACCATTGTCCACAGGAGCGGCCCCTGCGGACATCCTCTGTGCACCTCTCTTGTTATTTTTTGATAGTGTACGTTGATTTCCACTCTTCTTTGCGTTAAATTGCTTTCAATTATTTTTACAGGTTAAGAGGCACCTCAGCCTCCCTCAACCTCGCCAGGACACTTGGCCACCAAAGTCAATCAAACGCCCGAGCAAAGTCAATAGAGATGAGCAGCAGATACTTTCGTCTACAATCCTGGAATATCCTTAGCAAGTTTCCCGGTGCGTCCACAGTTGAGGATCCTGGTCTGAAGCCATACTGGTTTCAGGTCTACATGCTAGTTTCTAGCATGTAGGCCTGAAACCAGTATGGCTTCAGACCAGGTGTCAAGTATGTTATTGTGTATGATATTGTGTCAAGTATGTTATTCATCGACTGCTCCCAGGTCGTGGTAAGGTCTCCTTGCCGAGTCCTAGTGGTAGCAATCACCTTTCCCCCCGCTAGGAAGTCTATTGGTGGTTACCTTGTAGAGAATGCCCCAGGGGTCAGTGTTCCCTGCTGTGGAGACCAAAGACTCCCAAAAGCGTCTTTTACTTGTCTTTATGGCGTCAGTTGTACCGGTTTCTGATTTGTCTATATATTTGCCTCAGGGCTTCGACCTCATTTGCTGGTCATGATCTTCGGGCCCACTGGAAGTCTTTCCTACTCTTGTTCATTTGTCGCCGGAGCATGGCAATGTCCCGGGTCCATCAGGGGGACTGTGTCCAGCCGGGGGTGTTTCTTCCTCATAGTTTGGTTGCTGATGTCTATCATCAGTTTAGTAGTTGCCTTCTGCAGTTCGTTCAGATTATTCTGTGGATCGGTCTGTTGGAAAGTTCCCTTGACTATTAATATTTTTGCCTGTTTTATGGATGATTAGGACAAATTTTACATTTTCTATATGCGCCTTCTAAATTATTACACATGGTTTTGCTTTTTAACAGGACTCTTTTGTCTAGTCTAAATGGGGCGCATTATGACCGTGTTGCACTTGCACTGTAAAACCTACAAACAAACATCGTATAAATTGGGCATTTGACTTTAAACTACAATTAAATACAATTTAAAACAACGAGTTTCGCCTCTTTAGTAGATGCTGAATTCAATTCTTTCCTTATCTTTTTCACAGCTGAACGTGAGATTGTCCGTGACATTAAAGAAAAACTGTGCTACATCGCTGACAGCTTCATCGACGAGCTGCAGGCCACCTTCAACTCTCCTGCAGTCAATGAACTGTACCATCTACCTGACGGACAAGTGATTACCATCGGAACAGAAAGATTCCGCTGTCCAGAAGCCATGTTCCAACCATCTCTGGTGGGAATTGAAGCCTGTGGGGTGCACGAAATGCTCAGCAATTCCATCATGAAGTGTGATGTGGATATCCGTAAAGAACTGTACGGCAACTCAGTCTTGTCCGGAGGCAACACCTTGTTTCCCGGCTTCACGGAACGTCTTCAGAAAGAGATGTCCGCTCTTGCTCCTCAGATCACCAAAGTGAAGGTCATCGCCCCGGCCGAAAGGAAGTACGCCGTGTGGATAGGTGGGTCTATTCTTGCCTCGTTGTCCACCTTCAGGAAGATGTGGATCACCAAAGAGGAGTACCTCGAGCTCGGGCCAACGGTCGTCCACAAGAAATGTTTCTAGATAAAGGCGCACAGCCTGCTTGGTTTTTGTAACCGATTTCGGTTCGTCTGCTTTGCGAAAGCGTGGCGTATGAGACCTACCTGTGTTTAGCTTGACTAATATCGCTATTCACACCAAACCTATTAACTGTTCTTACCAGACAGTAATAAATCCTTTAGTTACTGTAACTAGTATCCATCTTAGTAGGCTCACACATTACGAAACCATCCATATATTATAAACGGATTACAAACAGTGGCTTTAAAAATTAATACATTAATTGTAGAGGATTAATAGAGGTTCAAAACGCCAAGAGGAAATGGGTAATTCTCCTCCTCACATCATATTTTTAATTAGAAATTTGACATCTAAAGTTAACTTTGCGCTCCCATCATGACAGTAATGAGACACAAAACAATTCCCCTCTCCTTTTGCACGGTCCTGCATCCAACTTGAGCTCTTTGAACTGAATTAGTGCCCACCGTTTGTCAGGTCTGATCTCTGGTTACTCCCCAGGACTGAAGAATAGAAATTTTTGGCGACCAGGACGTGATGTCTGCTTTGAATTAGTAATGGAACAAGTGGGGAAGTGAGAGAGATCGTTCTCCTCACTCTGTTTCCACCATTTCAGCTTTAATTTCAGATGATTTGAATTTGTGTCCCTGCGAACACGCTTCTACTTCATTGGCTCCGAAACTTATGGGCTGTCCTTGCCTTCAGAACTTCGTCCGAAATCTGCCCTAGATTGGTGTCGGTTCATTGTAGGAAGTGCCACTAACTTTCAAACTAACGAGAGCTGTAACACTTTATTTCCTCGGAAATAACTCAACCCTGGCACGCCAGTGGCAACCCAAGTGGAAAATGACGCGAAACTTGCGGGTTGTCGAAGAAGACAAAAGACATAAAAATCAAAAATGACAGTTACTGCGTAGAGGTCGCAGAGAAACGACGTGCTGCATTCCCCTGCTCTTTGTGAGTCATAGCTGGTGGCACCTGGAAATAGCTGGTTCGCCTCGGGCTTCCAGTTGCTTGTAATAGCTGGGTGGGGTTGATAAGCACAAATCCCGTGGAAACCAGACGGTGCACGTGACTGGAAAATTTTCCCTCCGTTCGCGCTTTTCTTTTTTTTTAACCTTAGAGTTCTCTGAACATCCAGGGTGGGAATTTTTCTCCCCCTTCAACCGCTGTGACATCAGCGAAGGCACGCTTTGAGTTCCATTCCTTGAAGTAATATGCATGTTCTTCAAATTGCTCTTCTGCCCACCCCACTTCGCTGAAATCAAAACGAAAGCGAAGTGATTTCTTAAAACCGAAACGTAAGGCTTAGTACAAGAAACTACCAACAGATGCTGTGACCCAGGTCAATGCAATCTTTTAAATGTATCATTTTCCTTTGACTAATATAGAAAAATTTAATTCGAAAGAATCCACCCGAATTTACATCGATTGGTTGGTGAATTGCCATACTGCAGTAGTGACTCAGTTCAATTTAGAATAGGGCACGCAAATTGCATATAAGTTAAACTTCCAATTGATTCTAGAGTTCGTTTACCAATAGTTTCGTCTGGGTACACTCTCCATCCTTGTTGGTCCTCAGTGGTACAGTCAAAACCTTCTTGGAACGAACATTTTCGTTTGGTGCTTTATCTACACAGATTGTGTTTTGTTGCTCTTCGTGCCATAAGTGAACCTACTGTATGCTTAATAATTGAGGACTTCACTAATCTTCAGCTGCTTTGCAATTGACGTTTATTTTGCATTATCTGTAATTTACTGAGTTTTTTCCCCCCTTTTTTGGCAGCAGAACTCTAATATTTTAACAGGATAATATTTTATTATTATAATTAATAATAAATTTTAAAAAATGATAAAGATATGTACCAGTTAAATAAAACTTAATTAGAAATATTAACAGAACCTCTGGGATTCCTTTGTAGAACACAATTATAAACTGCTGTTCTATACAGTTTTGAATTCGCATCCCAGACTTTCCTACTTTACTCCTCTTCTCTCTCTCTCTCTCTCTCTCTCTCGCTCTCTCTCTCATTAAAAGTACCACGGAACCCAGTTTGAAACCTGTGGATTAATCGACATGATTTGGCAGAAAGGTCCCTGAGGATATTTTAAATAACGCTTGAAAATGACCAGAGTTACTGTCTCAAAGTTACAGTAATGGCTCTGCAGGAGGGATCTGAGACTGTGGAATCGGAATTGGACTGAAAAGCTTCCTAGACACCAAAAAAACGTGGTGAAAATTTGGTGTTGATCAAATTTTCCTAATCGAATAATAAAAATCTCGATATTTTATGGGGGGGGGGAAAATGCAAAATTATTTGGTTTGATTTTTAATAAAATTTAGGGTGACTCAACAAATCCTTGTGAAAATCCCAGACATAGAATTGGACGAAAATCCATGCATTGCAGTTGAGTTATTTACGGGTAGACTTTTGGCACTTCATGCATTTAATTGTACAGATCAGAGATATTCTCTCCCAGTTCAAGAACATTTGCGAGTCACTAAAAGTTAATCTTACCAGCTTTAATATAATTTTCGAGAAGTTTTGTGAGAGCAACTCTTTATGAAGTTGCTGTTGGTGATAATCCTATTTCTTCTGCTTTTAAATAACGTGAAATCAGACGTGTGGACTCACTAAAAGAAACTGTTGAGAGATTCAAAATTTGAGATAAAAGAAACTTAAAAAAAAACCCTTAATTTTAGGGAAATTAATGTGTTGTGTTTGCAATTAGAATCGGATCCATTTTGCAATAGAACTGAGGAGAGGACAGCACCTTAAAGTCTCTAAACTCTTTTAGTTGTGTATTGAGGTTCTGAGAACGCACTGTTAATGTGTTAAGTTTGTATTTATATTAATTTATTGGCTATTAATTTACAAACCATGTGTCATTGCCCTTTTGAAATAACTTTATTTCGTTATACCAGTGAGGACCAATTGATCTGCATCCATGCAAAGTTCCTACATAAACTGCAGTGCAAGCATCTTAGCAAAATTTCATGTCATTCAACAAAAACTTACTAATTAAGCTGTGGAAAAGTCCCACGTATGTACGTAGAATTGAAACAACCCAGGTGGAGACCTTGACTTGAAGGGTGTGCGTACTGTGTCAAGAAACAGGTGTACATAGCAGGAAAGTCTCTGTAAAACACTGGTCTATTCATTAAGGCTAAATGTAGTTATCAGCTGCATCTTTAACGATAACTTACGTGTGCATAACAGCACTTATTCTTAAGGACAACACAGCGAACATCCTTGTCCAGTTCCTTGAATTTCTTGAACAGGTGCACGACTGCTGCATGCTGTAAAATAGCTTAAAATAATAGTAATTGAAGTTGTGGTTTCCAAAGGCTTCGGATATGTCAGTATACCCTAGAGAAGGAATTCTACAGATTAGTTTTTCGCTATTCTGTTTTTTTAGAATTCAAAACTAATTAACATTTCAGTTTTGAATTTTTCATGAAACTGAACTTAAGGTGCTTCGCATAAATAATATTGTGGAGATCGGATGACAAGTCTAGAGATAAACAGAAGTTCCCACGCTTTCCTGGTAGAAAAGAAACATCCAAACTGTTCCTGTTTCGCTTCCTTCTGTCTTCCTGCATAGTTACAAATGCTTTCGATTAGGATTTATGATTACCAAATAGCTACTTTTTTCTTCCCCCTTCCCCAATCCCCGGAAACAATATAGTTTCCTTAATTTATCATCATTTAGGAAGGAAGGAAACAATAGCGTCATTCGGTTTTTTGGGCTGAATCAATAGTTAATCGACGTCACTATCCTTTCCTCTTCCGCGAACTTTTCTCTCACTTCCTCTTCTGGGCGGCTTCCACTGATACTGGTGAAAAAAAAGTTTCGCAGCTCGAATTATGACCAACCATATATTTACACACCTGTATATAGTGGTCAGCAACGCTCGTTCTGCTCGAAGAGACCTGGACTCACTCCTGTGTCTCACTGGAGGAATTTTTAAAGTCTTAAATCGAGGCTGTAGTTAATCGAACTCAAGAAGAGGGGGAAAGAGTTTCCGGGTTCTTCAGTAATTTTCCGGGCACTGAAGAACCCCAGAGTTTCCGGGTTCTTCAGTGCCTCCCCCGTCCACACCTGCGGACGTGGACTCATGCTGAAGACCATTAAACAATGGGGATATGAGCAACCAGCTCCTGTGCTATTAAAATGTTAGAAATTGCCAGAGAATAAACTCACCACCCAATTGTAAAAATCGGAAGGCAAACCATAAGATGGAAGACCATTTAGAAGCCCGTTGAGCCAAGTTTAAAGACTTTAAAATATCTGATGCGACAAATTGAATTTCATTTCTGCAAATTTTTTTCATATTTGTCTATAGATGAATGCCCCTTATGGGTCTAGCCCGACGGAATAAATTCTCCATTATTTAGAAGCGGGATAAGGATAATTGGAAGATATTCTTTTTTTCGCTCTTAAGAATTTTGTGGCATGGAGAAACTTCCATACTCGTGGGGAAAAAAAAGTCCGTGGAATAAATATGGATGTGTAAAAGGAAACACAAAACATGAATTAACTTTTGGACTTAATTTTGAAGAGCAATAACTAGAATAATAGCTCTCTCTGATAGCAAGTTGATATAATCACCATTCTCTCCCACACCGGGTGGACAAGACCAGAGTTCGAATCCCGTTAATGACACGAGGATTTTTAAGGATCTTTTTCACAATGTGGCTCAGTTAATCGGTGTCAAGAAAGGGTAACAGTTTTTACTTCCGGAAACTTGGATTTTTCGTCGAGCAAACAGCAAATCGACCACCAATTTACAGACATTATATGCGGCGTATTATGGCCTAAGTTGGTGATGGCCTAAAACGTTACAACAACTACTAGAGTAATACCATTAAGATACAGAAATGATATCTAGATTTTTACAAAGTTTTCCAAGTCCCTTCTGTTCAGAACTCAAAGAGAGGATTAAAGAGCGTACGAGTAGATTCACGCTAATCAATCTAAGAATTGAAAGAAATATAAGATGAGATGTACTGGTTGATCCTTCGATAATGAAAGCCTTCCACAAATTAGGACCTCGCGACCCAATTTTGAATGAATTTCGTTTGACAGAAATGGTATGAACTAAAGTCTATAAACGGTATAAGCCAAAACTTCCTTAGGAGATCGCGAGAGAAGCTGAGTGGGGGATAGAAACATATAATAAAACTGCTCTATTGAGAAATTTTCAACCAGTTAAGTATGATGCGGCGTATTATGGAGTCACCTAATTTTTTACATAAGAGACATTGGTGTTTCACTTCGCCAAAGTCTTTTCTGAAATACTCGGTATATTAACGCTGGTTGTTGGTAAAGATTGATTTTTTCAGAGAAAATGGCACGTTGTTCAATGTTTACATAAGAATTTTGATAAAAGATTGAGGCTTCGTTAAGTTTTTCTTCCTTAATAACTGCAGCATAAAAGCTTCTTTCAGTTTATCTGGAAAGTTCCCAAATGCAATGAACAGTTAAATTGTTCTCTTAACAGACATTTGAACTGGGGGAGGCAGCATTCTTAGAAGAAGACAGCAGAAATTAGATAAGGTCCTGTAGGGAGGGAGGGTGGATGTCTTTCAGTTTATTTATGTCGGAGCATCGATCATTCAGATCGAGAACAACCGAGTTCATGACATCGTGCTTGTTCTGTCTATTCGTCGATAACCTCAGATTATCTGCCATTAAACTTTCCATCAAAAAGATAAACCTGATCATCAGCACATTTCAGAAAACTATCCGGACTGCGACCCATGCTTTGATGTAGTTTCGGTGGTTTGCAAAGGAATGATTACTCTCTAGTTTCTACTGACTGTAGATAGAGTAATCATTCATTTATCTGGCGCTCGCTTACATGCATGGCCAAGTTCCGGTGCCTTTAAAATAATAATTTCAATTGTTTGTTTCTTTTTTTTTTTTATATGTAGCGTCAGTGTCAAGGGCAGGCAAACGTCATCTTAAGCGCCAATGTGTCAGGAGCCTTTTGGCAACATCCCAAGTAATGGATTCCTATGTTCGTGGGTTTCTCGGGCAACAGGCGTACGACGGCAGCATATATTATTCTCAACCCACCAAATCTTCTCTGTCAAACCTTCATTCTGCTGTGGGACTCCTTGGCCTATGGCCAACTGACTGTTTTCCTGTTCAATGAATGCCTATATTCAATAGCTAACAATTCAGAAAAAAAAACAAGAGAATAACCCTGTCTTCCTTTTACAAGTTCTGGTGAAGCCCTCAAAAAAATTCATTACAGCTTAATCTTTCGCTCCACAAGATATGGAAAGTCTGTTGTATAGTTATAATTAGTAATCTACATTAATGGCCATTTCACGTGAGAAGACACTCCACAAGACTGATTGGCTTCTCACTTGACAGGTCCTTGTTGAATGGAGACAAAGTTATTTCTGAATAAAACCTCCTTCAGAAGACTCCGCAAAGAGGTTACGTGAATCATTTTGAATCTAGTGAATTCTCAACCTCACTAGTTTCGTAAGAGCAAGTTGGTCATGTGACAAGTTCGCTTCCATAACCAATCACCACTTTGAATATCCATCAATGGATACAATCGGTCGATTCCCTTAGTACTGTCCCACTTAACCGCAACTTCTGAGAACAATCGATTCATTAATTTCCTCCTAAATTTTTTTTTCCTTCTTTGGAAATGCAGTAGCGGCCTTAATCATATTCCGTTAAATTGTACGCTTACACCATCCCAACTTGGAACATCTTATAAAGTAGTTGCAATAAACGCAGGTTTCCGAATTTTGTTCAGATGCAAGGACCTCAATCTTGCTGAAAGTTATCAAGAGCTATTCTTTCCGGTGCTGATTTAACAGATCTTACCAGCATGACCTCTTCAAATCCACATTCCGATGTCGAAAACATCACAGGCTGTCAATCTTTTTGCCATCAAGCAAATAAAAATTGTGTTCCTTGCTTGAGGGAGCAGTAGGTATAATCTTTCTTGATTATGCAAATTTTTATGGCATTAAACCTTGCGCTGTTCTAAAGTTATGATGGTATTTCATTATTTTTTTACTGCACAAATGTTTGTTCCAGTGTCTCTATATTCTTTCGATTGAAAGGGTTAAGCGTTGAATCTCAGCATAATCTTTTCAAAAACCTGCCCACATTGGTGTTCTGTAAGGAACGAAATGATATAAAGATTGCATTTTTTCCGAACTCATGTCGACCTTATACAGTCAGGTCATTTGAGTCATTTCAAGTGGCTCGTGAAATGGCTGTTTCTCCAACTGATTCCATCCTCCATGGTGCTATAAAAGCAGCTCCATCTCGTATGTGCCGCGTCACACGAGAATTAACCATATGTGGGCACAGTTGTGGGCGAGTTGTATCATAGAACGAATCAGCACCGATAATATATTTAATGAAAAATAAATATATTTTATTTGGTCATTAATTTTCATCCAAGGAAGACTAACTCGACGTGTCACATGTGCGCAGTCACCCATTTGCGTGACTTCAGACATCTTTCCACAGTTCAGCATCGTATACTCCATTGGGGAATTTACTCTCCGCACTCACGCACACAGGTTTGCATCCCCGAACTACCTCACACCCATAATCAGCTGACGGCAAAAAGCAACCCTGTGTCACTTCAGACCACCTGCCGTAGTTGTGCAAATCGTGCAGTGTCCTCCCCCTTCCCCCCCATAACGCCTCCACCACGCAGACATTCGTTTCATCGGTCATTGGTGAAGGTCACACTGCGCATGGCAACAGACTGCGCGTCTCCATCTACCTTGAAAGACAGGATCTAATTGCTGCTGCTCTGACTGTTGAGAGTGCAAGAGCAGAAATAGAATTTAAACCTTGGGGAAAGAACTTAACTCGTTAACTGCGGATTCTTCGTTTCCTTTATGTTGTTAGGGTGGATTAGTCTCACCAGCCACTTCCACGTATTCTGAGATTAGAAAATATTTCTCATAATCTTTTTCTTGGCCTGGGGAATGTCAGCATATTAGTGAGATTGTAGATGATAAAATGAAATGGGCCAGGTTAACGAATGTTTTAATGGTATAAAATAATCCGATTCTGCCTGATTGTTATATGGGAAAGTCTCGATGTTTATCGACCATCTGTTTTTTTTGGACGTGGCACCGTTTACATCTGACTCGTGCATTATTACTCTCGCAACAATAATTTAGGCAGTTTTCTCAGTTTGTACTTGAATTCTCGTACTTTACTTAGCTTGTGTTTCGATGTATGAAAGATGGTTTTAAGTATTAGACTCATAGATAACTCTCTTTTTGTTTAACTTCATCCGCCTTTCTTTTCCAGATATGTTGTGCACGATAGACACAAATTTCTGGAGAGGTTAAAGGCCTTGGAACCTCAAGCATGGACACTGACCTCCCGTTGAAAGTGGAGTATTACTCAGCACAGCTTTGGGATTCGCTTCAGCTTTTTTCTTTACTTCAAATTTCATTAAGTAGAGACATTGCACTCGCGCGAATTCCAAGCACCCTCTTAATGCAGAGAAATTACACTTTGAGCTTGTATCAACACACTTCCTAAATGGTTAGCCAGCTGCATTAATTGGGAGTACAGTTTTTCATCTTCCATCGCCTCGTGTCTTACTGATGGGCTTCTGCTCAGAGCCACTTAGAAGAGCACAACTGGCTGCATCGACAGTAACGCGATTTGCCTTGTTTACGACCTTCAAGCAAAGAGTAACCTTCTTTATACGAAGCGAGGGTAAAAAATAACCACTCGAAAGCACTCAACATAATCTGTTTTAAGTCTTCCTGCCGTCGACGCTGAGCAGAGTGGCCGTTTGTCAAGTCTTAAGGGCCGAAAAGAGATGAATATGGATGTTACAGTATCTCCCTGCACTTAAAAGCCGCCACAAAGCAACGTTCGTTATTAATCCCCGTATTTCTAAACATAGACATTTAACCATCACGTTTATAAGTGTTCCAGGCGCCATGGTAGATGAGTGGTCATAGTTTGCTTCATTTACTGTATGTCTAGACATCTATATTAACACTTCTTTATGTTAATTGTTTCTTCCAGCAGGGTTACGTTTATGAAGAGAACGGCCAAGTGCAGGAAATGTAGACCAGATTTATGAGCATCGCTCAACTTGTGTGAACATGTAAGCCATGACCTTGAAGTATAGGCGATAAGGATAAAAAGATTCACTTATAAGCTCCACTAATCGAAACCTTCAATAATTTAGTTTAGGAGAACAGAATAATTAAAAATAAGGAAGGCTTATATTTAAAGTACATGCTTGTCAGATAAATCATGTTTTAGGATTATTTTGAATACCCTTGTTCTCAGTCTCATAAGGGGCAATAATTATTGAAATTCCTATTGCGCAATCCGTAGCTTTAGTTGGAAGCTCTGAAAAAACTCTCCATTTAACTGTCCAGTGTCTTCTTCTTCTGGCCATCTGTCATTCAGGAAGACCAAGTGGAGCCTGCAGGTACCTCGTTGTTGTTGTTGTTATGGAATTTCTGGCGCAAGGGTTACATAGGCCATATTGCGCCTATCAAAGTAAGTAAGTATACATGTGATAACTGCTCTGGGAGCAATTAGAGTTGGTCATACATTTTAATTTTTTTCAAGTAGGTGAAAAATTCGGAGAGTTTCGCGTCATTACCTATGATGCTGTTGAGTGACAAGGGGTTTGAGATGGAGCTGAAAGTAGACTGTCGGGCAATGTTGAACAAGCTACATTTAATCAGAATGTGCTTCACTGATAGCGGCTGCAAACAGTGCGTGCACTGAGAAGGATCATTTCCTGTGAGCAGAAACAGATGAGTATGGCCAATTTGGGTTCTGGCTAGAAGTACTTCTTCCTTTCTAATTTTACGGAGGCTAGACGTCCATAATTGTGGTTCAGGTTTCAATTGAAACAGTTTATTGTGTGTTTGCTTTTTCCACAGACGTGTCCATTGTTCCATACATATTTACTGTATTTTATGTTTATAATCAGGATAGGGGACAAGATCATTTGTTAAGGCTACGTTGGAGGGATGCTTTGCAGCATCATCAGCGCGCTCATTTCCAGGAATACCACTGTGACCTGGGATCCAGGAGAAGACAACAGTGCGATGTTGCTCATGGAGATGTATCAGCTCATGTCTTATTAGCTTTACCAAAGGATTCTGAGGTGAGATGTTTGTGAGAGCTAAGAGAGCACTCTTGGGATCTGTGTATACTATACTTTTATTGATTGACAGGAGTGAAATATTTTCCAGGGCAAGTTTAATTGCATAGAGTTCAGCAGTATAGCTGCTGCATTCAGCTGGAAGTGGAATAGAAACAGTTGTATTAGGGAAGACAGCAGCTGCACCCACTTTATTGCCCGACTTTGAACCGTCAGTGTAGATCTTAGAAAAGTGAGAATAATTTTCTTCATGGACAAGATGCAATTGTCTGATGTTAATATCTGCTACAGCACCTTTTCCCCATTTTTCAAAGTAATCATCATATGAAGGAGTTAAGGTAATCCATGGGGGATCCGGATCTCTTTTAAATCTCTGATGATATTATGAAAGTAAATATTCCAGCATTCTAATAGGTTCTGTAATCTGATACCGGCAGGTCAGATTGTTCTGGGTTTGTTTCCACAGTGTGTTCTCCACTGCGGATCATACAGTAGTGGCCAAATAGGATGAGTGGGGAAGCTTTTAATTTTAGCCGAGTAGTTCAACAGTAACATCTTTCTCCTGATATTGAGTGGAGGTTCGTGAGCCTCAACATACAGACTTTGAACTGGTGATGTTCTGTATGCACCCAGGGCAATCCTAAGGGCAGCGTGTTCGATAGGAGCAAGACGAGCTAAAGTACTCTCTCTAGCAGTCATAGAGAGGCGCTCCATAATCTAGGCGAGACCTATACATGTGGAGCAGCGTATACCGGTCTGCACCTCAGGATGTACTAGAGACGACCCGGAGTATGTTAATTTTCTTAAGGCAGGTGGTTCGTAGGTGTTTAACATGCTCCTGAAAATTTAGATTCTTATCAAAAATTAGCCCTAGGAGACGAATACTGTTAACGATTGGAAGAGGATGATTAGCCAAGTGTAACTCGGGTTCTGGATGCATTTTGCGCTTGTTGCAGAAATGCATGGCCATAGATTTGTGGTTTGATAGTCTATATCCATTTTGTGTCATCCATAGTTCAATATTATTTATTGATATTTGTAATTGCCTCTCAGTATAATTTATAGTCTGAGAATGACAGGACAAGGTAAGATCATCAGCATAAATGTATGAGTCAACAGTGTTTGGAATGCTGTTTGTGATATTGTTAATTCGTATAGCAAATAGAGTGGCACTGAGGACAGAGCCTCGAGGGACTCCTTTTCTGTATGTGAGACAGAGCCTGCCGGTATCGAACTTGGAATGTCCTGTGGCAAAGGAAGTTTTGAATAAAATATGGTAAATGCCCTTTCATATCTAGAGAATGGAGATCCTTTAGGATTCCATAACGCCATGTGGTATCGAAAGCTTTTTCTATATCGAGACACACCATGACGAGATGTTGATTCCTGATAAAAGCGTTTCTTATGTTTGATTCAGCCTTTATCATGAGATCTAAGGATGAGCTATTCTTCCGAAAGCCGAACTGATTGTTGCTGATTATGTTTCTAGACTCAAGGTACCACGTTAACAACCAAGTTTTACTTGGTTGTTAAGAATCGAATGACTTTTCCTGGTTTAGGGATAGCAATTACATATGAATGTTGCTAGGCGCTCGGAAATGTGTGTTCATAAAATATCTGATTGTAAAATTTTAGCAGAGAGGATAACGATTGCTGATCTAGATGTTTTAGCATTACATAGTAAATTCCATCAGGGCCAGGGGCACTGTTGTGGGAACTATTTATAGATTCTTTCAATTCTGATAGTGTGAGCGGTTGATTATAGGGTAAGTGGCGGGGTAGTTTTGAAATTTAGTTTGAATTTCTCAGCATCGGCTTTAATTTTTTGGAATGATGGATGATACGCAATGGAGGTGGATAATTCAGAGAACACAGTTCCTAAGGTATTTGCAATATCTTCGGGATTAGAGATCTCCTTCCCATTCCAATTAAAAATAGGTGCAGGTAATGTAGGGTATTTACCATTTAGCTGCCTTATTTTTTTCCATATTATTCTGGCTTCAGTGTCTTTATTGATCGATGAAGCAAAGTTTATCCAAGAGAGTCCTTTCGCCTGATGTACCGTGCTTTGGCTCTAAGTTTCTTATAATTAATAAGGTTGGCAGTGGTAGGGCATTTTCGGAATGAGTTCCATGCTGCATTCTTTTCTCTTTTCACCTTATTACAATCATCGTTCCTCCAGCGATTGGTATGTCTACGAAGGCACCTCGTATGAAGTACAAAAACAACATTGCAGTATATTCAACCATTAGTACAATGGCAGGTAGCGAAGTGATCAATCGTTAACATGTCGACAATAAATTAAATGTTTATACTCCTGGATAACCACATAAGGTCAGAGGAGTTCCTTGATTAGGGACATGAGCCGTAACAACCACATCATGTTAATAATATTAACAGAAATATTTGACCTAATGATTCGACGCCTGTTAATCTCAGATGATTTGAAGGTTGTATTAAGGCCGATATCTTGGGGCTGTAAAATATGGTCTATTTGTGTGGTCACTTCAGTTTTTCCCCAGAATAATTATCATGGGTCAATGATATATATCTAAACGTAAAACAAAATAAAATTTCACCCTCGTAATTAAATATGACAATCTTAATTTTTAATCAATTCAAAAACTGGAAAGTTTTAATTTATCAGGCTTAAGGAAAGTGAGCATTTGTCTTTAAACATGTCAGCACTGCTTAATGTATTCCATGCTGAAATTTCAAAGATAGCCATAATCAGATTGTTGTGCATTCTGTGTGATCTTGGTGTATTTTACTATCTGTACGTACATTTTAGGTTGTTGTTGTTCCTATCCTTCAGAAAATTTCAAAAAATTGCCTTTAAGGAATAAACAAACAAACTTGGTCCCTTTTAATTTAAAAACTAGAAAGTTCACCCTCAAGAAAATCTTAGCTGAAGCTTCTTTTTATGTACTTTTTAAAATTTGCATTTTAGCTGAAGCTTCCAAAGATAAAATCGAAATAAATCAACTTATTCAGAGGAATACAATGTTTACATTTCAAGCACCTCGCCTGTGTATCTGTGAATTAATTGTTCTGGAAACAAATCATTAAATAAATACATGTATATAATATAAATTTATAGTTTAATATTAACAGAAACGATTTACAGTTGAGTTGAAATAATTACTTTAAGAACTCCAGTAATCATTAATGTGGTCTGTCCTCTTTGTTTTCTCATCAGAATTATATTTTAAGCGCATAACTCAGTTCTCCTTTTGATACATAAACATACGTTCACACAAGAAAAAAAAAGTACGATCTTATCGTTAAATTCAAATTTTACAAAAATACTGATACAATGCTTATTTCGGTTAAAAGCTCTTTGGATAATACCTGTTGGGCTTCCAAAGTTGCCTGCCACATTGCTTCTTTATAAGGTATCTCCTCTTGTTTTCATAATATATAGAATTTTGAAATGATTTAGAAAGAGAGCTGGTTTCACGACGGCATATATGAAGACGGTGGAGGAGCCAAACCATGATACACGAGTTTATTGATTTAATGTAGCCCCATTGTCTCTTTGGGAAACTTATAAAACTTTTCCAGACCATCATGGAAACCTTACTATTCTGGGAAGAAGGTTAAATGGAATAATTAAAAGCTTCTTCTGAGAAGCTGAATTGAAGTTCATTGAAAAACGCACTAATGCGGTCTTTCTTGTTGAAACTTTCCTCCTTTTTATTTACATTCATTACAAGAATTATCTTTAATGTACAATTGCTTTAAACAGCTTTTCTCATGCAATGAATACTACAAGATTTTTTTGGGATGACATGAAAAATGCGAGAGTTTTGCTTTAAGATAGTGTTTGGTTGTCATTTGATAATGTCCTTAACAGAGAAGAATCAGATGCCAAGAAATCTAGGGAGAAAAACACATCTTTTGCAGTGTGGGCTTAGATCCGAAAACTCTGCTTTATATTCTGGAGAGCGGAGATATTTGTCAATTCAAAGCTGCTCACAATCAATTTTTGATTCAGAATTTCAGCAGTTTGCCTGTAGCACAGTGAGCAGGAAGAAGAGCTTGTAAAGTTTGAGTCGAAGGAGACCTAGTGAACCATTTCTTGTTTGGGGAGGATGCAACTATGGTTATTCATATTTGGTGTTTCTATCCAAACCGTGATTAATGTGCTACAGTGACTTTGTGTTCTTTATGATTCATAATTATTGCGAAAGATTTTCCAATGCTTTTGTTTATCCCCTTTAGTTAATGAGGGCCCGATCAGAGAAACATGAAGTATGAGTTATGCAATGCATCTCTGAACGTAAGAATATAACTCTTTGTAAGTTTCATGTCATGCACTCCCAAACTCCCAATATATTGTATATTACAATCCACAGGGCATCGATTGTCTGTCTTATCGTGAAGGAAAAATTACCGAGCAAAGGTGAGCTTTTATATCGCTGAAATCAGAGATCCCTGTGGTGCTTCATCTTGGTGATGAAGGATCCCTCCAACTGGCTATGGAATATTTTTCCAACTCTTTTTAGTAATGTGTGATTTGCACTGATTTTGAGGTATTTAGACATGACTACGTTTTGGTGTTAGTTGGAGACGCCCGCGATTCGTCGTGGGCTAGTACGTTTGATTAAATCTAAACGAAACCATTGAAACAGTTTAGGTTGTATATCTCAGTATATATATTATTGAAATAGTAAGGCATCCAGAAGGATATCATATTCCCATATATCAGCCAGTTACCTGTATTGATTATGATTAATGTATAAGATAATATAATTATTGTAATTTTGCGATTAACCTTAATGGTAGACATACAACCATCAAGTTCAAATAATAGCGAGCACAACCTTGAAAAATAATTGAATGGAGAAGAAGGAAAAATACTATCAGAATAAATAATTTATTTTAGTGGTTTTCGGAATAACTCAGACTTTTTTTGGATTGAGGGGTTATCGAAATGCTTCTTTCGTCCATTGGAGTTCCTCCTGAAGGAAGAGACCTTGGCCGCCAAATTTCTTTATCATCCCACTTATTTCTCATTTACTTTTTATATTTCATCCACGAGCGCCATCCCCATTTCATTAGATTGACTAGATTGGATTCATTTCAACATGTGTAACTTCAGACCACTAAAGGAGACTTACCGTTTTACGGGGAATTTGGAGTTTTCATCTTTCAATTTATTCTGTGATGGAGGGTTAAATTTTGGTGTGATTAACATCAATGATATAAATCACTAAAGTTAGCTTCAACAGCAACGTGCGTTGGTTTCCCTTTTCGAGTTTTATTTTCCGTTTGAACAACCACAGGAATATTACATTCATTTTACTTCTAACCCAATAAAGGGCATTTATAAGATTTAGAATCTGTATCTAAAGTTAACCACGTTTAAGCCATTAGAATTTTTCCAACAGAATACTTTTTCAGGTCTTTACTTTTTTGATGAATCCGTTGACGGCTTCTTTTATTTGATACGCATTTTCCAAAGCGCTTTTTAAAGTTTTATCGATAGAACCCCTCATTTCAAACATGTTTAGTCTTATAGTGTTTGGAAGAGACATCGAGGAGGAAGATGAAGGAAGTAAATAAACTGGGCATCTTTGTGCGGTTGAGTGGCTAACCCGTAGTTCCTATTTTTCATCCTTATATTTCTTCCTGTGGGGATATTTGAATTTAGTTGTCTGCCAAATCAGACCACTTTTCATGGTCTGATTTGGCAGACAACTGAATTCAAATTCTGATTTGGCAGAACTTCAATGCCAATTGAAGTTCTGCCAAATCAGAACTTTAATGCCACTGAAGCAACTTCGTTGCTTCAGTGGCATTGAAGTTGGAGGAGGAAAGGACAGGACCCGTTGTACATTGTGCAACGGGTCCTCTTCAAGAAAACATTTTTTTCTAAATTACACCATGGCATGATTATGTTGAGTTAATTACTATTACAGCACCCCTTTAGCAATATTGAGTTATGGTGGTTAATATTGACGTGACATTAACTTGTCTATATTTTTCCTTTTAAATTATATGAGTGATACAGCTCACCTAAAATGAGTATTAAGGGAAACCTCTATAGCTTGGCTCAATGACTATCCCTCTCCTTTCTTCAATGATTTCAGTCACAATAAATTAAAAAATATATACTACTTCTGAATGTGTTTTGTTAGCATTTGAATATTGTGTGTAAGTCCACATAATGCAATTTTGTTCTCAAACTCTTAAAATTTAAAACCAATCATAAATGATCATCATTTGGATGCATCGCAATAATAAAAGCAAAGAAATCAGGAATGGTCAGACTAAGGGGGGGGACTTAATTTGACATAAAGCAAGTTGATGAACCTTGAAATTTTGTCTCGCATTCGGGACTTTATCAAACTGTCCAGAACTAGTATGTAACTTTCTCTCCTGACTGTGGGGTTTCCTCCTTAATGGTTAGTTTTACTATCACACAAACTCAGGTTCATATGAACATTTGGAGCAAAAACTTATTATCGTGAACATCTGATTGCTCAGTTATTGAGCAAAATCCGTTGACTCATTGTGTTTAAATTAATTCCAACCATTCCGAATTGTGTAATTGGTGAGACGCTGTATGCTTTTTATTAAATGAAATTAACTCGCCAATACTGCTCAAGAATATCATCACAAGAAAGAAATTAAGCTGCAACTTTTAATGGTGGGTTTGCTTTTTGTTGAAATGTCCTTCGTAGAAGGAATCAGTTTGTAAAGATTTTAAAGAATGAATAGTTTTAAAGACGTTACCTGTTGACTATTTATGACATTTTTAATCAATGTAGTTCACATTGTATTTTTCTATCACACAGTGACAAGTGTCATGTAAAGTCTAGAATAAACAAACCTTTAAAACAAACTACAAAACACTTTTATTGATACATAACATCTTGGAAATTCATAGAAAACTTGCATCTATAGTCATTTGGCACAGAAAAACATCGGTACAATATTTGCAGAAATTCGTCACACCAGTCGATTTGCAGAGATGCCTTGCAAGTGCTCGCGGAGAGTAACTGGGATGAATCGAAACGTTTGTTTTAATTCGCAATTGAAATGTTGGAGATCCTTTGCGATTACCATGGATGAAAATAATCAGGTGACCTGGATAACATCGTAAGAAACTTAACTGAGAGGAATTATGAGAGAGGGAAGTTAAATTTCTAAACTACTCAAAGAATTCGTAAGAAACGAAGTTGACTAACATAACATATAGTAATAAGAACATTAATTGGTTTTATAATACAGTTATAACAAGATAAATCTCTATCTCGATTTACGTGACGATTAAGTAATATTACCACGACTTATTGGCAAAACCCAACAGCGTTACAACCTCTTGCAGTATAAAACGAGGGATGAATCAGTTTCAGAGCGAAGTATGTGTATTATGTTTTGGTATATCAAGTTGATGGATCTTATTTGAAATTTTTGATGGGATTCCATTAAGGGAGTTACAGCCTGAGCTGAACTGCGGTTGGTTAATATATATACGATCTCTTTAGATGACTATAAACTCTTCTTCAATCTCCTTAATTTACTTGAAGAAATTATACTTCGTCTCGATTTATAATAAGCCCCTTTAAAAATACTACAGTCATTTCTGCTATTATCCGAAATATGAAAGTTTACCGAAAGGACTTTGAGGCTTTTTTTTACATCATAAATCTCATTTCATATCGCACGTTCTCGTCCTAGAGATATTTGGTCTATCAGCAACGATTCCACATCCACACCTCCGCGCGTAGTCCCTCTCAGGATAAATTTTTTCAGGCAGAATAATCTAGGCTCAGCCTTCTAAGGCCGACCCATGACACCGTAGCCCAAAAAATGGCACGAAGAATACAAATAGTGGGACTCTGCTACAAACGGACAAGATATGCGTGTTATGTGTGCGTTCAGTGGTGCGAGGTCACCATATCAAATGAATAAGGGTTCACTCAGTCTCCTCTTGCTGCTTTGGGACGTTTTTCACTTTCTTGTAATACCACTGGTTCTGCATGGTGTCGTATCGTCTTACAGGTCGGGCATCCATAGTCGTCAAGTGACAGCATTTGTGGAATAACGTTCCACGTCCCGCTACACACTGTTCGAATGTCCTCATCAGCTTCTCTCCGTAGTGGGGGACTTTGTTTCGTCCGTAGAACGACATCTTCCGGTTGTGCGCGCGGTTTTTATTTCTCATCAGAATCCTAGCAATGTAGAATTTGACAAAGCAGTGGTACCCTTTGTCCCCGGCTATCTGTCCCAGCATGCAACAGGTAACATCCTTGCTCTTCGTGAGACCTATAGAAGCAATTACAGAAATTAGTATCTGTTCCTACATTACTGGTAAAAAATTAGGAATAAATATGGATGCTTTTAAATTAATTAATAAAAAACTTCATTGGCTGTAATTTATATCTTATTAGATACCATATCACTTAATAGAGATGATCGGTTAGTGACAAAACAGTTCGTCGGGGTTCTATCATAAATTGAAACGTGAACTGGCTGTGCAATCTCCTGGTTGGGGATTTAAAATTTATACAAATTATACACACACATACAGTTCGAAAATACAATAAAAATAAAAAGAAAATAGTTAGCTCGGATTAATTTACTTGGATGACCATTTCCCGAGACATGCTGAAATATCAGCAGCACAACTATGGGCTAATAACTGTCATAAGTAAACAAATTATTCCATATATTAAAATATTCGAGAACTAGTGAATTTACAACGCCCATAAATTTTTATCAGTAGTTAAAATGTAAATAGAAGAAAACGTTAGGGATCTTAAGTACTATATTGAAGATTGTTAAATACTCGTGTAATAACAGCCATATTGTTATAGTAGTGTATCCTAGGCTGCAACTGAGAATTGAGTTGCAGCCTAGGGTACACGATGTGGTAAAGAAATATGATTGCTAACTCTGTTGTCCCAGAAGCAAGAGAAATTAGAGAAACCACCTTGGAAACCCAGAAGGAATCCCATCGTCTTAAAGTCTTTCAAAGATAACCCATGTATACTGGACATCCTTCATCTCCTCTAAACACATGCTTCAAGTTTCCTAATCTCTCTTAATGTTAAGAGTCACGACTGGAACGGAGGGCGTAAATTTTCGTTGTAAAGTATCGCAGCTTATTCTCAAACTTTTACTTGCTGTCTGTGAAAAGACTTCACTCTTCTGGATTGAGACCGATGCAGATTTCTTCATAAAGAAAAATAATAGCACAGTGATTCTACAATAGCATAAAAGATGCGTAAGCGGCATGTCTTTTTCTGTATCTGGAAGTCTTGCATTTAAGTAGCTTCTGCTGTTTTAAAGAGCTGTCGGAAGCTGTGGCACTGGATTAGATCCAAGTTCCTCACTAAATTATCGAATTCTTATTCATCAGGGAAATCTGGCACTTTTCTTCAACAGGCTTCTCAGGTGCAATCCGAAATATCCTATTCACCAGATTGATAATCCACTTCTGAAGACTTTCTCTGAAAGTGGATTGGTTTATTGTGTGGTACCAGAGGATGAAATGTTGGGATATAATACAGCTGTTTGATCAACACTTTTTTAAATGTTGGGATATCGATCCTACAAAATATGCAGTCCTGATGGTTTGTGGCATTCTCCATATTAAAGATATGTAGCCTAGAAACGTATAAACTTATGGCTATCACAAAACCATCCCTGTAATGTTGATATGCAGCTACTACTACTTTTCCTGATCACCCATAGGCATTCCAAAATATGTTTCGATATGCGCTGCCACCAAGTTATGCTTCACTTGTTCAGATCTTTATAATATCCATAAAGTTGGAAAGCTTGAATCTTCAGAACGCTTACTCCTTTGTTTGGTAGGCATAGCAAATTAAAAAAAGATGCGAATTTTTTAAGCAAGAACTTATTGCCGCTTTACCATCTTTCACCTTCGAATCCCTTATCCATATCTTTAGTTTCTTTTCTCCTTCAAATCCTTATGACTCAAAATTCTACTATTGTTGTTCTTCAATCGGTACATGATTTTTCTTCGAGATACTGAACTTTCCACTGCTTGCTAGGGCCAGAAACTAAATTTTGGCATAAAAGTTAACCTGCCAAGGGCTGGTTAACTTTTATGCCAAGCATACATGTATTATACCAATAATATGGACTATACCAGTAATTCGTCTTATGAGCCCGCTAGAAATGGGGGTGGGGGAATCATAACGCGAATCATAACTTGTCCCTTTCCAAAAGAAGGATACAGACCAGAATGTCTGCTCTCACTTCCTGATTACACACTCAATGGGTGATTAGCCAGTTAGCAACCTTTCTCCTTTTTTTTTAATCCAGAAATGTTTAGAGAATGCTGCTGATTCTCCCACAAAATAGTTTGCCGACTTAAATCAGAAGACTTGTTTTTTGAAACAACACAATTAATAGTTCAGACAGGAAGTCTAAACCCTTTTTTAAGATGTCAAAATTTTAAGTTGTCATTAGGGGACACATGCAAGTGTCCCCTCATGCTGCTTTAAACTTCTCGAAAGGAATGATAACAAAATGGGACCTTCTAAACGTCTCTGATGAAGAAAATTGCTTAGGAATTTGGATCAAAACGTCATTCAGGTCAAGAAAATCCTTGTTAAAAATGATGGCTAATTAGTTTCACCCCGAATTAATTAGCCATCATTTTTAGCATACTAACGTCTAACTCACCAAATCCACCAACTACTATGAAAGTAGAATACCTGAATGTCCGACCATATAGAACCCTATCAAATACTTCAAATATCAGATCATTGAGCAATCACAAGCAGTATGTTCTTCCTCTCGCCCTAAGGAACCTCTCCATTCTGCAGTGTCCAAACTGTATATGTAATCATTTCTCCAACTCCAAAGACTGTGAAACATGGAAAAGAGAAAAAAAGTATATCCAGAAATACAAAATTTAGCATAGAGTTACGTAACTGGAAGCAAATAAACAAATATCATCAATTACAATTTCACGTGCATATGCAGCAACCGTCCAACAACACAAACAGGAAAGAACAACTGCAGTTGAAACCTGTTTCAGTTCCTCCCAACATTTGAATAACAGATTGGTTTTGCTCATTGCTAGTTTCAACACAGAAGTCTTCTTCGCGGTCCACTTCCAATCACGCCATCAATACACTGATTACATTTCCGCCGAAAATGCCTCCTACTTCACAGCCACCCATACAACCTAAAGATCCAGAAACAAAAGACAAGAAATCGTCTCTCCATGATTATATGAGAGATGATTTGTTGATCATATGAGAAAGAAAACCAGAATCAATCAACTAATCCTAGAACTACATGCCAATGAAAGTATGGACAGCCAACCAAAGTGTGATAGATTGCTTTCAATGGAGTGCCGAAACTGCTCTGGAAAACGTCAACGTTAAACAGCCTATTAATCTGAGTTCTCCAAATATTCACAGACTGCCCCAAAAGAAGATACTCAATTGGGTGCTGCAGAGATCCATCCGCTTACTGCAAATTCATTTCAGTTGAGTAGTAATCTATTTGTAATACTAATAACCTTGAAATACGGTGAGATATTCATTCATCCTTGACGTTCAATAGCCTTGAAGTACTCTTCACTTTTCACTGGATTCAGGTTCAGCTAATGAAGCTGAAAGATAACAAACTTAGTAGTCGATTTCTGCTGGATCCTGGAACATGCGCCTATCAAGGGAATGAACGTGGTGACAAAGCAGCAAAAATCTAACAAGTATAAATCTACTGCTCTACAAAAGGCGCACATTCTGATTACAGCCTTATCAAACAGGCTTCCATCGATCATTGACTCCAAATCTGGTAAAATCAATCAAAGAATAAACTTGAAAATGCAAACTACAAAAGTAAGCATCCAAACTGAAATTCCACCAAAGATTAACGTTGAAGAAAAAAAAAAAAAAACATTTAAGAAACAGGAAGTTAATGTATGGGTAATTGCATAAGGATTTCATTATATCACTCCGAATTATGTTCCCTTAAGAATATCTCGTCCACCCAACTCCTACAATAGCACCAACTGAACATCCGACGCTGCTTTGATGTCAAGGAGTAATATTTAAACCGGAGGAAGATAATAAAAAGCAGTAAACAGATAATGCCTGAAGTAAGTTGTGTACTGGCAGAACGACTGAACGTACGCCATCTTAGGAGACCAATGAAATCACTAATTGTATTGATCTTTTTCTGAATTAATACACTTTCTTATAAACTTGTGTACAAAACAATTGCATTGTATATTTACTAGTAAATTAATAAGAGGAGTAAACCTCAATATTTACAGCTCTGATTCATACTATCACTGAGCCCCGCCCAAATCTTAGATATAAACCTTTTGACTTCCTAAAGCTGACCCATTCACTTTGTAGCATCCAAGAATAGAAAAGAAGAAACATTTTCGATGCAGAAGACACACACACGCACCTGATCTATAGGGAAGAGGTCTATTCACAATAGTCCCCAAAGCTGTTCCCTTTTCTGGATCTCCACTCCCTTCGAAATTATCGTCTTCGATATCTCCAGTAATCCACGCTTGTTCATCGCTGTCCAGGCTGTTCAAGTAGTCTGTAAGTAAAGAATGATAAACGTTAGGCAAGTTATTCAGTATTCGGTTTTCTAAAGTGAATATTTTCTATATAGGCTTGTATCACAACCCGTTTCGGAAGAAGTGAAATTCCCATCACGAGAACGTGTGGAAATCTGTATGCATTTATTGATGGTGACCCCCGCACCTTTAATCTTACCTGTCTTAGGACGCATCACGAACAGGTCTTACTAGTCTAAAACCTAAATGGTATTCCTCCTCCGTAGCTCTGGCAGTACGCCATCGAAAAGCGAGAAAATAAAGTAGAATTGCTGTTAAAAACACTCTGACTTTAAACGAATATACAGTACTCAATAAAACTATCACGCACTCATTCAGGTTAAGTTTGACGACCAAGAACGAAGCGCCGGGATTTGTGAAATGACCCTTCGGTCACTAGAAAAGCGAGTTTGTTTAGCAAAGAACCAGTTTAGTTTAAAAACTGAATGTGTACGAGCGAATTTTCCAGTGGAAATAAAGATTGGTGTCGCCTTCAAGCTGAAAAAGGAAACGCAACAAACTGTACGAGTTACACATCTGCACTGTGTACAAACAAACCCGAAAGAGATGTAAAGAAAATATTTAATCGGGCAGAAGCAAGAACAGGTGTTTCAAATGAATCTGCTCCGAGATAGTCGCGATCCCACGCAATCTGTACAAAGTCTAGGAACATCGTAAACCAGCGTGCTTGTTATCAACGCAAATGGCCCCCACCACCGCACGATAACTTTATACAACGCGCAGACATACACACAAACATATGCGTACATGTTCTTGCTCAGTCATCAATGGGTCATTCCTCTCTGTTGATCTTCCCGATGCATTCTCCAAGGCTGCTCATTACAGTAATGTTATTCCTCAACATCCTGCCAACAACTCTGTTCCCATAGTGACGAGAACTTCTTTACGACTGCGACATTACAGCCTTGACCTTGAAATCAGTCTGTTCTAACCCGTCACGTACGACGACGACTCGCAAGCCCGCTGTTTTTCCTTCATGGCTTAACTTTTATTTTTGGTGTATTTAATTTCTGTAATCTTGCCATCCTCAGAGTCCACCACCCTTCCATTTATTTTTACTCGGAAAATTCGCATTAATGAGCACGCGGCCAAAATTCTCTCTTAACAGGTGGCAATAACTTTGTTTTTTTTCTGTAAGACTTGACATCTTCGTGTGACTTATTATTTAAGGAACAAATATTTATCCAAAAACACCCAAGTGGATATTGGTGTTACCAGTGATCAAGTTCTCGAATAAATCAATCGTGAGACCTAATGTATTTCCTAATTTTGTACTAAAAACATGCCCTGTTTTTGTGGTGGAATAGATGCGCACAAGTTGAACTACCTGTACACGGTTATGTCGAATAGATTAATAGTACGAATATCTACCATTCTGAAGTCCAGCTTTAGGATTCAGTTGGCGATTAATAGGAGGAATACGAGTCGGTATTTTTCTAGATATCAGTCAGCATATGAAAATCTGGACATCTTAAGATCCGCATCTTGGAAATTTCCCTTAATATTACAGGAAGATTATTGGAAATACTATTATGGGACTCATTATGATCTTGATCGTAGATGATCCATCTTCACGCATTTTCGGAAATTGGAAGCTAATGATGAGGTACTTTGTTAGAGATAATGTGACAGAGATTATTGCCCAGCTGAAGAATTTCTTCACGGGGATTGGCCTGGATCTTAATCAGAATAAACTTTGGGAAAAACGGTCAAAATGATATTTTAATGGCATTAGAGTGGAGAAAGAAAGAAAGTATTGATTTTCTTTCAAAGTATTGAAAGAAATGATTCAGAACGTACAACAGAACCTAATATCAATTCTTTTATATGCATTGGTGATCTGGGTCCACTGCTGATTGAAACTACCTTCTGAATCTGGAACACTGAAGCTTGATATGGATAAATAGGATGGCAGGTAATTCCTTTCCATCTCAAGTGGAATTTTATGCACAAACCCTACATTATTCGGTGGAAACTGCAGCTTGAGGACGAAACGTGTCTCGGCACGACTACTTAAGACAACAATGGATGCTTCTGACCTATTCGCAAGCGAATTTCTCAATTTCGGTCGGCTCAGAGGGCTAAACTCAACTCTCTGAAAGAGTATTGCACTTCAGTATGTTTCTGGCAAATACCACTAATGTTCATCAAGCTGAAAATAGTTTAATTTCGATATTGCAAAGCAAATGCAGGAAGCGAATGCGGAACCACTCCACCTACTTCTAAGAAGGATGCTAGAACTCGGATGTGACGTTCCGGAAGAGAACTGTATGCCTTACCGACACCTGAGACGTAAGAGATAAGGTGATGAGCGAGAAGGAAGTCTGAACAGAGAGGACTTCGGCGATGAGACTGTGCTCCTTGTGATTGTGACTAATTGTAATTTGGTGTATTGGCTTCCGAAGTTCGACTGAGTGTATTTGTAAACCTGCACCGAATCAGGCTATTCTGAGGCTGAACTGAATTTTTCCATTAGGTAGATGAACCTAATAAAGCGACCATTCAGTATATACTTACAGTGGATTATAATTAGTATACACGTGTTTGTGTACATAAATTTATGTATATGCATACTTCACTAGTCGTTATTTAAAGCTGCATTCATGGGTCCATATGAGTAGCACAAAGTTCATTACTCAATGCCTATTATTCGGGCATTGAAGCGTGTATAAACCACAAAACAGTCATTATTATTTTATGGTCTTAATACTACACCCCCGCCATCCCTCAAATAATACGCAACACAAGCTGATACCACCAGTGGAACGAAATATACTCAAGGTTATTAAGGTGAACCAAAAAGTAAGGTTTGAGTACTACTCCATTTGATCTTGAACTGTGTCATGCTAGTAGAACAACTGAAGAATCGTATATCTAATGTGCATCGCGTGCGGATAAGCTAATTACATTTTCCCTTCATGCCAACCATTATTCACATGGTGCGGAGAAATTACTCAAAGTCTTATTTAAGATAACAGACTAAGTATGGCCCACAGCACTGCACTCTAAAGAAAGTTGGATACGCAGTCTATTTAATGTTCACAGTTCCATTTGCTTTCCCTCCATGGAACTTGTCTCTGCAAGAGATAAAAAATATAATGAAAAAGAAACTCAACTCCCGATCAAGTTCCACTTGAGGTTAGCACTTGAAAATATTTCGTACTTAATCAATAAGCCGTTTTATGAGATTCTAGCCCAGCAGTGGTTGTGACTACCATTATTCCACACGATGTGCAAAAAACTAGGTTCAGTTTCCGTTAAGGGGTTAGTTTTTAATCCGGAAAACTGGCGATTCAATTTATAAGTTTACAATTGCTAGATCGACTTATCTACTTGTGTCCCTTCATTGGGTACATCCTGATGAACATCGTAAGACCACCAAATGATGAGAAGAATATCCATAGCTTAATACACCCAAAGATGCACTGCATCAAAAATACAAAGTGCCTTTTATGTTGGGGATAATAAGGAACGAATTACGTTAGCGTGTCTCGGGGAATTTTCCCCGTTGGTCTATTTTTATCGAGTTCCTTCCTTGGACACAGCTCATCACGCTGTGTGAGCGAACAGAGGACAACTGATACAACTCACGTCCCCTGTGGGCGAACGCACGCATAAGGAGATGTTTATTTCGATCAGGAACAAGCTTAGTTTCGTGACCTTCCACAATAAGCAGCAAGGATTTTCAAGAACGGGTTTTTCAAATCACTTTCTGGAAAACAACTGCTGCTTTTCCCCACCTTCAGGTTGATTGGCTACGCAAAAACGCTGGTATTAACCTCCATTCTCGCAGTGACAAATACCTTAAGTACAAATTATGTATGTTACAAGAAATTAACTTTATTAAGTACTAATCAAGTGCGTCCCTTCCACACACAATATATAAATTAGACATATCGTTCCGTCTTGATAGCATCATGCAGTATAAAATGAAATGGAGTTATGCTCGCAGTTCTTTGCTTTTAGTTTCAATTACTTCTCTACTGAACAGCTATTTTAATTTATTACTTTATAAAGTATTGGGATACTTTCCATTGCCCTTGATAGGATGGAGATATGGATGCTTCATCAGACAACTTACCTCTAAGATAAACAGCTGTGAATTTTCAAGGAAATTAAGAACCCTTCTTACTTCATTTTACCCAATATTAGCCTTCCTCGACTAACTTTAAACATAGCGAGAGGATGGTGGAGTCTAAAGGTGATATCTTTCACTAATTCAGTGTTGTATTACATCACAAGAGAATAAAAAACACACTGAAGATACGGTGGATAATCCTTCGCTTTTCTTTATTGTTTTAAGAGTATTGTACAAATAAATCTGACTGCAACAGGAGGGTTACGTGGGTTTGTCTCATCTTATCAAACTTATGAAATATTCGCAATTATGGACACATGGCCCATGGACACATTATGGCCCAAGCACTTATTCTAACAGCCCGATTCTAGGCAGATATCTTGAACATTTAATATCGTGCTGGTTGTATTCTAATAACCCTTTGCTAATTTATAAGTAGAGTTCAAATTTAGGATTAAGAAATTCATTTGCGATTCAGGTTGATGCCGTGAATCTGGTCTCTCGTGCAGTTGGAGTGCGAGGACCCTCAGATGGATGGAATACGTACAAGAGACAAAACGAGAAAATAAAAGAGTTAAGAAATGAGGAATGAAAGAGGATTCTAAACACACTTACCGTCGAAGTACTGGTAACGGACATGAGGACCGGTTGAAGTCACAGCTCCTACACAGAACAGAACCCCGAAATACACCGTTGCTATCATCACCACTGCAGTAAACTGATTAAGTCGTGCATAGACAAAATCAACAAAAAAAATAAACAAAACAAACAAACAAAAAACTGAAACCCAGGCAAAAATGTAAGAGGGCGTCCCACGACCAACACAACTTTTCAGATCCACGCAGTTCCCTTGGCAACAACTTCCTCAAGCACTCTAATTCCCGGCTCTCTCTTTCTGACTCCGCTTGCACTAGGAACGCCGTTTTGCTCGGAGATGACACGTGAGTAGCATTTTATAGCGCGCTGTGTCTGTCCATATGCCTAGCTTCTCGCGCGCGTGCGCCTCATAACGAACAGGACACCCGCACGAAAACGAGGCTAAGGGCAGTTCGGGATAGGAACGTTTGGCCACCCAGCCGGCTGCTGACTTCGGATCGGATTACCATGGCAATCGATATCAGTGACGTGGGGTCCAGTTGTGTAAACATAAACTACGCTATGTAGGCTATCACGTGACACCAGCTAGAGGAATAGTGCAAATACCTCTTTGACAAGAATGTCGAGCGAGCTCACGTCCACTACGGAAGCTGAGCGTGACGTCATCGCGTCTTTCTTTACAGCGTGCTGTGGAAGAGGAGTTTCAACAGGTTAGCTGGAAAAAGGTTCTCAAGTAAGCCGTGCAATGCAGCCTCGCTGTTTGAGACACCATTCTCCAGTCAGTTGTGTTAAAGCTGTAGAAAAGGGGCCCCTTCATTAAGTCATTTGCGTCGTGATAAGTCACGTTCCATGTACGTTGACGTGCTTCAACTTAGTCTCCATCTACATAAAGCTTTGTACGACACGTGCAGCAAAGGAACAAGACGCATTTCATCCCACTGTAGAGGGAGGGGAGGGGAGGATGGTTCCAACTAAAGGAACGGGACTCGCAAATAGTTCGTGATTAAACCAGCATAGTTTCCAAACTTCTAAAAACTAAGTTAAACAACTTTCCACTTAATTAAAGGATGGACGGACGAATAATCGAATTAATTTAATTGCAGGCTTTTGCCCATTTAATAGTTATGGTTAAGCCAAAGTTTTTCAACCTCAAGTTGAGAAGCAAGGACGATTCATAAGCAGTCTCAAAAAGGTCACCAGAAAAAACAGAAAGTCTAAATTAATGTAATTTTGACATTAAAATTGCATTTCAATTAATTGAGCATCATTTTGAATCCTTTAGAATTGCCATTATATTTATTTTAAAGATTAAAAAACGAAAATATGCTCGTAAATATAATAATTTAATACCCGACCTAAAGACTTGGGTACAGAATTTTGTATTTCTTTATTTTTCGCTGTATAAGTTCCACGAAGATGAGAGGATTCTTAACAAATAATAGTCACTTTTGGGGCCAGATCTGAGCTGCGCTCTGGGGGAAAATTGAATTATTTAAATGCACATTCATGAAATTTAGCATGTGAAAGCATGGTTTTGTGCAAGGGTGCAATGTCATGGAAAAGCAAAACGCTATGACCAGTCTTTTTTCTCCCCAAATTACCGTTTTTAACTTTGGCATGAGATCAGCGTAATATTCCCCTGTTATAGTGGTTTAGGTAATCAACGATAATCTTCTTGCTTTCCAGAAAACTTAGGCCAGCGCTTTTTCAACTGATGGTTGGGTTCGAAACCTCTTGTGTTTCCACTGCATGCTTCTTAATCTGGATTTGGGATTAAAAAAATTGCAATTCACCACTAAACAGAATAAAACTATCTGGACTTCACCCTCTGATTTTGTGTTGAATGGAAATGTTTCTAGGACATTCCCAAATGCTCATACGTTATTGTTAAAATGCTTCCAGAAACTGTTAAGTACGTTTTCAAGTTCAGCCACTTTAATTCTTCTGTTTTTTAAATATTTTTCCCCTCAACGATGGCAATTGTTTCACAACTGTTTCAGAACTCATTGCCTCAGATGGACAACTAGACTTTGGATCATCCTGAACTGATCCTGATTTTTTTTTTTTTTTTTTGGAAGTATGCCTTCATCTTGCAACAGTAGCATAAATGGGTGATTCTTACCCAAACACTGGTCATTTCTGCCAAATGCTCGATATGCTGAATATTCATTCTACATCCACCTACCATCATAAAAAATTAAATTTTAGAAAAGGCATAACACAATGACATGCAATTTTAATGTTAATTTATACAACATTAATCTATAAAAATAACCTATTCTGCAATCTATTAACAGATTTTGTATACTCTGTTCTCAGAACTTTTTGATCACCCCTCGAAGTCATTTTTCACCTCTACAGTTCTAAGGTTGTTTCCTGTGCAGGAAGGAGTTAAAATTCCATTCTACACCCACACACATACACTTGGATTCTACTTTAAGAATGGTAATCATTCCACAGTTGTCTGAGTCACTGTGGTCTGGGAGGTGAACTCCCCCTTTGCTCCCACCTTCCTCAAGCAGCAATCTGTTGCAGGAAATGAAAAGAAAAGGAGAAAACTAATCTGTTCATCGGGCAGCTGTTCAAGTATGAATTCGTGGAATAGCTATTATCTCGCTCCTTTCTAAAACATCGGTTATTAATAGGATTTATCGCTAGACACAAATGATACGTAACCAGAGCCCAGGATTAAGAAGTTATGAACAAAGTCGAAATTGAAAATATTCATATACGAGGATGTCTATAATACAGCACTGAACAACAATCTTTACGAATCCGTCGGTCAGTCTGTGCCGACATAATGGTCAAAACTTGAGGTTGTTTTTTAATGGCCTGGGTCCACAAATGGTCTAATACGGCGATATTACTAAGGCCAAATGATGCAAAAAATAAAATAATACTTAAAATATATATTCCCACAATGTCTCTCCAATACTATTCGCTGCCTCCACAACATTGGAATTAATTTATTCCAGTCTTTGACAACCCTGCTGTCCATAGGTGAACCTCTTGAAATCCATGAGGTTCACCTATGGTCACTTATTCTTCAAGGTTTTATGTTTGTGACCCAATGGTTCTTGTCTCACTTGCGAGGGAGAACACGCCTTACTCATCATTTTCCTAAATGAGGCACGGAATTCTTTCAGTGTCTTAAATACCTCTGTTAGATCTCCCCTTAATGTCTTGTTTATCAAGGTCTGCAGCCAACACCTAAAATATTCTTCATACGTGCGTCACTTTGCTCTTATCACCAATCTTGTCGCCTTTCTCTACACCCTCTCCAGGAGTTATCTTTTTTTCAGGTGCAGTCTACAGATCTGAATACAATTTTAAATTCCAAATGAGGTCTAACCACCACCTTGTAAAGAGAGATAACGACGTCCTTCTCTCTTCTGGTGAACACCCTAAAAATTATGGACAGGACGCCAAGTGCTTTCCTAGCCACTTGTTTTCATTGCATGAAATAGTACTGATGTCACATTAGGCTTTCTCTTCAGTACAGTGAAATATTGTGTAACCCATTATTTTCTTCAAGTGACCAATGAAGCCAGTCGGTCATGCATCTATAACGGTTCATTTGGGAGGACAAATGTGTGCCATTTGTGCTTGATTTTGGAAAACTGCCTGTATTTTTTCAGCATGGTTAGCTCATATTTCATGAGCTCCAAGGAACACTTAATGCCTTCTAAGTTCAAAGACTCATTGACCAACGCTTTTCCACGCGACAACCTCACATTGGTATGTGACAAAATACTGGATTCTTCATTCATCTGCTCCCAAAGCAAAGGGTGGGTTCTTTAAAATTAGCACTAATGCCACGAGGTGGAAGTCGAGTGGAGTTATTTCTGTGTCAAGAAAACCATGAAACCCTCGCCCAGTAATAATAAAATTCTGCCTTTCGATGCTGTAGAAGCAATGCCCTTTCCGCCCGATGTGAAAGAACAGCACTCATATTTACTGTGGTAGCCGTGAGTGCAAGGATCAAGTATTCTGATTTATCCTTTAGAACACTTTATCCTTTAGATTTACTACTTTGATTTGATCAGAAAAACGCATGAAACAACTCAAGAACTATTTCTTATCGAATGTATTTCGATGGAGAATACAATTTTCAGTTTCCAGAATGTTCGTAGCTCTATCAGAGGGCAAACCTGGAATTACAGTAGCGTTGCCAACACAAGAAGACCAACAACATATTTCCACTCAAAGAAATTCTTTGAAAATAATTATCAGTAAAGTAGAATATTTTTAAGCTCGTTTTCGTGTAAGAATATTTCAAACCAATAAAACATTCTCGTGAATTTATTTTTCCCCAAAGATATGCGGAACAAATTCTCTTAAATTGACAATATTCGAAATATCTGATTCATCTATTTCATTTTGAGTCAAATTAGTTTGATTTTCACCATCTGATAATGAGTTGGTCAAAAAAAAAGTTAGATTTTTCTCCACTTGAAATATTATCGCTATCTGATGACAAGCTCGCCATGCGACATTTAACCACATCAGTAAAGTGACATAGTAGGAACTTTACTTACTGCTCCACCTCCAAGAACCTTCCTGTAGTTGTTTATCGTTGCTGGTTTCTTACACTTGAGAATCCTCAGAATCTTTGGACTCGATTGTCACACCAAGCTCCGACTCTTCAATTATTTTTCGCTCTCACTTTGTTGAGAGAATGTAAGATGTCAGATAGAAAGAAAGAAAAGCTTTCTTCGATTGGTAAAAGTTTGTTTTTGAAACGAAAACTGAGGGGCTGTTTATAAATTCCCAAGATGTGAAGTGGAGAGCACGAAAATATTGAGAAATCTTTGACAGTCTTTCTGATAGGGGGAAATCTTTCATACAATTTTGTCGAAAATTATTTTTCAGGATTTTTATTCGGTGCCTTTACAACTTCAAAAACACTGCTTTGAAAAATACAGTCGCGACAGAATTAGAAACAAATACTCCTCCCCACCACCAATTCTCCATTTTCTAAGACGACCGTTAACATCCGCGTATTCAACAACACGGAGATCTCAGCACGACAGCAAATAGGAGAAAGTTCATGTCAGTAGGGTGGGAGTGCACGTGCGCAAAGATAGAAAACGCGTGTTATGGGTGATGCAACATTAATAAAGAACACCGCAGCACACTCCTTGAGAAAGTTAATGGTCTCCAGAAGGCATAAGGGAAAGTAGATCTTTCCCAAGACAGAGAAGCACGTAAGAGTGAAGTAACTTACAGGTCATGAGGACGCACAGAACGACAGAGTGCAGTGTATCAGTGCGCGAGCAGAATGAAAGTGATGTTAGTATACACTGGATGATTTTAACTAACGATTCTGAAACTGTGGTCGACCGACTCCTGGCTATAGTGATCTTATCACAATCGGAATTAATATGTCCATTTATTACATGTAAAGTAAATAATATCTGGAATTTCTTACAAATATTTAAAAACAAAGACTTTAAAGCATAGAAGCAATAGACTGTTTTAAAATGTTGCCATAGTTCTTCGCTCCATTCGGCACAACACTATTACGAAATGTGAATCCTAACCACAAAAATAGTTTGGTCGGAAACTTTCTTTGGCTGAGGTTTGGATGCACAGACTAATAGTTCAAGTGAAGCCACAAGCAGAGGTAAAAATGATTATTTCAGTGCTTCTATTGGGGCATGCAGCGGATTGGAAATTGAATGGGGAATTACTGGGCCTGATGGAGCCCATGGAAAAAGCATATATATATGTGGTAGGTTTACTAAGAGCAAAAACAGACACATTAAGAGTGCTGTAAATAAATTTGAATTTGGAGTATTGGTAAAGTTATCAATGCGGACACTAAGGATATCGGACTCGTATATAATGGATGTGGAATTTTAGTACAGAAAGAGTAGAAGTTATGCTCTTGGTTAAGAAGCCCATAGGAATCTAAGGGAGTGCACCTATTTGAAATGGACGGAAGTGTAATGTGAAGTCATGTTGGTGTGACGATAGAATGGGCTAGCAAATCAGATTGTCTTATAATGGGCGGTTGGAACTGGTGGATTTATCCACTCTCACAGGAGCAGAGCTTTTCTGGTTGGGTTGGATGACTGTTTTCTGTAGCACTGTAGAGAGGTAACGAAAGAAACCAATACTCTTGATTTGATCAACAGTTATGCATTAAGAATCTCCAGATGAAGGAACCACTAGAGATAAAATAACCACTGGCAGGGCTCATTACATGTTGATGTGGAATATGCTTAAAGATATAACTTCGCCAACAGTAAAACGAAAATATTTTGTCTTTATGAAGAAGACTGCAATGGTCTTAGGGAGTTTTTAAATTGTTTTCAGTGGAACCAACTGATGATGTTACTAACTGTAAATTCTAAGTGGCAAGCATTCAAGGAAGTAATCGTAGAAGTTACTAAGCTTTTTTATACCAACTAAGAGTTACTCAACTTTTAGACCCAAATTGATGTCAGTTAACTGATCAGCCTCGTGGCAGAGGAAACAAGCATGGGATGATTATAAATTAACGGAGGACACAGAAACCTATAATGAATCAACTCGTACTACTGCAACAAGACTTAGGAAGATGTTGTAAGAATTCGAAATTGAAGTTAACTTTAATAAATACAAGGTGCTGTACATGCGAAGTAGTAATCCCAGAATAGTATACCAATTGGACAGTCCATTAGATTAAACACCCTGGTACAAATTAAGCGTGGTATTGTCCACCAATGAAGCATCGTCTGATACTTCATTAGTTGTTAATACCACGCTTAACTTGTTTGATTTAACCACATATATTAATAAAATCTGAAGGTACAAATAAAAAGAAATCACGCCTCTTTTCGTCAAGAATCAAGCGATCATAAATAACGCGCTTGCGTAAATGTACTGCAAAGGTTATGAACTACTTTTTTCTCTTGTTTAGTTGGCTAGGTTCTTCAGTTGTTGAAAAAGTAATTTACAAAAGGAACCTGGAAGGAACTTTGCAAAAATCTTCTTTGAGCGCTTGACCTTTCCACTACACGAAAGCTCTCATTATTTCTGTTGTAAAGAGATCTACGATACACCATCTGCATATTATTTTTTTATGGTACTTTTAGTATGTATTACAAGACAGTGGAACCTTTCGTGGCGCCATCTATCCTTACATTTGCTAATTATTCCAAGTGTAGTTCTTATTTTTCAACAAAAACAAAGAAAGAAATAAAAAAATAATAATATTTCGATTAATAGTTCTTTAATGGAATTATAAACCACCCATTCTTGGCTTCTGATTAAACTTCAGTTAAAAAGGGACGTTATATAAACTCGGAGAACTTTCTGGATTATAAATTAAGTTTGCCAATAAATTAGCCTGAAATTGCATTTGAAATTTAATGTTGAGAATTAATAGAACCACAACAAGAAACCAACAAATGTATACTTAGTGACGAGGTACGCTAAATATATTAGGAATTCACTGAAGTAGAGATCAGTGGAGCTGCTGACCCTGCCGTACAGATCAGCAGCTCCTCATACTTTCCCGTGAGTCCCCGACGAAGATCTCTTCCACGAAGATCTCGACCAATTCCATGATTTGTTCTATTTCTAAACTCATTTCTCCTCCCACCTCCACATAAACGTCAATCGTTCAGACATTACAGATACCAGAACTAGATCAAAATTTGCATATGAATCCTTGCAGACATCGACCGATCCGGAATAAAATTTAGTACAAATACACAGTCAGTTAAAATATACTGGATAAAATACAGATAACCTTTTTCTGAGTGCTGCAGATTAGTTCAAATCAACCTTTACAATACTTTACCAAGAACGCCTGGGGGTCAGCAACCTTTTCCCTCTTGAGCACCATTTTTATTTATTACAATTACAAAAATCCCACTCTACAACTTGGACAAGCGTGTTCGAATCATAATACATGTATATGGACAATTCAGAAGTTATCGTACCACGGGCGTGCCGCAGAAAACCTTCACCCGTGATGCCCCTAGTGGAATGCGTACGCAGGGTTGATGATGTCTACAATAACGGCCTCCGTAGCCCAGTGGTCAGGAGTGCAGTAGCACACGCTGTTTGAGTAGACCGGGGTTCAGTCCCCTGACTGCTAAATACGGTCGATCTGCTGACCAGCGTGGCAGATTATGGTCCATTTCGTTCAGCATGAATTGATGAGGTGGCTTCCATCCAGTAGTGGGTTGATAATGGCTGCAGCTTTACTATAACCAAAAAATTTCATTACACTTTTATTTCTCTTATTATTAGCAAGTTCAAATGCGTTTATTTTCTTAATAATTCTTCCTCAAAACATTGAAAGCGTAATAAGTGTATTTTTCCTAACCAATGTCTAACGTAATCCGGTGTTGTGGGTGTTGCCTCAGAAATTTTCCACTTGCAGTTCAGTAACTCGGTTACCTCACTGAAAACTTCCCCCATTCCTCTGGATGGTGGATGATATTCAGACTTCGGGTTTCCTTCTATTAATAAAGCTTTCCAATAGAGAGCTAGAATAAGGGATCCGTTTTTCACCGACTAATGGACAAACTTGTCTGAAGAATATCCCTGTATCCTCAAGCCGCTGCGTGACACGAGACAGACCAAATCCCCCTCTCCATCCATCCAACTTAGCCGTTGATATTCACTTTAGGGAGGACCAGCTGTTGATTAGTAAATCCAGTAAACGGACATACTAATCCTGATTGTGACATTTATTATTGCCCTCCCCTAGATCGGAGGCTGTGGCTTCACGTTCAAATTGCTGTCATGCCACGAAATGTGGCAGTGGCAACTAATTCTTCAGGTGGACGTGGTTTGGAGTCATAGGTAATCGATAGCTAGTCCTTTTTATTACACATTACAAGCGACTGCCCGGTTAAAAGGTATGCATAACGAAATAATTCAAAAATGAATGCTCGTAATTATAAAAAGCTGGAATATTTAGATAAATAATTAAGTATTTGTTTATATATGCACTTTGTTGTTTTCAAAGACTATGCATTAAAGTTATAAATTCATATTGGTTTTATTAACAAAATGAGTGAATTACTATATTTTTGAAAATCTATCGATTATATGGACACTTACCTATATATACTTATTACATATTTATATATTATCATCACATTATATTATTACATACACAGTGAGGTATATGAATACGTTTATATTTCATTTTCTATCTTTTTCGTTCATTAGTTAGGACACGTTTTAAGAATGTTTCCTCAGTGGTATAACCCCTTTAGATGCTGAAAATCGCTGTACTTTATGAATGGATCCAGTGATCTTAGAATATAGATTTTAATGTCCAAGGACATAAATAAAGGAGGCTTTGGATGTCACTTCGTATGTTTAAAAGTTTCATTTTAATAAATTCGATGAGCTTGAAGTGCTATTCAAGACATCAAAGGATGATATTGTTGGGATATCAGAGACGTGGTGTCACACAGACATAAGCAGTGGGGAACTGGAATTTGGGGAGTACAATGTGTACAGAAAGGATAGACAGGACAGGAAGGGAGGAAGGGTTATGCTATTAGTTAAGAAACACATAAAATCTAAGGAAGTGCATCTAGTTGATGTTGGTGGACAATGCAATATTGAGTCTGTTTGGTGGGACAAATAAGAGTAGGTGTGTGTTATAGGCCTAATGACTCTGACGAGTATAATAAGAAACTGCACAGGGAAATAGTGGGCCAGCAAATTAGTGTGTCTTATAATGGGGGATTTTAATTTCCCGGGTGCTGACTGGAATTTGTAACTTGGCCACTTACACACTAGCAAGGCTTTTGTGGATTTATCGGATGATTGTTTTCTACATCAGCATGTTCGGGAGGCAACTAGAGGGAGTAATACTCTTGATTTGATTATCAGCAGTGATTCTTCATGCATTAAGAATCTGCAGATAAATGAACCACTAGGTGGCAGTGATCACAGTGTGCTGAAGTGGGATTTACTCAAAGAGGTAACTACCATTAGGGGTAAAGGGAAGGGTTATTGCTTCCGTAAAGGCGACTACGATGGACTGAGACAGTATTTAAATTCTATACAGTGGGACCAACTGATGATGTTACCAACAGCAAATTCAAAATGGGAAGCATTCAAAGAACTTATCTTGGAAGCTACTAGGCTTTACATACCAACTAAGAAATATTGTTCAAGGTTTAGGCCAAAATGGATGTCAGATGAACTAATGAGGCATATGGCAGGGAAGAAAAATGCATGGGATACTTACAAATTAACACATGACACAGAAGCGTATGATAGATACAAGTTGATATGCAACCAAGTTACAAAGGAGGTTAGGCAGGCGAAGGCAGATTACGAGAAATCCTTGGCAAGGGATGCAAAGAAAAACAGCAAAGAGTTCTTTACTTATGTAAACTCTAGAAGGAAGGGGATGAATCAGATTGGTCCACTTGATATCGATGGTTCAACTGTTGATGATCCTGCTCAGGTAGCTAACAAACTGAATGAATATTTTGCATCGACATTCACACATGAGGAGTTATTCAGCGAGGGGAATGCCAGAGGTGAAGTAAACTCTGGCAGTGAGCTAGATAATCTTGTAATAACTGAGAGTAAAGTGGAGGAGAAATTGTTGAAGATAAACACAAGAAAGGCAACTGGGTTGGATGGAATCTATCCAGTTATATTAAAGGAGGCGGCAAAGGAAGTAAGGGGAGGACAAAGGGGAGGTACCCATGGACTGGAGATGTGCAAATGTGACCCCAATCCACAAAGGAGGATCAAATCGAGACACAGGTAATTACAGACTTGTTAGTTTAACTTCTGTTTCAGGGAAATTAATGAAGGCACTGGTTAAAGAAGCATTGCAGGATCATCTAGACAAGACTTCAGTTATAGCTCGGACACAATGGGTTTGTTAAGGGGAAGTCTTGTCTGACTAATTTGATTGGATACTGTGATGTAGTCACAAAGGGACTGGATGCAAAGAATAACTTTGATATCACATATTTTGATCTTAGAAAAGTTTTTGATACTGTTGCACATGGAAGACTGCTGCACAAATTGGAGCAGTGTGGCATTGGAGGCAAATTGCTGCTATGGATAAAGGGATTTTTGAGGGGAGAAGACAGATGGTAATCAATAGATACTGCTCTTCGTGGACTAATGTTATTAGTGGAGTCCCTCAGAGTTGTGTCCATTGTTGTTTTCTGTATTTATAAATGATATTGATGATGGTATAAGTTTGCAGACGATACGAATGTTGGCAGGGTTGCTAATGACAGTGCACTGCTGCAACAGGATCTATAAAAGTTGAGCAGATGGGCTGAGAGGTGGCAAATGAAGTTTAACATTGACAAATGTAAAGTACTACATATGGGAAGCAGTAATCCCAGAGTAACGTATTAACTCTGTGGTATCACACTGATAGTGGTAGAGAATGAAAAGGACCTGGGGGTAATTGTGCAGGCAAATATAAAGTTTTCTGAGCAGTGCACACGGTCTGCAAGAGTAGCTCATGGTGTCTTGTCATTGATATATATGGGAATTTTTCTATCAAGGATAAGGAGGTGATTATCCCCTTGTATAAGGCAACGGTCAGACCATACAATGAGTACTGTATACAGGTCTGCAGGCCTCATTTTAAGAAAGATGTAGAGCTTTTGGAAAGAGTACAGAGAAGGGCAACAAGATTAGTGAATGGAACAAAGGGTTGCTCTTACAAAGAAAGTCTTAAGTTTTGCAAATTACAGTGTCTGGAGACTAGGCACCTGCGAGGTGATCTGATTGAGTTGTATAAAGCCTTGAATGGTTTGAGCATGCTCAATGATGACGGAATTCTTCCTCTTGCTCAGAATAATCGCCTGAGAGGGCATAAATTCAAATTGAGGAAAGACAATTGTAGAATAGATGCGCAGAAATTTGCCTTTAGCCAGCGGGTAGTTAATTGCTGGAACAAACTTCCATCTCGTTGTAGAAGTTGATAGCTTAAATAGATTCAAGGCAGAACTTAACAAACATTTGGAGCGAGTGGATAGGTGAAATAAGGGTGGTTTTTTTTTTGGCTGATGCTATATAAGCTTGCTTTCTTGTATCATGTGCCTTTACTAATGCTAATTTGATATTTCAATAGATATAAGTGATATTGATTGTTGGTGTACTCATGTATTCCATCCTGTATTAACGTATGTTTAATACAGGATAAATTTATTTGAATTTATTATAATTTTTCTTGGTATGTTGTGGAATACATGGTATAATTCCTTTAGATGGGATTTCAGTCTGTGTACGTTCTACGCAGGACTCAAATTCTGTCGGGAGGATTAGTGAAGAAGATTAAAAGGTTAACTCGGTGCGCTTTAACGGTGGGAAGAAACCTTTTATCAATCCCATTTTGTAATATGGTTGAGCGATGATATTATTAGCATATTTTCGAAAGAATAATTGCACGAGAAGGTATTCGCAAATCTTTCACAAAGACAGCTCTAGATATCATTTGTTTATTGGTGGAATAATCGTGTGGTATGAATGAACATTTTCCTAGGATCACTAAATGTAATTACATAACATTGATTTTAAATTCATCTTCCCTAATTCTGACATCAACTAACTGATGTGTATATAATGATTTTTCGTGTGTTTGCATAGCAACAAGCATATCCGAAGAGGAATTCAAGTGCATGGCAATTAGTTGAATTTCTAGGTCTTTTTAAGTAGGTGGAAAAGCGATTTAGAAATTTTAAATGAAAAACCAAACCGACCTTTGGACGCTGTGTTTATCTCATATGGAAGTTAAACACGCAAAAGTTACATACGTCATTCATTAGCTTTTAATCAGTAACGAATTAGGTTTGTCTTTCGATATTGACTACCTGATAAGGGGCGTTGGTAATAAAGAGTCTCTCTGTAATATATCTTACCTAAATTACTCAGGAATGTGCGTGCAGTTTTTGAACAGGTTCTGTATTTAGTAGCTGAGTCCTGAGGAACATCAGACAAAAAAAATTAACAGGGACAAAGAAGTGGATAAGAAAAGAACTCCACGTACACGTTTCTAACCATGTCCGAAGTAAAATGAAACTCAAGATAAAAACATAAGAGAAAACAACGGTGACATGGAAGGGGTGGAGTGTGGTGTGAAGCCATGGATATGTTTACAAGAAGTAGTAAGTTCGAAAACATTTTTCTTTCTTTCCATTTAACAGCATCTGAAGAAAAGAAAGATGAGCTCGGTTATCCAAGCCAGATAACTTCCATGATGTTTCCTGCATTCCTCCCCTCTCCTGGTTCCCAGCTTGCCGTAAATATTTCGCTCACCTTTTCTGACAAGGTCCTTCACACGCTGCAACTAAGATAACAACGAAAACCTTTCAAACTTGGAGTCGCCTCAGAATCGGAAATAGGTCAGAGATGTGCGATGCATGCACTGCCATGTTTGTTTGTTTGAGTTGTCCTGGCAACGTATTAAAGTGAAATTATTCTGCGTCGCGTGCGACACTGCCCCAGAGCTTTATTTCTGGTCGCCCGGTTCAGGTATAGATTAGGTGTTATCGATTACGATGGAAGAACCGCAAAATCGTGTTAACTTCAACGGGTGACAGAACTCCATCAGGCGCATTATAGCCATAGTAGCTTATGCGCCTTTAAACCCCCATAACAACAACAAGAACTCCATCTCGTGTAGCACTGACTGTCACTAGCACCCTACACTTACAATACTGTGCATGCATCCCAACCCAATTCCTATTTCACGGAATCTAAAAATACAGATGGAGGGCAATGAAGTCAATATTGGTAATTATCCCAACTGCTCGTTTGGATAGAGTTAACGCATGTGCAAAGCGTCTTTTTGTAATATTTTACAAAAACTTCTGTGATATTCATAGACATACGTACCTTTTCCAGAGAGCATCTAGATAAAGCTCCAAGTGAGCGAGAGGGAAGGGAATTCCAGACGAGTAAGATGGGCGACTTATTTATTGTGCCGCGACTTTCTAGAAAGAATTTGAAAATGAGAATAAGTAAATAAACTTTACAAATTTATATTTATTTTTTTTAACCATCTCTATAAAAATATTAAGAGTATACACAAGGAAAAGACGTCTGGTCCCCACAATGGGCTTCGTGGATGGCTTTCATACATCGTGCTATGAATGTTCGAGATGCTTGAACACATCTGGGAATATAAATGAATAAATACAGCCATTATGGCGACGAATAATAATACAAAATAGTAATAATTCCAAATAGAAATAATATAGGATATTCGTTAATATAAATCCGACAAGCATGGATCAGCAACAATCTAGCAGGAACAAATAAAATTAGAGAAACTTGTTTATATGCACACATTCCAGGTATGTTGAAGTGCCTAGGGACTCTTAGTGCTTGGATGACTGGGCGTCGGGCTTCAAGTTCCAGCTGAAGAGCAATGCGGATATTATTGATTTCCATCTGGAAACAGCGGGAAAAACACGCCAACTCGAAGGCCCACTTTTAGCACATCGTTTATTTTTTCACTGAAGCTCAACGGATTTTGAAATGCTCAGGAGTTGTGCTCTCGATAGCACAGCGGTACAGTCAGTGTCTTTCCTACACCAAATGGAAAGGCCTGGATTCGAACCACGTTAATGACGAGAGCAATTTTTTTTATGGGCTATTTTGTGCATTAAGGGCATCGATTAATTTTTATGTGCATCTTTTATTCTTTATTACAGCCACGAAGTTGCCATTCATTCTTCTCAAAGATATTAGCGTCTCCATTGGAATTAACCTGCCTGTTATGGTGGGCCACTAATGCAGGGATTGATCTTGGGCATAGTTTGGGATCATCTAAGAACAAGCGTTCCAAATGGGAGATGATATCTTGCCATTAAGTAGTTTGGTCGTAAAAAACTAGACCCTTTCTTTGACTACACTTCATTCCTCTGAATCCCAGCTCTTATTCCAAAGAATACAGACGATAACACGTGATTCAGCACGAATTGAACGTTCACTCGTTAAAATTGTTCCGTTTCCATTAAAGGTGCTCGGAAAATAAACAAATGGATTTGCATAATAAAAGCTATATTTGTTCAGCTATTCCTGTAGCGCGCAAAATGTTCCCCACGATTTCCCAATGATGGGCGTTTGACCCGCCACTTCTCAGAATTGGCAGGAACAGAAGATATTTCTGCGTTCGGCCCTGCCAGTTAACAGGTTCCCTGAAATGCCTCCCGTATCCGAGTGAGCGGTAAGTGAGGTAGTTCATGGAAATGAAAAATGCGTGTGTAGCCCTTCCGAGAAATGAATTAAAATTAGCGCAGGTTGGAAGTCAGTCGGTTTCACGACAGACAAGTGAGAAACACCACGACCAAGTGTTAGTGGTTGCCGCGTATAAATAACCACCTATATTTTTAATGTTTTATCTCACGTCTGTGTAATGGAAATACAGCAACTCATAACAGTTGGCCAAGTCTAATGGTTGTTTTTAACACTCCAAGAAGTGCAGATTTCACATTTTCCCGAGTGGTGGAGTTGTAAGAAGTTGCTTTCTCACATGTTTGTTTCGCTTATTCAGCTACCCCTAATGAGATCAAAAGTATATAAAATCAGTGCTTGCCCGATGTCAGGTTGATCATGGAAGGTCAAGTAAGAACAAGAAGTGAAAATCCCGCACTATGAAATAGAATCAGAGAACCCTACCCCGGTTGAGGATTCCCACAACAATTTAGAGCAACGCTCTAAATTGTTATTGACATGCAAGGAAAAGAAAATTTCTTGGTTATAGTTTAATATACGCCAATCCTGGTAGGTTATGGGCATATGGAAATTACGAATTAAATGGTCTTTTAATCCTTTATATTATTTCGGCAATCTTATTTCTAAAATGATCTTTTGAGCGGACCGTTGGATACATGTATAGTACCTGAAATTGCGAACCAAGACCGGTAGGTCACAGGTTTCATGAAACATGTGACCTGCCTGTGATATCCGGAGTAATGCTGGTTTTACCAAATGTACGTTCTCGGGTATCAGTGTCATAATATAGGCGAGACGATAAATTCTGTGATGGAAATGATTCGATCATTGTCCAAAAGAGTTTACTGCTATTAGGCTTTTCATAATGAAAAATTAAAATTCGAAAATATCACGAATGTTTTTGGGTGTGCACCGTGAAATATTGCGGAGCCAAAGGGGTGATGAAAGGGTTACCAGACATCTTCGTTTCCGAGGACATTAATTTCAATTTTTCAAATTTTTCAAGTTTTTCAATTGCCAAAACGAAGGATATCCTTCGTTTTTGCAATTGAATTCCTCAGGTGGTCAGTGAGGCATGTCCATGCCTCACCAGAAGGAAAAGGGGAGATGGGCGAACAGGGTGTCTCCCCTCCTCCCACCTAGGTTTGGGTTTAAGGTAATCGAGTCAGGTGCTCGATTTTGTTCGCCAATATGACTTGGTGGCAGCGAACTACACGGTCCAGGTCAGTGTGTTCCTTTGACAAGTCTAGGGTTAAGGTCATTCATACGATTGTAAGGCGTGTCCTTTATTCTTAATAGGTTCCACGATGCAGCAGTTATGACACCTAGTCGTTATCAGTTCTCAGCTTGTTTTATTGGTCAGTTTTATTGCTGTTGGTCACGGTTTGGTTGAAGCCAGCCACCGAGGGGGACAAGACAGCCTCAGTAGGTGCCGGTCCCAAGCCCGGATAAATGGTGAGGGTTGGCATTAGGAAGGGCATCCGGCCGTAAAAAAACTATGCTAAAACAAAAGAAAATGATAGAATGACGGAAAATAGATGTAGATCGGCTAGAGCGTACCCCAGAGTTGTTGGGGAAAAACATCAGGAAAGGGGGTGCCGGAGGGAAAGGAGGCTTGGTGTTGGAATGAGAAGTGCAATCGGTGATAAAACAAAAGGAGATGAAGAAATGATGGGATTTAACAGGTAGCTAGGAAGATAAAGAAGCATATAAATTAGAAAATAAGGAGGCAAAAAGGGCTGTGGCAATAGCGAGGGCAGTGGGTGAGGCCTATGGGGAACTGGAAAGGAAAGATGGAGATAGGCAATTGACGAGAATAGCCAAAGTGAGAGACAAGGCATCAAAGGACTTCTCGTCAATAAAACAGATAAAGGATGAGAGGAGAGTGGTTATACAGGAAAAGGTTAAGGAAAGGTGGAAAGACTATTTTAAGAAGTTATTAAATGAGAAAAACCCAAGAGCGTTATGCGAGGATGAAGAGACGAAAGAAAGAGTAGTGGAAGGCATAAGCAGGAAAGAAGTGGAAACTGCACTCAGAAAAATGAAGAGGGGGAAAGCAGTAGGTGTTGATCAGATACCTCTAGATCTATGAAGAAGTCTGGGCGAAGAAGGGATCGATATCCTATGGGACTTTATGGAAAAACTGTGGCAGCAGGAGAGGATACACGATGAGTGGAGGGGAAAGTATACTTGTGCCAATCTATAAAGGAAAGGTAATGTGCAGGAATGTGGGAAATACAGGGGAATAAAGTTAATGTCTCTCTCTTAATGGATGTGTTGTTGAGAGATGTGAAGAGTAGAGCACCATGGAGTATGCTGTTCGCAGATGATATCGTACTGTGCGAACCATCCCAAGGAAAGGTAGAGAAGAAATTGGAGAAATGGAGGAAAGCGTTGAAAGAGAGAGCAATGAGGATAAGTAGAATAAAGACAGAATATATGGCATTGAATGGAGAAAATGAGTTCTATAAAACTGCAAGAGGAAAAGCTACCATCAGTTTCGAAATTTAAGTATCTGGGATCGAACGTTGAGAGGGATGCAGAAATTGCTTCGTGTGGGGTGTTAGGAAGAAGCAAGAGAGAGAGAGAGAAAGAGGAAGGAAGAGTGTATAAAACTGTGGTTAGGCCCGCATTGGTGTATGTTGCTGAGACATGGGCGATTACAAGGTCCCCAGAGAAGAAGATGGAAGTGGCGAAGATGAGGTTGCTAAGATGCATGTGTGGTGTGACGAGGAAGGACAGGATAAGAAATTACTACATCAGAGGTACAGTTAAGGTGGGCCTCCGAGTAAAAAAATTCAAGAAACTAGATTGAGGTGGCTTAGACATGTGGAACGAAGAAGTGAGGAGTATGTGGGTAAGAGGTGTGAAAAGTTGGAGGTGATAGGGAAGAGGGGGAGACCTAAACTGAGATGGAAGGACAAGGTGACAGAGGATTTAAAAGAGAGGATGGAGGAGAGAGGAAGCCCACGATAGGGAGGAATGGAGGATGGAAATGCCGATCCCATACAAACGTGGGAAGAAGATGTCACGGTTTGGTTGTTGTACGATGAGGCTACGTCTCCTCTTGTATAGGTCTTCTGCGAATTTGGAGAAGGTATTGTATTGCTCTTTACTTACTGCTTTTCCCTGTCTCTAGGCAAGAAGGTGATCCTGAAGATGAGCCGGCAATCGTGCATGAGGTGCTGCCAGCTCTCAGACTCTCCACAGCAGCAGGCAGGGTCCTCTGTGATGGCCAGGGCTGTGATTTTTGCCTTGAAGTAAAAAGGTTCTATAGAGGCCCGATGAGAAACACAGCGGGGTCTTCGGATGTAATGTCTTCACGTTGGGGAGGAATTTCCTTGTGATCTCTCCTTTGGGAGAGTTGTCCCATCTAGATTGCCATATTTGCGTGAGGTGAGCAGTGAGTCTTTTCTTCTCGATCGCTCTGTTAGCAGTGGGATCTGCATTGTGAAGCCCATGAAGGTGCAAGCGTTCTCCTTAGATAATCCATAGAGGATTTCGATTCTGGCCACTTCCAGGTCGAGTGCAAGGGTTCCAGCCAGCACCTGCAGCGCTTGTGCTCACTGTGCTGCAGCCTGTATGATGGCTAATATCATGGCTCTGTGGATAGAGTCGAGTAATCTGTGGTTAACTGCCATGGTGACTTTAGAGTACCATGCTCCCGATGTATAGCTTGCTATCGGTATAAAGGCTGCTTTGTATATGAGCTTGAGGGTTTTGCTGTTTAGCTCCCAGTCCCTTTTTGCGACCCTGGTGAAGAGGGCCGTGTAGCCCCTAATTTTCTTCCTGGTTGTAGTCGAGATGCGCTTTAAAGGAGAGCGTGGCATGAAGTATTACACCCAGGTACTTGTGTTCTTTTGATAGTCTCAGTGTGGTGGTACCAATCTTGATCTGAGGGGTCTCCTCGGGTCAAGGGAGCCCCTTAGGAGGATTGACGTGTCCGAGATAATGTGTAAGGTGTATTTTGTGTCAAACGGCACCAGGAGTTTCCCCCATCTCCGTGTTGCGTTTATTGTGGGTGTACCAGTTTCCTGAGATTTCGGTGGCTAGGACCTAAAAAAAAAAAAAAAAAAAGTCCATGTATATGCGTACATATATATATATATATTTGAGAACGAAAGGGCGCATGGGGGGAATATCGCTATGTTTTAGGTGGTCCGAAATTTGAGCGAGCAATAATTTGGTAGTGTTAAAATTTTGACGTGTAGGGCTTGCGTACAGATAGTGGGGGGAGACTGAAGAGTGGAGGGAGAAAGGCAGAACTATGGGGCTTGTAGGGAAGGCGACCTCAGGGTTCAGTGGGGCATGAGCATGCCCCACCGGAGGAGAAAGTGGGGATGGCGAGGAGGGAAGGAGACAGGGAGACCATCCCTTCCCCCCTGCCAGGGATAGTGGGTTTAAAGATGAAGGGGCAAGAGTGCCCTCTTCAGATCGCCATATGGTGTTAGGCAGCTAGGTTGGGCTTTAGTTCTTCAGTCCAGTTCAAGTTGGGTCGCTCATGGGGCAAGCCCTGTCCTTGTTTTCCATTTTTCTTGCTTCAGGACTTTTCACTGTGGTTACTCTGTCTTGTACGTAGTAGTTTATGGTTGTGCTTAGTCAGTCGCGATGTGTGGCGATTAAGAGTTTTCTTCTAGCGAAGAGGTCCTGCGCATACTGGGAAAGTGCTCTGTATTTCTCCTCGGTGTCGATGAAGTGAGATTCTAATCATTTTGGGAGGTATTGTATTTTCTTTATGAGGATACATCTGAGGTCTTCGTATTGAGGCAGTCATAAATCGCGTGGTTCCGTTTTGGATCTCCCCACATGTGCAATTGGGGTCATCAGTGAGGCCGAAACCGGAAAGCTTTTCGTTGAAGGGTCCGTGTCCTGTTAGTAGAAAAGTCAGGTGCAACTCCTAGAGGTACCAGGCCGGTTGCTTGGGATATATTTTGTTGAGGGCTGGAAAAAATGCGAGTGATCTCCCCTTTTGTCGTCTCTGTCCATCTTTGTTGCCACTCCCTAAGCAAGTAGGCTTGCAATCGGGCTTTTTCTGTTTTTGAACTACTCGCTGGGTCGATTGTGAATTCCTCGTATGAGCCTCATTGTCTCGCTAAGCTTTCACAACCCCACATTGAACATAAAGCCTTCCATACAAATTCCATGCCTTAGTAAAATGCGCAGCTTAACTGTAAAAAAAAAAAAAAAAACTGATGAAAAATTGAACTGTCTTCTCTTGTACACGGCACAAATTTCACACCAGTTTTGTCATTTCGTTCAGTGTTTTTGTGAATTCGGGGTTGCCACGAGTAGAAGAAAAGGGATCATTTGTTTGCTTGCCTCATCGGCTTTATTAATATCAAGAAAAAAGAATATGGAGTAAGCTGTGGTTATTTCAAAAGGAATATTACGTCTGATATAAACCTCAACGAGTTGCGGGAAACGGATATAAACGACTACAAAAACTATTTACTATAAAGCTGGGTGCGAACTGAGCAAACTGTATTTCCCTGAGATAACTGCGTGAATCACGAATTGTTTGCTCAGTTCTACGAACTGCGCTATTCCCTGAGTACAATGCACAATTTACTCAGTTTTTCCTCCAGTTATGATGTCACACAGTTAAGCTGCGCATTTTAACTGAGCGTGTATGGGAGGTTTAAAAGAAACTTACAATATGGAAGAGTCCCGATGTCTGACACAGCCCGACATGCATTCCAATGCGGTGGCATATGGGATTTCAACAACACCGGAATCTTCTCTACAGACAACCAAAACAACAGAAGGAAATTTAAAGAAGCCTTTAAAAAAAAAAAAAAGACTATGACATTGAAAAATGAAATGGTAAGTATCGAAATTAACATGTATAAAAATATGGTCAAAATATTTGGAACAGTTCATGGAATTAAAAGATGTTCCAAAATAGGATGGTATACGAAGTTCTTTGGATTTTCTTTTATGAAAAAGAAGTAAAAATCGATGATAGTGCTATTCAACTGCAGATTTCATTTGGTTCGAGTGTGGTATCGTAAAATTCACGAGATCGACTTATCCAAAGACAAAAACAGTGAAATAGGTCAATGGGCACACTACAAATGCATGCCAGTCGTTTCATTCTGACTTCAACGCCATCTTTTGTTATTCGCATCGAGGTTAATAATAATTACTACATTGTCGAAGTTCTGACCGGGTTTCAGGCATAAACTTTTATTAAAATTAAAAGCATAAATGGCCCTTGCTAAAAAGGACAATCTAAATCTGCAGCGATGCCGAAAAATTTATAATTTTCTGTGATGTACTTCTGGAAACTTAAAAATTCCGAGAAGCAGAAATAAACTTGGGTGCATTGCGTAGACATTGGTATCAATCATGAATGAAAACTTCCACGTGCATTTATTGCCCGTACTGTCGAAGTACTTGCCCGTATACTAGGAAGAAGTGGCACTACTTGAGCTATATCATTTTCAACCGAATAATCGTCCAGCTTTGTTATGGCTTTCCCTTGAGGCTGAATTCCCCAGAAACCAAAGAAGAAGAAATAGTCTCCAACTTCAAGTGTGTGCAGAAAGATATGCATCCATTTTCCAGCTTGGCTGCCTTTACTGACATGCCAACTAGATTTTGCTCATTTTCTTAAACTATGCTGGTCCCAGATGAAATCTGTGGCCAATTACTAATGAATTGAAATTATGGTTTGATTTAACCCCAAATTATATCCCGCTTTCACCCAACAATCTAAACACCGTTTTGTACGTTGCTCTGCCATCTAGAGTTTGTTTCAGAGCAGAGGAATTAATTTTAATTTTTTTCTTAGTAACCTAACTTGTAGCTGAATATGTACATAAAAAAATTAAATTAATATTACTGCAGGGAGGTGAAAACATTGCTAACATCGTGCTGCTGAATGTGGGCATGATGTTAGCGATGTTTTCACCTCCCTGCATTAATAATAAAATTTAATTTTTTGAATTTAATCTAATTAATGGGATAAATCACTATTGGATAGAGTGAGTTGTAGGTGGGAGGTGTTCGGGTCTGTATTTGTGTGTGTACATCGGCCGATTTTGGTTGGTGAGGGGGGAAAAACCCCCCCTCACAGGGCCCGGCCCAAGATCGACTAACTTGGTACTGAAAGAAAAAACTTCTGGAAACTCGTCCAGCGGGATTTGAACCCAGGTTGTTTTCAGTCAGCAAGCGCGCTGCCGCCGAAGGCACTACGCTACCGAGCCCCATGCGTAAAGTGTGTAACTTTGCTTACTTGAAGTCTTTGCATGCACGTGCATTACACATGATAACGAAGTTTGCGTTGTTCGGCTAGAATGTTGTCTGCAGCTTTATGTGCAAATTATTTATTAGACAATCCATATTTAAAGGAAAAATCAAACATTTATTTATGATTCTGTTTTCTTTCTCGATTATTACTAAATTACATCATAATCAAAGAAAATATTCTACGGAATTTGTATTTCTTTATAAAAAAAGGTATAATTTATTAGTCAACCCTCGATTATAGATAGTTATAATTGGCAATAAATGATAAAGATAGTAGCTCTTCACCGTGTTATGGCAGAAATTAATGAAAATATTTGATGGTGGACATTAATTAGATTTAAAGCAATGTTTCATGCATAGATTTTAGTTACATATGGATATAATATTCGATACGGTTTGTCGAATGTTCTATATTTCTATTAAAGTAGTCATCGGTTGTGGTAAGAGATTCCAAACCACCAGACAGAGGGGTATGAGGGCGATGTTTCAGACTAATCCACGAAATTCAAATTTAGTTTTACTAGCCAGAAATTTGTGGATCTCTATTCTCTTTTGAGTAATTATTTAATATATGGGCGTAGGAGGGGGGGGGTACAGAGTAGCCTGTAAATTTGTTGGCGTCTTTAATTAATAACAAAAGTAATAATTATTGACAACGAAATTTACATAATCACAACTAATAAAAAGTATAAATTAAATATTGAAACTGGAAACACTTGTACGGCATCAATTCTGCATTCCATGGCTTTTCACAAATAGGTTTAAGTTCAAATTTTAAGACACTCCAATGATATGTTGGTGCTGAAAAGAAAACGTAAATTTCAGGGACAATGCTAAAAAAAATCCTGCACCATAATTTCCTAGAATGGTACTGTGAACAGTGATTCTGGAAATTTTTGGCCATGTAGAACAAGCTGAAGTCCACCTGGACCTCGCGCGAATATTGAAGGCTTAATTTTAGAGTAGACAAGCATTATGCGCATAAACAAGAGTTCAGTAACATGTTTTAAAATGTTCTTTATATTTTTTATGTAAGTTTCACGTTTTCAGACGCCCATTGAATGTTAGCGCCCCGGTGCAGTGTACCTACCCCTGGCATCCTCGGGACGGCTCGTCTCTGCATATCGCAATCATGTTGTCGGATGTTTCATCCAACGAAGAAAAAAAAATTACAGAAGAAAGGAAAATGTCAAACTAGGACAAGTAGCTTTCGACAAATGTCCATCGGCGCGAATGTCCATGCTGCGATTTACCATCCGCAACAGAAATTTAAATCTCTCTCCAGCTAGAAGAGTTCTGAGTTCTAGTTGAATTCTATACTGCAAACGAAAGAATTTAACCGTTACTCTGACCCTAGATCGCACTCCACCGTATTAATAACACGCTTTTTCTTGTTTATATACATTTGACCATAAACTCTACTTGGACATGTCTGTTTTGCACAAATGATGTACGCCGGTCCTCATCTTCGATTTCTGCTGCCATGAACTAATATCGAACCACTGCTAAAATAACCGAATCCAGAGATTACACTTTATTCGTACATTCCTCTTCATCCATCTCGCTATGATCCACGTCTGTTGTATTCTTCATTCTGCTTGATCTCAACTTGGAAATAGATCGACATGCTAGAAGTTTCTGTAACAGTAGAGGAAGTAGGGATAGGTGGACAGGATTGGGAAACTTACATCTACAAGGGGATCAGGTTAACTAACAAGAGAGGACACACGGAAGCACGTGGGTGTGCCTAAAGCAAGTCCAATACGTGACGATGTACAGATGTCAACAAATGATACTCAATCGCTGAAAGTGTGGGGGCTGCTCCGAACTAAAAACGGAAACGCACGCAGTGTTTGTTCATGATTACCAGGAAAAACTGATTAGCCAAATGACGTCACTCAAACCGAAACGCCAAGGTCACAGATATGAAAAGTCACGGGCGAAAGGAGAAACCAGTGGCTTTCTTGAGAAACACGAGAGCAACAGTTTCACCGAACAGAGTGCCCTTGAGGAAATCGATGGGATAAAGAAAACGAATATCACAAACTGGCTGTACTTCGAAGCCGTAATTGAATGTTTGCAAAGTTAGCAACAACAAAGCTGCCAAACTGCAAAATAAAATGCCTCACAGTATTCTTTTTTTAATGATGGATCGAGCCGCTTGTGAGGAGCGTTCGCAAATCCTTAAAGTGCCTGAGGTCCTGATGTTGTTCTTTGGCCTGCATGTAATAACTCGATTCCAGGCAAATGGTGTTTTCACAAAATTTTTATACTTGGATCTTTTAAAACTATTTATCGATCGCTTTCAAATTTCATTAAAATCGTACCAAAATTCCCCCCCCCCCCTTGCCCATAGAATTTCGAGTTACCTGTATATAGATATGGAAATGTTTTGGATGATTGGGAGTTACTCAATTAGGAAAATACCGATCGATATTAAATTTTTGGTAATGCTTTCGGGCCATATCTGATTGCGCAACTTAATGCAGTTCTACCCCGGTTCCACAAGACGTTTTGATATAAATTTATATCAGCAGCTTCACTCATTTTAAAAATTTAAGGATTTACTTCAAATATACATTTCGATAGATTAACGTATTTCCCCCGTGAACCTGCCTTTCATATGAAGTACGCTACACAAATTCTTCCTCTTGACGTCACGTGGACAATTTTGCTAAACACTTCTTGAGCACAAAATAGAAGTCTCTAATCCGAGGGATACCTCAATATATGAATATTAACCTTGTTTATATACATTTACTTAATTTGCTTTGGTCTACTTGTTAATCTTTTTTCGAACTAAAGGAATCGATATTTTTCTAATAAGTCAAGGCACGATGTCTATTCTAATATTGAGGGATGATCTAAAAGCACTGAAATTTAACTTTGAGAACTAATACAGTGGGGCATCGACATCTGATATTCTCAGGAACCGATGTACTTTCCATACGATCGTATGGAAAGTACATCGGTTACAGGCTATGTCTTCAATGAATGGGAGCTTGAAGTTTTCTGTCCTTCAGTGAAGAGTTATATTGAGAAAAATAAACTTCCTGTGAAGGCACTGCTCCTGCTAGATAATGTGCCAGGACATGATCTCAACCTTGTTCAATCTCTTGAGGCACAATCTGACTTTGTTCAAGTCAAATTTTTGCCACCCAACACCGCTCCTCTTTTTCAACCAATGGACCAACAAGTGATTGCAAACCTCAAGAAAATCTACACGACGAAAATGTTCGCAAGTTGCTTTGCAGCGACTTCTGGTGAAAATGCTGCTACTCTCAAAGATTTTTGGAGGTCGAAGTTCAACATGCTGGATTGTGAGAGGCTGATTGTAAGTTCTTGGAATGACGTTTCGACCAAGTGCTTAAATTCAGCCTTGAAAAACGTCTTTAATTATCCATAACATTGACGGATTTGAAGGTGATGGAACGATTCATCTTTGACAAATAATATTATCACTCTTGGTAAATCAATGGGTCTGGAGGTTAGCGAAGAAGTTGTGGAGGACCTTATTGACGCTCATGGGCGTGAGCTAACAACAGAGAAGCTACAAGAGTTGGAGAAAATTACGGAGAATAACACTAGAAAAAAAGAAAAAGACACCCAAAAAGTGTCAGCTGAAGACTGTCATTTCTTGCTGGGAGCGTTTAGCGAAGTGGTAAAAAAACATCCCGACATTGAAAACACTGAATTCATGATGTGCAAAATGAAAACGAAGTCATTTCTTACTTCAGGAAGCTACAAAAAGTCGTAAAAAACAGTCCACTTTGAACAGTTTTTTGCCAGTAGCAACAAAAGACTAAAAATACACCTGATGCTTGATATAGTCCCGCCATCACTGATTTCATCAGCTCTGCACTTCAAGTCTAAGTTAAATGCTAATTTATTGTTTTTTTTTAAGATATTTTATAACTATTTATTAAATCTTTATAAAACACAAATTTTAATGTAAAAATGAAGTATAACATGTAAGATATACCTATTTTTTGTGTTATTGGGGACCGAATTACAGGAAATCAATGTAGTATTGGTTTCAACTTTTACAATATTTTAAACATACGATGGGTTTTGTGGAACGAATTACCATCGGATGTTGGGACCCCACTTGGAGGGATGGTAAGTTCAAAGCCAATTCTTGGGGGCTTGGAAAGTTTCAGAAGCACTTGCCAAACCATAATTTCTGAATAACCAACTGCTGCTTCTTCGCATTTTATTTTTATATCTTTAAATCTTTTAAGTTAGAAAACAAAAAAGAAGTTGCCATTTATTCCTCACGTTCTTGCAAATCAGAGCTAACGAAACACCAGTTTTTACTTCTCTGACACCAGTCGTGGAACAAACTTTGTTGCGATAAAAAAGAGACTATTCATATTATTTCCATTCCCACAAGATAGCACTCCCATTCTGCTTTAAACTCATTCAAACTCATTGGCTCCACCACATAGTCTGCCTGCCTATAGACGAATTTCATGAGATCCAATCTTTTTGTTATTCCCTGAGATTTTACGTTTATGCTCCCTTGTTCGTGTCTCACGTAGGAAGGAAAAGAAACCTTCCCCATTCATTTTAGTCAGCCTCTTCTGTGCTTTATATACCTTAATTAAATTTTCTCTTAGATATCTAGTTGTAAAATTTTGCAGTCCGAACCTTCAGACAATTCCATTTATCTTGAGTCCTTTATTATCCCAAATTAGCTTGCTAAAAATTTCTTCTAAACAGGTGAAAAATAGTTTTGGGGGAAAGATTGTCTCTTTGCCGAATGCCTTTTCATTGTTGATATGAACCGTATCCTTGTTGACCCGTATTGATGAAGTTGCCTTTTAATATACAGTCTAAGCTCTATATAACGACCCGGGAATGAGAAAACAGTCGTTATATCAGAAGGACGTTATATCTATTGTTCATAAAATAGCATTAGGTTAATGAGATATTGGCCGGGACTAACTACATAGGACACGTTATAATATGTGTGGGACGTTAAAAACAGGGTCTGCATAAAGAGCTTCGACTGTATTGGAGAATATCGATGTAAGCTCTCTCTACACTTCGGTTGATTTAGGACATTGATTATTGCTTGTTTTGTGGTTGAATCGAATGCTTTTTCGTAGTCAATGAAGGCTGTAACGTGATGGGAAGTTGTTATTCATTGTGTCGCTCTATAACTCTGTTTGGATGTGATCCATTGAACTAAAGCCGCTTCTGGAGCCTGCTTGTTCTTTGGGTTATGCTCCATCAAGTATTGTCTGTTCTTCTTGAAAGTATGTTTGTGAAAACCCTGTAGACCACTGCAATGGGCTTATTGGTCGGTAGTTTAAATCTGTCTTGTCACCTTTTTTTTGCAGTCGGATGGTACTTTAAGTAAGAGGCATTTTGAAATATATATATATATATATATATATATATATATATACTCTGATTATAAATACCTGAATGAATCCGTGGAATGGACAACGCCTACATCATACTACAACTAGGCTTGTTGTCAACCACAACACTGTATTTATCTACGCGCCGTACGTATTCTGTGGTTTGTTCGTTGAAGAGAAACCACGAGCGTCGGGGGACATGAGACTTCTTATACGACACAGCGGTCCTAAGAAGGGACTGTTACATCTCTTTTTTTTTTTTACTGACTTTCTAAGTCGACCATAAGTGTTGTTGTTGTTGTTATTTGGTTTTTAGGAGCATTAGCAACTAAGGCCATATTGCTCCGGGAATATGCGGTGGTCATTCCCTGACCTTTCCGCATCCCCCGTATTTGGTGGTGACGGGCTCGAACCCCGGTCTAATCAAGAAGCGTGTGCTACGCACTGCTGCTCCTTCCCACCTGGCTACGGAGGCGCCTACCATAAGTGAGAGAGAGAAAAAAAAAGAGGGTCAAAGCCTTTTCCCGTTCCTGACGACAATTAACCTTCAATTAAGTTAAGCGAGAGGAATCGAACCGATTCCATTTCCACTCGGTGGGAGAAACATCAGTCAACGTCATCCACTGCAATGACTGCGACGACATTGAGGATCAGTTATTTGATGAAGCCGTAATTTATCTGCCAATCTTGTTTACTCATGGTTAACTTATGTTGCTTTTTCTAGAGCAACTTCAAGAAATGGTATCCAAATTTTGACTGAATATAACACGACCCAGACTTCCATAAAAAGTCTACGTCGAAAATTATATACCAATCAGTTTTATAAACCAGCGCATTCGAGCGTGATATACGAGCTAATAATGAAATTATAATTCGTGGATTATTATTATTTGCTGTTATTATTTTTATTCATTTTCTTTTATTGAACAATATTAACGGTTCGTGTCTTTGATTTGTTAATAAGATATTTTTGAACAGTCAACTGTATTCAAAGATCTCATGCAATGTGTACTGGAAAACGTTAGTGCACTCAGTCCTTTTAATACAAAGGGTGTGCAGTTCAGTAATTTTGCTCTTAATCGGCCTTACGACAGCTTTTGTGATGAACTTTCTTTTACATTTGTTACGCTGAATTTAAATCCATTGAAGGTCTGATAGGAAACGAATTTTTTGCAAATAAATAACACAAGCAGGAGAAGGTTATGCCCCGTCTCTTGTCATCCACTTTTGGAGTACCGATAATTGTCGAGTCTGGAAGGGGTTAGCGAAGTCCATTTGACGATGATTTCGTCGACTTCAAATAATTTTCCTGTTATGTTGGAATTCTTCCAAGAGTTAAAGAACCCATCACTTACTCATGTCCCTCAGGTTTAACAGTACGGGAGAAACGAACGGAAGTATTATCCAATAGCCCGTCCGTAACGTGGATTCGAGCAGTAATCTCCATTTCCTTATGTCATCTCGATAATGTACCGTTTGCCCCAATAAAGACCTTCGCTACTTTTACAAGTCTTTGTGCGTGCGAGCGATACCACGTGCGTGACTTTAGTCTCGCATTATTATGTACTCAGTGTGTTAGATTTAAGACTTCGCGCCATCGCTCAATAAGGTTGCTCTGGTGATCGACTTGGCCACGTGGCACGCAAGGCTAATGACGCATGACTGCCGTCCCACTGTCCAATGGTGAGTACCAAGACAGGAGAGGATAAATGCTCGGCACGCACCTGTTTGCGAGGAAAGGGAAGGAAAAAGCGTCCACTCTCATTCCTGTTTAGATCGCATCGTCGGACACGAAGTCGTGTATGTGACATCAATCCCCCCAAGATGGATGGAATAGATTTCACTTGCATCACCTGCCTGCGAGAAACTACTCTGGAAACATGGACTTTCTGAAAGAGATCCAATGATGACCTACGAGGAGGTTATAAGGGCAGTTTCTCGTCAGCTGTAAGTAGCCATCCAAATCATGTTTATTTAGAATAAGTAACTTAAACTGCTCTTTGAAACCTCAAGACTCCATGCAAAAGAAGATGAGGGCAGAATATGTTCTTTAATGGCGCTGTATCGATTCTCCCATAGGCATAGTCAGCTGCCTTTTACGTCTACCCCGCCTTACGCGTGACAGATCTACACTTCTTCACAGAAATAACAGAAAAGTTGTTTTTCATGAATATTTTATTGTGAACAGAGCCGCCGAAGGTTGAATATTCGATATAATAGGCATTCTTGGAATGCACATTCCGAGAATCCAATAGAAATCGATCACCTCTTTATAGAGTCGCACATTATACAAATTATCCATGCCTATAAAAACACAGGTTATGACCACATGGCTTCATTCCCGTTTTTTTGGCTTGCTCACTGGGATAGCCACATCTCCAGTGCTCGGGACAGCAAGTCATTGTCGTTTAGATGATTCTTTGAGATGTCGGGCAGTTGGACGGCTTGAAGCCCGTAGGGGGAAATGGCACGTTGGCTTGATGTGTTACAGAATGTCGAAAGCAGTTTCAGGAGGAACCATTACAAGAAGAGTTGGCCAAGGTCGCCTGAGGGCTACACCAACCAGAACAGGCCGCTATCTGGCTCTCACAGCAAGACAGAACCGTACAATGTCCTATCATCAACTGTCTCTTGGAGTTGCTGCGGCCACAGGTGAAAACATTTCCAAGCGGACTCTACACAAGGACGCCAATAGTTTGTATCCAGTTAGTCCAAAACCACCATAGAGTTCGTCGAAACTAGTACCATGAACATGTGACTTGGAGCCCTGACAAATCAGATACGGTTCTGTTCTCTGATGAGTCCCTTTTTACCCTACAAACAGATTCTAGACGTTATTTCATCTAGAATCTGATCATTATTCCAACCCTCACGGGTTGGAATAATGATCAACGGCCGCACTCCTCTTCATGATTTTTGATATGGTACCGCAACTGCATAGAGGTACCGAGAACAGATCCTTGAACCCTATGTGCGACTTTTTAAGGGTGCGATTGGTAATTCATGCAGGACAAGGACGCTACACATACAGCTCAAGTGATGGAGGAATATCTTGAAACTGAAGATATCCAACGACTGCCATGGTCAATCACAGACTTAAATCCGATCGAACATGTGTGGGACGCCCATGGGCGTCGCATTGCACGCTCACGGCTAACTCCTCGGTCACTTGGTGAGCTAAGGTCTGTGCCGGTGGAAGGTTGGGATTAGTTGCCACAGAATCTTATAGATACCCTTATATTGAGTCGAGCATGGTTCACCGTTGTCAGGCCTGTTTAGCCTTTGGAGAGATCATACGCCTTATGATGTCATACGACTACATTTTCGAGCATCTTGTATCGACTTCTGTAATTGACATTTTGTTCCGCTTCATCGCAATCTGCACGAGTTACGCCACGTTTTCTACGTGTTCATTTTGTCGAGCAGTGCAGTGTATCCATCGTCCAGTAGATTCGATTATAGAAAATATTCTGTTTTGTTCTTCGCTATTTATTGCAAAAGATTTTATAGTCATCATATCCCTAGATACTTAAGTACATTCCCGATGGTTAGCATTCCTCCCATTGTCACTTGGTCATCTTCATACGAGAATCTTGGCAAGGGAAAGAATTGTCTGTACAATGCATCACCTGACCTCTATAAAGCAAGTAAGAGGGTAGTATACAGGACAGAAGAACTTCACGCTGTCTGCAGAATCTTAATAACGTTCAAGAATAATATGAATATTTTGTATGTCCTAGGAACCATTTTTAAATAGGGTTGGAACTACAAGTTCCAATCACTCCAAATAGAACAGTAGGGACATTTAGTTCCACCTGTTTCAGCGTTTATTTGATTATGGCTTGCAATAATATTGTTTCTGTAATCTCTTCAGACATTTCAAAAGTGTGGAAGTTAAAGAACTCTGTCTGATTAACAAAACTTCGTGGTTATTACCTGATAATTACTGGAATATGAATGGCTGCTTCCAAAGCTAGCTATTTCACTCCAAATAATTGTAGGGAATGCAATGTAGTTGTCTCAAGTTTATTATTCGCCTCCACATCACGAAGCTAACTATTAAGAAAGTAACAACGCAAGAACGTGTGGCAAATGAACAGCTGATGATGAAATTCAAATGAAGACAACGGTCTTCAGCAAACAGAGACTTGAATTAACTTCTTATTAAATGTAACGGAATTGTAATTATATCGTATAAACGCACGCAAAATAATATCAGATTAAATTAACAACGAGAGCTTTTGAGAAGCTTATATAGTCAGAGGAAATTGTTCTTGGATGTGAGGGACAAACCTCTCTAACAAATCAACGCCAAACAGTGCGCAGTGTTTGATTTCATTTAAATAATAATTCGCATCACGTGCTTGTCAAGTATGACTTTTCAAAATGTGGCTGGTCATTGTCAAATGCATCTATCTTTAGAAGGGCCGTATCCGGGTGCGATATGAGAGTCCTGGTATGAGTGTATTAATTATTAAAAGTTAATGCATGCTAATAAAGGGAAAAAATAATATTTAAAAACTTTCTGCTCTGTGTGAAGTGTTGAAAGTCGCTTGGCATTGCACCTATATATTTTAAGGACTACGTAGGTAGGTAGGTGGTGTATCCACCTCTCATTCGTGTGTCAAATTAAGGCGGAAATTCCCGAAACAAAAATTAAAGTCATCGTGTAGCTGGAATTCTATTTTCGTCCATATGAACAGAGGCGCTACCTTAAAGTTGGGCAATCATAGTTTTGTCACGAGCAGTGGTTCAAGTCTGTTCCCAACTTTGCTTAACCAGGTCTTCGGAATTCTTTATGGTATTTTTAAGTTAGAAACACCTACACAGAAGCAGCCCTGTAATGAGCACGTATCGACCAAAACACTTCCAGCTTTCCTTCATTAATACTGAGCACACTGTCATCCGTGCAGACAGTTTGCGAAACAGTCATCACAACTGTTCGTGTGAGGCAGGCACGTGCACTTAACTTTGAGGGCTTTGTTAGCGATGTCCGGTTACTTTGCGCAGTAAATACGTGACATCGCGGTGGGTGTGGAGAGGGATGAGACTTAAGCCTGACGCTAATGAAGATGGAGAGAAAGGTCGGTGGGTCTGATGTGTGAATGATTTAATTAACGACCACTGCCCAGGATCGAATCCAGACTTACAGCACGTGTGGTCTTGATTATGAATTTAATCGCATTCAGTTTTTAAGATTGTTAAAGTAGAAATAACTAAATAAATTTTCTGTTTATACTCTGGGACGACCACACGATCAAAGGAGTTCATAAGAATACAAAAAAACAGCACCGTATTTAGCAGTTATGGGCTTAAACACCGGTCACTCAAGGCGCCTGTACTGATGCACTCTTGCGCTGACCACTCGGGTACTACAATATCATTGCACTACATTTATACTAAGAGTAGTGCAGTGACAACTGAAACTAGGTCACTATAGCTTTTACAGTAGCACCACCTTAATTTGGCACTAAGCACATTTGTCATAAGAAATAGAATTAAGTTGAAGAGTAAGAATTGGGAAGGTTTCTCTAAGGGGTCGAGAGATCATTCGTAAATTGAGATTGGAGTGATCAGTATCGATGTAGATGACTCAAACATTTATCCATTCTTCTGTTTTGGCTACACTCAAAGGTTGGCTGTCCTTATATCATCAAAATCAATATTTGATTATCCAATACATGAAGGAAACTGAACACTACCAAGTAAGTATTGAGTACGAGGCAGTGAGAAATTAATTTTATAACGAGAATTCAAGCTGGGTATACTGGAAGGTATTTGTTCAAGAAGAGATGGAGAATCGATAACAGAGTTTATGATATTATAGACAGAGACCCAACCAAAATATGATTGCGTTTATTATTTTTAATTTATTATATTTAGTGTTTCTTCAAGTTCCAATCATTGGACACAATTCTGGCTGCATTGCTAAGCAATCTGTTGTAACATTCTTACTATTATGAACCTTCTACCAAAAGATGGCGCCACCGGAATTGGAATCATTTGTGGTATCAGAAAGGAAATAATTCAGAGATCCATGTAGTTAGCAAAGATTGCGGCCCCTTATTCTGACGACATATTAATGGCTGAAAGTTCTCAAGCTTTTCCTTCGATTACTGGAGTTTTAAATCAGTCATCAAAAGATCATTTCATACTCTTTATCCTAGAAGGTCGCATTCCTTCCTCTGAATTTCAAGTTTTAGGTATTGTCAGAATTAATTAATAACCATCATTATTTATCTTTTGGTTAGAGGGAGCTATCTGAAGCAGACGCTTTTTTTTTTTCACTTCTGTTACTTGATTATTGAACAGACTGACTGGCAACGATTGATGATTAAGATTGAATCTTACCACAACGTCTTAAATTAGTAATAAGTATTGAAAAGAAGTCCGAAGTGGTGTTCTCGCAAAGTACTCATGCGCTGTTCTGGAGCCTTTGCCAAAGAACTGCGCATGGATTACTGGAACTGAGATTCTTCCCGGAAAATACAATATAAATGCAAATAAAATACAAACTGCGGATAGTTTGTATAATAAAAAATGCAAATAAAATACAAACTGCAACCTCCCAGAGCTTTTCCGCGCAGAAAAGCTCTGCAAGGATGCAGTACACCGGAAAGAGATCGTTCAATATTCTCATAAGCTTACGAGAATACGAACTGGAATTTCAAGATCGTACATCCTCCTTTCATGTTTCTACATCATGAAAGTTTTTAACAAATATGAGAAACCACTCTATTCCCAAGACCATCTTGAAGAGCATCCTTCAAACTGAAGTGGACTGTAACAAAAATAAATTGTGCAAAAAATAAAAATATGAATTCAAAGTTCTTCCTTTAAGAAAAATAATTTTAGTAAATTGTAAACTATGAACTAGTATATTTATGCACTTATTTACTTATTTGCACTTATTTATTTTAGAATACGATTTAATAAAAATTTTTTTTTTTTTTTTTTTGATTTGGTAGTTGTTGGCGCATCGGCTTCTGTGGCCATATTGCACCTCCCAAGGTTTTTGCAGTACTTTGATCCAAGCCCGAGGCGAGAATCGAACCCGCGACCTTTGGGTTGCCGGGCAGGTACTTTACCCACTCGGCTAGCCCGGTCGGCTAATAAAAATTAAATCGTATTCTAAAAGTACACTCAGCGTTGCTTGTCTTGAAGTTCTGCGTCGTAGCAATCCGCACGATTAATGTTAACGCTCACTAAAGAATATTTATACTTCTTAATCCTTCATTTAATTTTCATTAGAATTCCTATTCTATGTGCCGTAAGTTCCAAAATACGCCACTAGATGGAAGCACAAGAACTCTCGTTAATGGCCACTGACTGACCACACGCACACATTGTTTATGATTACACATTCAATTAAAAGAATTAAAAGAAAACCAGAGAACAGTAACAATATCGAACACTGCTTTTAGTAGAAAAACTAGAAGCAAAATAAAGAGATCATTCGCATACTAATCTTAAAGACATATTTAGTTAAAATAACTTGTCAGTTCGTGCAAATTCACTATTGCAGAACTTATCCGTTAAAAGTTGTTTAAAACAAAATTTGGTTTCATTTATGTGATTTTGTTGCTTTGTTTATCTGCAAGAAATTAGCTTTAATTGGATAATAGTATTTGACATGTATTGCATGAAGTTCGCCATCATTAAAAAGCGTGAAAGTTTTGTAAAAGTTGAGACAAATGAACAGATCAGTTTGTTCGGTGCATTTGATATATCCATCTCTATGTTTTCTATCCTTGACCTCTAATGGATTTTATGCATATCGGCAGAATGTGAACTTGAGTCCCATTTCTCTTTGCTAAGTCACTGAGATCTTTTATCTTCTTTGACATTAGAGTTAATAGATTATCTAGCATAAAATTGGGTACTTCCAGAGCGAGACTTGAACTCACTGGCATTCAAATTCCTGTATTTCGATAAGAATATTTCCTAGCATTGAACTCGCATTGCTGCTGCAGAAATAAGTTTATTAGGTCAGCCACCCTTCATTGGCGAAGTCTCAAATTCATGACGCTCGGTGTGTGTGTAAATCCCAGATTGGAAAATTCAATTTAAAACAAACCAAATAAACGAATTAAGATATCCCGAGAGTTCTTAAAGAAAATATTAAATTAAATTATTCGGGGGTCATTTAAATATGAGAATCCCATGTGATTATATCTAATAACTTGTGTACACTTTAGCGCAAGCCACATAATGGAGATTTAATGCGAGATATCTTTTGATATCACGAATAATTCGATGATATTAAAACTTTACCATCTCTCCTGCCATGCAGATTGGTAAAATGGCCTACTAGAAATAAATATAATTTTCAAACTAACCCAGACTAAGGGTATTGGATTCAAATTATGACAATTAAAAATTCAGGCTTTTAAACAGTTCAGAAGTACGAAACAGAACCGCCCCTCAGAAGACACGAGCTAATTTCCACCGGATTAATTTCTGTGATCTCAAATCATCTTGAATAGCTCGCTATAATCCAACCGGCAGAGGACAGTAAAGTTTTTCTCCACCGCCAGAAGGCATTCTTCTTCGCTTCGCTTGTCTGATGCTGCCCCAATCCCCAGCGTTGCATCTTCTACGTGTTCTGTGCTCCGACTCCACCGACGCAACAAAAAATAGCATTCAGAAACAACTTAAGTCGCGAAATAAAACATTGCGAGATAAGTTGTAGGAAGTTAAACTACCCGAGGGTGGTCGCCTGCAGGCAAAGATAAAACCCTAGAAACTACGTGAGCAGCTTTCCAAAGAGAACATCTTCAACTTGTGTACAGGCCCCGGGTGCCAAGCGTATTTCGAGGCCAAGCTATATTCTTGCGATTTATAAAGTGTTCTTGATAAGTGATTGAAATTATATTTTACGTTCACATTTCTATAAACAGTTTTACTTTAAAAAACAGTTCTATACTTGAAAAGTAACAAGTAGAACACAGGAAGGAAATACACCTTTCTTTACATTTTCCTCAATTTATATTTTTACTAATTAACTAACACTTCAACCGCTTGGCCTCCGAGCGGCACTGCTCCTGCCTCCCCGTGGCGGGGCCGGTAACCTGGGGGAAAAGTTATCCTCCAGGGCGAAAAGGAGTAACGATGGATATAAATGACTATCCACCACTAGAGCCTTCAAATTCAAGGCCAGACATACCAAATGATGATGACCTAAACCAACCAAAAAGGCTCCGAAGAGAAGTGCAGAGCAATGAGATGCCAAACTTCCTTGTAATACATTCGCTCTCCAACCAGCCTGTTGGCAAATTGTCACCATTTGTCATCCAAAGATTTTTGGAATCCATTGCTGGTACGCCGAAAATGGTTAAACGTCTGCAGTCCGGAGACCTACTAATCGAAACAGCTTCCTCAAAACATTCAGAATGGCTGCTTAAAACAACAACCTTTGCTGGGCTACCCGTATCTGTAACTCCCCACAATACGTTAAACTCGTCAAAAGGTGTCATCACAGAGTGGGACCTGATTACAGTATCTGAAGAGGAACTAGTACAGGAACTGGGCAATCAAAAAGTAATTAGTGCAAAACGTATAAAAACCAAAAAAGATGGAAATCTTGTTCCAACCCGATCCATAATTTTAACATTCAGCACCCCAGATTTGCCATCCTCAGTAAAAGCTGGCTATTTAAACTGCCGAATACGGCCTTACATACCTAATCCTCTACGTTGCTTTAAATGCCAAAAATATGGACATTCGCAACAAGCATGTAGAGGTGATGCCATTTGTCCAATTTGTGGTTCCAAGGAGCATACACAAACAGACTGTTCAGCCTCAAGTCCCATTTGTCCAAACTGCAAAGAAAGTCACCCAGCCTTTTCCAAATCTTGTGAAATGTGGAAAACGGGGAAGAAAATCCAAAAATATAAAATAGAGCACAAAGTCACGTACCCTGAGGCACGCAGACAGGTTATGTCGACCATGCCCAGTCGTTCATATGCAGCTCACACTCGAAGCTTTAATTCAACAGCAGCTCAAACAGATGTATCCATACCTCCCTGCACATCTCTATCTAACTGGGTTAAAAACACATTATCAAGCCCTGTCAAAGACACACATCAAATTAAAACCACTGAATCGACCAACACTCCAATCAGTATCCCAGTTGAGACTCGGACAGTCCCGCATGACAAAGAAAAAACTGAAAACTACTAAACACAACAATAAACCTGAATCATCCACTGGTAGTATGGAAGTAGATGTAAACCCAGATCATGAAGAACCAATACTAGAACTTCACGCAAACGATACTATGGATACCGGTCGCCCTACCTTCCCGAAAAGAGACCGAAAAAAATCCTCCTCAAACAAAAAACAGTCAGATGAATCGTCCTCATCTAAACCAAAATGAACCACAGCATCTTACAATGGAATTGCAGAGGCTTTCGTTCAAACACAGACGATATTCAATACCTAATTAATCAATATTCTCCGGTTGCCTTTTGTTTACAGGAAACTTACCTAACCACACAAATTTCTCCTTCGATAAAGAACTATTGCATTTATCGAAGAGATCGAAATACCGCTAGCGCTGCCCATGGTGGTGTGGCAATCTTAGTAAATTCAAAGATCCCAACTAAACATATCCCACTCCAAACTAATATAGAAGCTGTTGCTGTTCGTATAATTCTCCATAGTGCAATAACACTAGTCTCAATATACCTACCGCCAAACTGTACTAACTCTTTAAAAGATCTTGAAGACCTCTTTATACAGGTACCTCCACCTCTCTGTATATTAGGGGACTTTAACGGGCACCACCCATTATGGGGCTCTCCTAAATTGGATAGACGAGGCCGACTAATTGAAAGTTTTTTGGATGCACTAAATCTCACTATACTCAATACAGGTGCACCGACACACGTACAGCTTCCAACAGGACACACCTCAGCAATAGATCTCTCAATTTGTTCACCAGTACTAGTCCCAGCCATAGAGTGGTATGTAATAAACGATCCCATGGGCAGTGACCACTTCCCAATAGTATGCAACTTTCTAAAAGCAAAGACTCCTTCAATTCAACCCTGCAGAAAGTGGAAATTTGTCCGAGCAGACTGGGCAAAATTTCAATCATCAATTGACCTCGATGAGGAAAAAATCCGCCTCCAGCACATTGATGATGTGACAGATTACATCACGTCGCATCTTCTAAATGTGGCTAAAGACACAATACCAATATCAAATCCGCCGGGCCGAAAGCATTATAATTACTGGTGGAATGACAAATGCACCACAGCAAAGAGAGCAAAAAATAAAGCCTGGAATTTGTTTCGGAAATGTCCGAGCACAGTCAATCTCATTAATTATAAGACATTAAGGGCAAAAGCACGCTTCATACAAAAACAGGCAAAGAAAGAATCCTGGACCCGTTTTGCATCCACTTTTCACAGAAATACCGATCCCAAAATAATATGGAAAAAAATTAGACAGCTGTCTGGTAAGTTTCCTACCATACCTTCTCCAATCCTCTCCTGGAATGGAAAAGATCTCTCTAATCCTGTAGATATAGCTAATGCTTTAGCCAATACTTTTGCAGAAATCTCAGCAACGTCAGCCTATACTACCTCTTTCCAAAGAATTAAAATCACTAAAGAAAAGCATGCTATTCATTTTCAAACTACCCGTCCTCTCCCATATAACAAACCTCTGCAATATTCTGAACTTTTACATGTCATTAGAACAGCTCGCAATGGTGCTGCTGGACCAGATGGAATTTATTATGTCATGCTACAACATCTTGATGACAAAGCTCTGCGCTGCCTCCTGGTCTTTTACAATCGCATATTTTTAGAAAATGTTTATCCAGCATCTTGGCATCACTCTACAATTTTGGCATTCCTGAAGCCTGGAAAAGGTCCATCAAACCCAAATAGCTATAGACCCATATCTCTCTCAAGCTGCCTCAGTAAAATCCTTGAGAAAATTATCCACAGAAGACTCGTCTGGATCATTGAGTCGGAACATCTAATGAGCCATTGTCAATATGGCTTTCGCCAAAACAGATCATGCTTAGATCTTATGGTCAAGGCCGAATTTGCCATCCGTAATGCTTTTGTCAAACATGAACATCTAGTAATGGTTTCAATAGACATAGAGAAGGCTTTTGATACCACCTGGCGGTATGGTATACTTAGTGATCTTTACCTTCTCGGACTACGAGGCAATCTTCCTATATTCATTCAGAACTTTCTACATACAAGAACATTTCAAGTTCGATATCAACATGCCCTTTCCCCAACTTTCATCCAGGAAGAAGGTGTTCCACAGGGATCAGTACTGAGTGCCACACTTTTTGCCCTGAGAATAGATTGTATTACTAAGCAGCTTCCAAATACAGTTGAGACTTACCTTTATGCAGATGACCTTTCCATCTCTTGTCATTCTCAAAACATGAGGTCTATTGAAAGACAGCTTCAGATATCACTTAATAAAATTCAACAATGGGCGAGCCTCAACGGCTATCGGCTCTCACAACAGAAAACAGTTGCCATCCATTTCTGTAGACAACGCAAACTTCATCCAGATCCTGAACTTCAAATTTCTAACATCTTTGTCCCGGTCACCAGCAACATCCGATTTCTAGGATTAACCCTTGACAATAAGTTAAATTTCCTAGATCATATTAAAAATGTACGGACTTCATGTCTAAAAAAGTTAAACATACTCAGAGCTTTATCTGCCCAAACATGGGGTGCAGATCGTACCACACTTCTTCGGTTATACAGGGCATTAATCAGATCTCGTCTCGATTACGGTGCTCCAATCTATGATTCTGCCAGAAAGAGTGCATTACGCTGGCTTGATCCCATTCAGCACAGTGCTTTGAGAATTGCAACTGGTGCATTCAGAACGTCGCCAGCACATAGTCTCTACATTGATGCTCATGAGCCCCCACTAACTTTACGCAGGAAAACACTGTTACTCAAATATGCTGTCAAGATACAAAGCTGTGCTTCTCATCCCATTCGGTCATACCTTTTTAACCCACCGTTAGAAACCCTATACAGAAACAAACCTAGCATAGTAAAACCAGCTGGTCTTCGCCTTCTTGAACTTGTGCAAGTTTGGAATATTTCCATCCATTCCGTAAAGCAGGTAGCAACTTATACTCAACCTCCATGGACTCCTCCTCCTCTTCCAATCTGTGACACTTACCTCTGTCAATGGAGAAAGAATTCCTTGCAAGCAGCAAATATCAACCAAATTCACGCAGTTCACATTGAAAGATATTCTGATTTCTCTCCAATTTATACAGATGGCTCTAAATCTAATTCAAATGTTGGAGCAGCTGCAGTGTTTCCAAATACAATTGTATCAGCTTCCCTTCCGTCAGAATTTAGTATATTTTCTGCTGAATTATACGCAATAAAACTAGCTTTAGAAAATCTTCATTTTAACTCTTCCTTAAAATCTGTCATTTACACTGATTCCCTCAGCTCAATCATGTCGTTATGTAATTCCTCAGATAAAGTTCACCCTGTTCTAGATGAAATCAGAAGCTTATTACTGCAAATTAAAGAACCCAATCAACAGGTCACTTTTTGCTGGATTCCAGCACATTCCGGTATTTTAGGAAATGAACTGGCCGATAAAGCTGCAAAAAATCCAACTACCTTAGATGTAACCAACATCCCTGTTCCAGCATCAGATTATGCACTAACCATTCATGCTGCTTGCCTATCACAATGGACAGCCCTGTGGCACTCCCAGACTAATAATAAACTCTTTCAGTTTAAACAAGACCCGAAAATTTGGCGCTCCAGTGTCCGTACATCGAGACGAGAAGAAGTAGTCCTCTCAAGGGCAAGAATAGGACATACACATCTGACCCACCTTCATTTACTGAGAGGAGATGATCCACCACAATGTACACATTGTTCTAACAATTTGACTGTAAAACATATTCTTATTGGCTGCCCCTATTATAAACAAGCGAGAACTTCATCCTTGATCTCACTGGTTAATCTACATAAACCAATTACTCTTGAAAACCTGATTGGTGATAAGGCAAATATTTCTGAATTTTTTGACTTTCTCAGGCAAACTGGGCTTTTCAATTATTTCTGATTTTCTTTTGATTTAGAGAAAACTCATGTCTTAATATAATAAGTGAATAGGCACATTATAGCCTTAGCAGCTGATGTGCCATTAAACCTCCAGAGCAACAACAACTTGTGTACAGACTTCAGTTACTGCAGAAACACGTTCCATCGTCATCCATGGGACTGATTTGGAAACAGCAGAGGTGGGTGGAGAGCTCGTAGAGAAAATAACTCTGCAATAATACGAGAGAGAAACTTATTTATGAAAAAGAAATTAAATAAATACAATCTCAACGTTTAAATTAAGAGCCAAGCCCAATTTATTTGTTGAAACGGAATTGGTAAGTTTTATCCAATAGCCCCAGCATTACTGGTATTGCATCAGTCATCAGCATAGCATACATATTCATTGCTACTGATTGCAGTATAGATATATTATCCATCGACGCTACTTGATTATTTTATATACAGGGTGGACTATGTCAATTTATCGAGATAATTTGTACAATTTAAATCTTCAGTTTGAATTGCAACTCGGTGCAAGTCAGGTTGCTATTACGGTGTGTATAATGGGATGGCAGTGACACTAAACTAACTTTCAGGGTAGTGATGACGCTGCATTTAGATCAACCCTCATTTGCAGTGTGAAAATGTTGCCTTTGGAAGACCAACGTCATTACAACAAAATATGGATGGACAGTACAAATATTGGGCTTTCGTGACAGAGTGGACATATCTGTGGCAGTTTGGAACATTCTGATTCAAGGAACTCGTTGAGACCTTTTGAAAGTGAAGATGGTTTATCTATCGTCAAGTGATGAGGACTTTTCTGGACAACAAAAATAATCAAAAAAAAAAAAAAAAAAGCCAGTATAGGACAAATTTACATTACCAGTACCCTCATAGAGCAATATAATGCCAGTTTCGATTAATGTTTAAACGCTTTTCGAGACATTATTTTTTCAAATAAAGGATTAGTAATCTTAATACAAACCTGAGCAGTATCTCATTGCCTCAGTCGCGGGCACGTATTCAAACTTCCAATAAACTGAGTGTCCACAAGACTAAAATTTAATTTATTCATTTCGAAGATCAGTGTAGGGTTTAAAAAACGCAGCTAAACCTTTAGGAAGATATCCTCATGGAAACCATACCTCCAGTAACCGTTAAACATTGAACAAAAGAAATCAAATAGAATAAAAGTAGAGTAACAGTTGAAGAGTCGTCTCTCCAATTAGCAGGCATGTCCTGATCAATGTTTTAAAATTTGACATTCAGTTGCTGTTGTTTTCAGGAGAATGCCTATGATATGCATCCCATAAATGCCCACAGGAAGTAATATCAATTCAGGTTGGGTTGTAATAGGGGTCGAAATAGTTCACGAGAACAGTTAACAAACATGGTTCACAGATCTCTCGCAACA